>NW_022900924.1:26550644-26626904 GCF_012274545.1 Fukomys damarensis
GCGCAGGCCGGGAGCTCACGCGCACGCCGCCGGGTGATCGCAGACAGGCAGGTAGGCAGGCAGCTGAAAAAAACCCCCTCTGGGGTCCTTGGGTCCTTCCTGGGTCTGTTGTCGCGCAGGCCGGGAGCTCACGCGCACGCCGCCGGGTGATCGCAGACAGGCAGGTAGCAATATTTTTAATATTTATACAATTTGAAGATAATTTATCAGGCATAGTTCTTTCTGGAGCTGATTAAAAGTGAAACTAATTTTTAGAATTTTTATTCTAAATATTACCAAAACTAAATATTTCGCTCATATTCTGAGTAGACTAATGATTTTGACCTTACTTTATTTTTTTACTTTTATTAGTATATGTTTTTCAGTACATATTGATTGCTTGCACTGTAGGGAATTGGTACATGTATATAACATTTCAATACATGCTTTGTACACATTTTATGGGCATAATAAAGACATGACTGCATATGTGCATGTGTACTACATTTATGTAACTGCATACATAACTACAGAATAACATAAAGGTGCATAATTATGAAGGAAATGTATATGTGTGTGTGCTCTATATGTGTGAAATGTGTAGTTATATGTGCTACATAAATATGTGCTTATGTGTATATATATACATATGTGTAATTTCACAGTAATAATTCCAATTAAAGTCAGAATGGTGCTATTCATTTTAAGTTTTCTCTTTTTCATATTTGAAACACATCTCTAATATTGGCAGTTTGTCTGTTGATATTGTCAGTATAATTATTTATTTTCTCAATCCCCCTAAATATAAAGAGTATCTTCATACTCACAGCTGCCACCCTATTTGGTTCTTTGTAAATGGGCCTCAAGTCTCACCAGAATTCCCTTTATGTCAGTTTAATGTATTTTAGATATAATTATTAAAGAAAGAAGAAATGGCTAGACATATTTATCTTTGAAGTAATTTTCAGAGGAAAATGTAATTTAATAATAAATGATAGAAGAAAAATCCAAAAGCAAGGAAAGAAAATGATGTAATCTATTTCTATTTCATGAACGGAGATGAAATCTTCCTCCAGGTCTTGTGTAATATCACTGTTGCTGGGCAAAGGAGTCTCACTAGGATTGGTATGCTCACATTTTAATTCTGATCTTGCCCTATGGAGAGTACTATGAAATTGTCAGTCCCTAAAAGACAATTAAAAAAAAAACAGATCATGTGTGAGTCATTTGTAAAAACCTAAATACAGGCTAAAAAGTCAAAATGAGTATATGGTTCTTTATTATCATCTTCAAGCTAGAAATAATTACCAAGTCTCTATTTTGTGAAGCTGGATTACAGTTTTTATTTAAATATCTTGTTTCATTTTATTTCTAAAATCATCATTAAATCATTATTGTTAAAAAAGTATTCATTCTTTTAGGTATTGGATTAAACACCGAGTAGGGTATTAAAAGCAGGGTACCTGTTTTCAAAATTCTCTTCCTCTGTTCAAGTCTTAAACAGAAAGCAATTATTATTCGGCTGTCGTTTGCTGTGTAACAAATTGATTTTTAAACATATTGTGGTTCAAACATAGCATATTTGCTTTATTTTTTCAAAGTATTCTTCTAAGGTGAATTTCCTTAAACAGCATGGGAACTTTTCTTCTAAAATCAATTAAGCTAACTTAATTACAGAGACCTTCACCATTCCTCAGGATGTGGCTTTCATATTCACCATGAGAACCTCCACCAAGGAAGCAAGCAGATGGACAGATTATGAAGCCCTCATGAGAGGCTTTTATGAGGTGAACTTGGAAGACTCTGTTCCCACTTCCACTGTGATTCTGTTATCGACAACTGTCACATGGCTACAAGTAATATCCAGGAATGCTGGGAAACAGTGTTCGGGGGGAAGGAAAAAGAAACATATTCTAGGGAATACTTATCAATAGCTTCTATAGAAATATACGTTTATATATCTAATGTGTATTTTAGTCATTCACATATAAAACCTAGATCTTCTCTGGTTGATGCCTGAAAGTGATCCTATATAAGTCAACTGGTAAATAAGCCTTCATCTACAAAATAAGTAACACAAATAATAAGAGAAAGCTTTCCCCAAATGTTAGATATTCTTAGCACACTATTGGAAGCTATTACACAAAAAAATGTACACATTTTCTCAGCAACCCCGTGCTAGGAACCTTATATTCTAAAACTAAAAACATAATTTAAATTAATTTATTTCAAGTGCATCCATTGGTCGAGCAATCACATTGCTAAATCGCCATACTTTTGAAATAAAAGGATTTTTTTTTTTTTTTTTTTTGGTACCAGGGTTCAGCTCAGGACCTTGTGCTTGCGAAGCAGGCAGCAGAACCACTGAGCTAAATCCCCAGCTTAAAAGGAAATTTCTTGAACGATTAAGTTAAACATGTATTCATTCTCTCAACAATTCAATTCCTGAGAATTCATACTAAAAAAAAAAGACATCATATCGAAAATGTCTATTCTCAAGAATTTATTCTTTAAAATATCTTATGAAAAATAATTTATATTAATGATTACAAAAAACAGAAATACAGAGAAAGTAAAAATCTTTCAATAAGAATGTAGTAGAAAGGTTGAATAAGTATTTTGAGATGATAAAATATATTGTGCAGTGGTTCTTTAGAAGTAAGTCCAATTGGATTTTAAATTTCTACAATGTATTGATAGGTATATCTCTTTTACACAAGCACATTTTTCTAAAACAAAGAGAAGATAAACAGTATTTCTAAATTCAGGGAATATATTTGTGAAAGAGTTATAAAAAGCATCACTCTGCTTAAACTTTATTATTATAATTTGTTCTACCTGAGGTCAGGTAAGCATTGGAGGTAGCAAATCATAAACACGAAATGTTAATACTGTTCAGTATAAAAGTGACATTGATAACATATTACATAAAATCAGTGGGGAGATAAAATACTCAAAACGAAGTTACTGAACAGATACTCACTATGATAATGGTGATATATTTATATAAGTCTTATGATTGAACGTGTTTTTGTTTCCTTTCAAATATAACATATTCTCTGATATATGTGAAAATGTCCCTGTAAAGTATTACCTATACACTTTTAAAAATATCAATACAACCAACTTTAAACTATATTGAGACAAAATAATTCAAATTTAAAACATTCTAATTTTCTTGCAGAATTCATTCATTCAAACTGCTGAAGGGATATGTTTATTCAATTCTAAGAGTAAATATTTTTGGATAGATCAAGATCAGTTTTTAAGAGACAGAGAGAGAGAGAGAGAGAGAGGGAAAATTGTCTTTTGTTACACAATTTGTTCAAATTATGAAAATTGTTTGCCTAAACTTGGTGCTTACACCACTTATCATATATTTGTCTAAAATATGATAATATATTTAAGCAATATTTTAGAAATGGGGTTTTAGTATTTGTTCATAACAACAAATGTTTCACCAGTACTCTATAGAAGTTTTCCAAATAACCTAATAGACCCAAAGGAGATTTTAATTTCTGTGTTTGCCTGTACAGAGCAAACGGTATCTTATAGCCTTGTAAAATCCTGTGTAATTCAGATGAATGTTTTGGCCTTTAGTGACTCTCTCTCTCATCTTTTTTCCATTCGAAGTTTTAGTAATTTTCTTTTTAGTCAATAGTTTTTTACATTGAAAAGGGATATGAAAATTAATCTATAATAATTCTTTAGCAGATTTTCATGCTTTGATTAATCCAAATACTTTCAGAAAAATCAAATTTGTCTATTTATCTGTTATTTTAATATTCAAACATGACAGCCTTGCACTTGCAATTTAACCTTCCTAATCTAGTCTAAGACATTCTAATCATTGCCCTGCACAGCACTTCTAAGGTAGTCTCTGCTAAGCCACCGCAGACAATGGTTTCAAGGAATCCCTATATTTTTGAGCCTGACTTCAGGAGCCTGGAAGGAGCACGGCTTTTTCTTCTTTAAATGTCACACAAGTATTATGTTTGCTTTGATCAGCCGTGTAAATCTAAGTATTTTAAGAATAGAAAAATTTCCACATAAAAAAAGTAGAAATTGTGGTGGCATAGCGTTAACTGATAATGGAGACAAGCTGGACATGGTGGTGAAGGCCTGTAGTTCCAGCATGGGACAGAAGGCCCATGGGAAGCCGCAGCAGCAGGATTGAGGCCGGCTTAGGTTACATAGTAAGTTCAAGGCCAGGCTGCACTACATAGTAAGACCGTGACTCCAAGCAAACAAACAAACAAACAAAATCCAAATAAGTGCTAATAGATACAGCAGGATATTATGAACACACAATTGAAGCAACAATAAGAAATTCCAAACACTGCAGAAATAATTCCCCAAGTCATATTAAAATTTCAGCGTGCTGTATCCTGGTTAATGGCGGCCACATTATTGCCACTGACATGAATTGCGTGCGTGTGTGTGTGTGTGTGTGTTTGTGTGTGTATTTTTTCATACTACAGAAATTTATTTTATTCACAAAGGGACTAAATTATAGATTGCCTATGTTTTGTAAAAAATTGAGTAAATTTATGATATTTGTTTATATGATATAAATGTGTTTAATTCTCAGAATAAATTATTTTTAAAGAATTCAAACATACAAGACCATTAGATGAAAATTATCTACTAACAAATTAAAACCCTTATTATAACATTGACTTTAAAAGATCTGCAATGAAAACTGTATAAATTAAGTTAGTTTTCAATATATAAATTTGTTTTATTTTAGACAAACTCCCTGGAAACATATCAAAAAGGATTATTAAGTTTATTCATGAATTTAATAATTAACAATTTAGTAATTAACAATAATTTAATAATTGTAGTCATAAGTTGAATATATTTATACTTCATATTTATAAATATGTTTTTGTCATAAAATACTTTAAAATAATTTTTAAACTTCAAAGTATCTATGAATAAATGAGATTGTCTCCTCTGAAAAATACCAATGCTCCTAATGATCTAGGTGGTCCAGAAGCTCCTTCTCAATATATTTTCATCGGGTGTATTTCTCTAGAAAAGGGAAGAAATGAAAATGTGTAGCTAAAAGATGAGAACTGATTTCACTTTCTCCTAAGTTACTGCTTTCATTAAGACTATGAAATTAGAACATATTAAGATACTGAGAAAAAAACCTTAGGAAATTAAAACATCACAAGTTCTTTATTACAGCTTTATCAACTCTCGTGAAGATTTTTGCATTTTGAAAGAAAACACGACTAAATTACTTCTAATTAGTTTTGTAAATCATAGATTTGAAATACATTTTTAAATTGTTTTTTCTTTGAAAACGTGAATCTTACAAATGGAAAAGGAAATTACAAAACTCAGAAATTGTTGTCTGATAATAATAGTGCTTATTTCCTTAGCTACAGAGATCTAAGCTAACTCTTATTAATAAGACTTAAATCTTGGTTCATCCTCAGCTATGATAATCTCCTTGTCTTTTATCCCCACAAAATAGAATCGTCTCTTTGTTCTGATGTCATTAAGCCTCATTTTCCACAGTCTTATAATATTGGTGCCATGGATTGATCCTTTATTTCCGCAACAGTAATGTTCACAAAATTTCCATGGTCTGAAAAACATTTTCTCTATTATATGTTCACTTACAAATATCACAAACATCTCACTATATAGTTCTTTAAGCACAAGTTTATGTGATCCATAATATAAAAGCATCAAAGCATACTGCCTCTGTTTTTTTTTTTTTTGTGGTTGTTGTTATTTGTTTTTTGGGTTTTTTTTTCCTTGTGTTACTTTGAAAAACCTGTTTATTTTCTTCCCAGAATTTGTTGAAATTCTATCATTTTATTGGTAATTTTTCAATTTATATCATTTACCTTCGCTAGAATGAGTTTTATAAGAGAATTTGAGTACCTTGTTCCCCAATATTTTCCCCAATGAAAACGTGATCTTGGGCAGGGGATTTAACTCGGTGCTTCCATCACCTGCCTTGCAAGCACAAGGTCCCAAGTTCGATCCCTGGCATCAGAACAAGACAAAACCAAACAAACAAACAAAAAAATGATCTCCAAACTACATGTCAAACCAAGAAAAAAAAAAAAAACAGTGAGATAGATCTAAAAATATGAGAAACTGTTCAATTTTTAAAACATATAGTAAAAGACATGTTGTCTTTCATTTTCCACAGAATGTTCCACTATGCTTCCAACATACTTGTCCCACCATTCTTGTCACTTTGTGGAGCAGTCTAGAAGTCCCCTTTTCTGAGTGCCTTTAGTTGTGCTCTCTTGGTTAACTCAATATCCTGAATTGGGTCAAAACATTACCTTTTATTTTGAATTTTGAGAAGAGCCAGAACCAGTTAATAAGGTAAAAGAAGACACAACCTAATGTATTTTGACAGAAATTACCATACTTAGAGCAATATGTGAGAGACTGTTGTCAGGATAGAAGATGAAGCTGTCTGCCCATTTCTGTCTGTATTCTACACATATTGTTTTCGAAATGTTCTAATAAGTACCAGTTATATCCAGAATTCACAGTAGTGTTCTTAGGTACAGATTTAGCTGGCACAATTGCATCAAGGTCAAAAAGCACTAACAATAGCACCCTGGTCTTGAATCTTGATTGGAATGTTGATTTGTTGTTGTTGTTTTGTCGATTTCCACTGAGAACTCTGAGGATAGTCTCAGGATCACAATCATAGAATCTATCATAATGACATTTTTTTTAAAAGCTGTAATCTTAAGCCGAATAGTTGCACAGTTCTAATGAAATTGACAAACGTTGCTTTGGTTTGGCTGTCAAAATTTGTGGAAGAAATTTTGCGTTCACTCAATTTCAAAATCTGATGGCAAAAATGCTTTGAATGCAAACATAATCATAATGCTTTTGTCTGAGCCATAGTTAGAACTTCAGAAAGTTCCATAATAGTCCTGTTGCAATTATTCTTTCAATATTCTCTTGGGGTTTTGATGTTAAAGAATGTCTAGCTATCTCTCTACTAACCTGTAATTCATTTCCATGATAAAATCTCTCAAACCACTATAGAACTATCTTCATGGTCACAGAAACCTCACCAGAAACCAATTTAAAAATTTTGTCTTTTGCTCTTGCACATTTCTGTACTTTGAAACAAAATTTCATCTTGAGGCATTGTTTTTAGTCCATGATTTATGGCATACTCAACATTGAACCTTACCTCAACTATATAGCTCACAACTCTGACTGACTAAACTGGGCAAGTTGAAACTGTTAAGAAAATAAATTTCCACTTTTCATTCTGAAGATCCCAGCCTTTTCTCAGGAAGGCACTCAGCAGCAGTAGTCACTGAATTCTTTGACACACTTCATGTAACTCAGTTATAATTATATAAGTAAAATAACTCTTTGTTAAGAGAATTGAGTTCTTGGGTGACTGAGAAAGGCATGCATTGAAGGATGTCTACTTTGTCTTTTACCTCGCCCCTCTGCAACGTCCAGAGTAAGAGATTGCCTGAACCAGAGAAAGTCTCAAGACTGGCAGTTTTTACTATATTTTAACCTATCTTTTTCTTTAAAATAATTTTTGATTTATAGAAAAGTTGTGAAAATGACAAGAACCTTTACTGCTTAAACAGCTTTTACTCACAATAATCATGGCATATTCATCAAAAGTAAAATGTTAAAAAAATACTATTTTATTGAAAACTACTGATTCTATGAAGTTTTTCATTATGTTAGATTTCTGTCACCATAACAAATGCCTGAGGTGATCAGCTTATAAATGGAGAAGGCATATTTTAACCTACAGTTTTTTCTGTTTTGTTTTGTTTTGTTTTTTGGTGATTTCAGACATGTTCTCTTGACTATTATTTTTTTAGCCTGTGGAAAGGCACTAGTACATTGTGGAGGGTGAGCCAATGGAAGAGCCAAAACACTGTTTATGCCAAGGAAATTAAAGGAAGAACAAGAAAAGGCTGGGATCTCCCCCACACACACCCTGATGTCTTCCCACTAGAACCCATCTCTTAAATTCTACTATGTCCCAATATGGCCAGGTACCAAGTCTGTAAGAAAAAAACCTTTCGGGGACACTCCAGTTACAAAAAGGAGGGTATAGTAACATTCCTTTTGCAGTAATGCATAACAGTTCCTTAACATGTCCCCAGTGTCTTAATCTGTGACAGTTTCTCAATCTTTCCTTGTTTGTCATGACCTTTGCATTTGAAAATACTGGTAATACTTCTTGTAGGACATTTATGCATTATAAGGGTATTCTGATCTCTCATTAAAAATTTAGATGAGTCTGTAATGAAAGATTTTAGGAGAAGACATGTGAAACTAAAGAGATCATTTATTTTTAGTCGTGATGAATAACCTGTACCCTCTCTGAAAGCATTCCAGGAAAGCACCATATACTTTAAAACAACCTGGCAACAGGATGGTATTTTCAGTGGAGATGACAAAAACAAAACAAAACAAAAAATGGCAACTCCTCTAGCAGCTGTGTTGTTTTAAATATCTACATTTGAGAGTTTTAAACTTTGTAAACTTCAAATTTCAAAGTATAATAAAACTTCAATATATTTTACTAAACATTTTCTCTAAAATTTTCCTCAATATTTAATTTAAAAATTATATCAGGAAACAAAATAAAGTTTAAAATATACTGAATGTTTCTAATATCCAATAAATATTATTTTAGTCGTTGGTTAATTTTTTTATTCTTTGTGGAATTGTAAATGTTCAAGGAAAACTAACATTCAGAACTGCTAATAGTTTTTCTTTAGTTGTTTACATTCATTACATGTCAGTTAATTCAGGAAAAGAAATACTATGGATTTTTTTATAATTCAGAATTGGTTTATTATATATTTGAAATAAGTAGTAGTGTACTTACATCATAAAATTTTTCAGAGGCCATTTCTTATATAAATTTAGTTTGCCATGATACACTTTTGATTTTATTTCCAGAAAATGAACTTTCCAAGTATTACTTAGGATAATTTATTTCTAAGTTACATACCTTTTCTAAACAAATGATGACCATTTCAAAAACAATAATCATCAATCAAATGTGTTTTTGTCTGTAATATTGAAAAACTTACTTTTATTTTAAAAAAGACTTTTTATGGAAATGAATTGTTAATCTTCAAATTATATTGTAGCATCCTAACTCTATCCCAAATTGTCAACATTTAAGGTGTTCATTCTTTGTGATTTATTCTAATAAAGTAAATTTCACCAGGCTCAGATTATTATTGTGGCTAAACCTGTGTGAACTTGATTGGCATGGGAAGCACCTAGGATTTTGGTAGCACTCTTGTCTGTTTACCAGGTTGGATCACACGGCATAACCACAGCTACTGCACATGGTCCTGGCACTTTCTTCTTTGGCACTGTTTACCTACTTTTCTTCCTGGCTGCGAAGGGTTCAGCATCTTTTCTTATTGATGTTTCTGCCTTGGAACCAGCCAACATAGGATCCAACCATAGGATGAATTTCTGGAAATCATAAGTTCAATCACACTTCTTTCAGTTGTAGGTGTAATATATTATGTCTCAATGATGGGAAAGCTAATGAAGTCTGTAAATATGTAATATGCTATGTGAAAGTTTTATTCATTGTTTAGTCATTAATGATCTGTTTTTAAAACACACCTATAGGATTTAGACTATGAAATTTAGATTTGAAAGTGCTCTGACTCCATGGCTAGGAAACTTCTCTGTCTCAAAATAAAGCCAAAATAGTATAATATTTTTCATTCTATGAGGCTTTTCTATAATCTCTTCATATTTCTACAATCTCTCATTTTAGTATTTTCATAGCAATTTCAAATAGTCAAAGCAAAAATAAAGACCAGAAGCATCTGGGCACAGTGACATACACCTGTAATTCTAGCACTTGGGAGCTGAGCTTGGAGGTTGACTGCAAGTTAGAATCCATTCCGTGGTAGGGAGTGAGCTCAATGCCAGCCTGAACTATGTAGCAAGAACATGTTTTGAAAAAACAAAAGAAATAAATAAACAAAAAAGGCCAGAACTTTTCCATTGAGTGGATTCCTTTTGTACATAGAATTTCTAATTCCTCTTATGTTTGCATAATTTAAAAAGATTAGAAAATGTTATCAGTTGTTTGTACTAGAGAATCATTGAGACCAAACTTTTTTTATTAAATGTATTGGTACATTTTAGGTATACAATAGAATTACATTCATCATTGGGATCTTGTACCTTTACATGACTTATCTTGGTTATTAATTTTTTCCTATTTTCAGTCCCACTTTAACCCTTCCACCCTTCCCTGTTTACAAATACATTGTTTTCATGTTTTTCCTTTTCACATTTTTTTCTTTTCCTTTTTTCCCTTTTCCCTACTCCTTCTACTTCCCCACCTCTTTTAGACTCTGTCTTCCTATTACACAATACCAATTATATATTTTGATCCTTATTTAGACTTTTAGTTTTTCACACCAGGGAAACTATTTGGTATTTACACATCTGTGACTTAATTTCACTTATGAGTGTGGCCTCAATGTGTATCCACTTTGCTATAAATATCTCTAGTTTCTTGTTCTTTATGGCTGAGTAGTACTCCGTTTTATATTTAAAAAAATTCTTAATCCAGTCTCCAGTTGATGAGTGGTTGGACTGTTTCCAAGTTTTAGCTATTACAAACTGTCTGCTTATAAACATGCGTGAGCATATAACGCTGTGGTATGATTCTTTTAATTCTTTTGGTAAGATAACCAGCAGAAGGATAGCTGGATCAAATGGGACTTCTAATCCTAGTTGTTTGAGGTATCTCCATATTGATTTCCACAGTGGTTGCACCAGTCTGCACTCCCACCAACAATGAAAAAGGTTCCTTTCTCCCCACAACCCCACCAGCAATTGTTATTTGTTGATTTCTTGATAGCATAATGGGAAATGGGACTTCTAATCCTAGTTGTTTGAGGTATCTCCATATTGATTTCCACAGTGGTTGCACCAGTCTGCACTCCCACCAACAATGAAAAAGGTTCCTTTCTCCCCACAACCCCACCAGCAATTGTTATTTGTTGATTTCTTGATAGCAGCCATTCTTTCTGGGGTGAGGTAGAGTTTTTCTCTCTTATTTCACCTGCGCAATTTTATTTTTCTCCAACAACTTGCACACATTATAAAAAACATATATATATATATATGTTTTATTATGTAATGAGAATAATTATTTAATAACTTCTTAAATAATGACACTCATACATGTGTAAATACACTTACTAGTCATATATTCAGATTGAAGATACCTATCATCTAGAAAAAAATGTTTCTTCTTTGTCACTAAAAACTATTTTACTTAGGACATTGTTAATGATTTAGTAAACATCTAAAATATTAGTATTAAAATAAAATTATTTTATATTTTCTTTTTAATGCAGTTTTCTTCCTTGGCTGAAGTTTCAAGATTAGAGCCAGTTGGAAATAAGCACATGTTTGTATGTAGGCATCCACAGTTACATGACGCATAGCAAAATACTTTCCAATCTTAGTAACTGTCTTTCGAGACTAAAAATAGACCATGACTGGTGATTGAGTATAATTTTGGCTGTTGTTTTACTTCAAATCATTTCAGCTACAGACAGCAAAATGATCATATAACCATGACCTAAACATGAAAAGTTATATTTTTTCACAGAGTTAGAATTCTAGAATATATAATTAGGAATACTGTCATAAAGTTGCCCTCATAATGTACACCAGAAACACTTAGAAATCTGGGAATCTTAGAAAAATACATCCAGGCATTCATGTGCTGGAAATTTATTTCCTTAAAAAGAAAACATGAGAATCAAGACTTGCCATGTAGAGGTACATGATCCCAACAATGAATGTAACTGTACTGTATCCCTAAAATGTACCAATAAACTCAATAAAATTAAAAAAAAGAAAACATAGATATTATTTGTCTATTTCACTTTCTTTTAATCATGAGTATACAACTTTTCCAAGGGCTACACTTATATGTGATACTGCAAGTAGATCAAATGCACAAAAAGATATGATAATCCAAACTTCTGAAGAGGTTTGCAAAATTGTACAGCAAATGCTGCCTTTCACACAATTTATTTTAGAAAATATATGTTTTATTCCCAAATATGTTGTTATTGAGAACTTGTAAAGTGTATATTATTTTCATTTTAAATAGCATGATAAGTGTTTTGGAATTTCTCACTTTTAAATTTAAATACAAAAATATTTTTATTGTCCACAAAACAAAGATTCTCTTTGGAAGATAATTCCAAGTTAAGAATGTGCGAGCCTTTGATTTCCTGACACATATCATTCAGTACTCAGGTGTATTTCACCTCCTCCTGTCAGCACCACAGATGTGAGTGGTTTCTCACCATATCCTCCCCACAGTAAGATTTTTGTAAAATTTCATGTATCAGTTTTGATTAGGTGATGTTGCAAATGTGACAGGGAATTATTTACAAGTCTTACATTTCTAAGCGGGTAAACATTTTTTGACTTCCAAAATAGTTTATTTCATGTTCCTAGTGCTTGGAGAGTATACATTCCTCAGTTAAACCAATCACTGTCAAATATAATGACATCACTTTACTTGGCTAAGACTAATCGTTACTAATCTTTGGTAAAAACAGGATAACCAGTTTCTGGAATCTATGATGAAGGGAGGATGAACAATCACAATAAACATTGCTTCTGAAAGCAAAAATTCTCTTAGACTAAAACGGATTTGCTTGTCAATTGCATTTTTACTAAATTTATTTTCAAGTATCTAGCAGGTATTAGACACTGTGACTTTCTTAGATGTGACTTGCGTAATACAGGTAATTATATTCAGAGATTTCTGAGATTTCAAGTTGAAACATCTATGATAATTTGCATTTAAAAATCAGTTAAATTTTAAAAATCACAACCATAGTAGCTAAATGATTTTCAGAATGTAACAAGGTAATAGTTTTTTTTTTACATTAAGTTTATTGGTACATTTTAGGTATGCAATATTGTCACATTCATCATTAGGATGTAATGTATCTTGGTTCTTATTTTTTTCCCTATTCCCCTGCCCGCCCTTCACTCCTCCACCCTTCCCTATATACAAAGAGTTTGTTTCCATGATTTGCCATTTCTCATATTTTTTTTCTTTTCCTTTCTTTCCTTTCACCTATCCCTCCCAAATACAAGGTAATAGTTTGGTGATAGGCAGTTGAGTACCAAAAAAAAAAAAAAGAAAAAAGAAGGGATTCAAAGTAAAAGGCAGGGATCTCAAAGACTTTTCAATATATTTGTAACAATCTTATTCTCCCTTCAGAAATGCTTATGTCGAAATAAATTTTACAAAGGGAAGTATTTACATTTCTCTGCTTTAAGAGGCACTATTTATTTAAAAAAATTCTTAGTGTGCATTTGCATTAAATGCAATTTACAATCATCTTGGGGAGTGAGTACAAGTATACAAGGCAACATGTTTCGCTTTCTTAATTCCCCTCCGTTCAGCAATAGAGTGTCACAAGTGGTTCCACTTTCTACATCAAGGAATAGTCACAAATGTCTTCATGTTATTTGTAAAATATTAAAATTTTAGGCTTGTTTTTCTAGCCATTTTCTAATTCCTGAGCCGCAATGCCTGGCACTAGCAACTTAAAGGAGGAGAGATTTATTTTACTTCATGATTTAGTCCATAGCTGAATGGCTCCAAGCCAGAAAGGAACAGTGGAAGAGCCTAGGCAGAAGAGAGCCTCTCACTTCATGGTTGATGGAGGGAAAAGGGGCAGCCATTAAAGGAGGACCCTCTGGGTCACAGGCCCAGTTACCTAGCTCTTCTAACCAAACACCATCAGGTAACAGCAGCTCTCATACCCCTATAGTTCCATCATCTTCTAAACACAAGGCTTTGGGGATAATTTTGAGCTCTAAAATATAAAACTTTATAAATAGTCATTGATTTATGCAGTTTCATTGTTGTACTTAGGTTTGACTCTAGACCTTATAATAGCAATGAATTGTGATTTTTGTCTACATGCTAGTGCTATGTTAAATATGTATGGATAGCTTCATGTGAAGATTCCTATCTTTATTTCTAAATTATAAATGATTATCATAAAAAAGACAGAAGAATTTCTCTGAATATACTAAACTTTTAGTTGACATTCTCTTCAAGATTGGCAAGTTATAAGAACCTCAATTCATTGACTGTATTATTCGCTAGTTTCAGCAAGAGTTTTAGAGATTACCTATGCTACAGAAGAAACATTTGCACAACTGCCACAAACTTCATGAGCAACATATTCATAGGCATTTATTTATTTTGTTCAGTTTTAAGATGGGCACCAGATAGATATCAAATATTCCTAATAGATATCAAATTATTCCTATATACACTTGAATAGCTCTTAAAAAGTTATGGTCTCAGTGTTGATTCTAGAATATGCATTCTAAAACATGTACATTGCTGGTGCTAGGCAAAATTAAAATTAAATGTTTTGGGAAAAAGTCGATATCATTTTAAAAATATTTCCATACTTTTTGTTACACAACCTTGGAGAAGAAAGGCTGATTCTCACTTTTATTTTAGTAGAAATGGGCATTATTAAGAGTTCTTAGTGCTTGTTATATCTTTTATTTTGTAGATCTCACATGCTTAGAATACTAAAACATGATGTGGGACAAAATATAATGCATTAATTTCTATATTCAAATGAAATACTAATTTCTATATTTGAAAGTATTTCTGAATACCTGCAAGCATAAATGTATTTGTTCCAATTTTTAAAACTGGGTATTTGACTGGTATCTTTGTATATGTATGTTCTTACTTGTTTTGTTTTAGCTTTTTAAAAGTTGTATTAACAAGTAATTTGACTGGAAACAAACAACATATTTAATATAGAATAATAATCTGATATCCACTGCACAACTTTTTAAGAACAAGTATAATACCAGATAAATCAATTCTAATATTGAATTGAATAGCAATTACTGTGAGAACTTAGTCAAATCTGCCAGCTCAGTTGTATTTAGTGGAGCAATTTATAGTTTTCTCAAAAAGTTGAAGTTTCAATTTGCATTAAACGATCTCCTCCAGCAAGTCCTGTGGAGAAGTTGCTTTACTGATGGCAAGTTCATATAACCCATACCTGTAGGGGAATTAATTCACTGTGGTGATGCATTGCGGTGAAATTAAAATTAAATTTCAGTGGTTTCATAATAGTTTTTTGTGATTATCTAATAACCTAATTAACATCACTAACATAGTTTCTGTTTTGAAAATGTAACAGGTGTTCGGTAGAATTTAGTCATCTGTTACAAATCAGTACTGATTCCAACTGCATATTTTCCTCTCAATATATAGACATGTCCTATACTTGTAGATATCCTACACCTGTTCAAACAATATCAGCTCCAAATCTGTATACTTAGTTGAATTTGGCTGTTCTTTTCTTGACATCCGGCCCAATTGATCCACATCATTGTCTGTATAGAACAGATTTATTTTGCACACATTATTGCACCTGTCTCAAATTATGTAATCTGTCTCACTGGCACATTGTCAGTCTCCATGAGGCTGTAAAAGAAGATGTTGAACCTTGTTGAATCACAATCCATGACAAAATTATATTTCTTTTATTTACAAAATTTATCAAAGAAAGTTTCAAATGCCTTACCATTCCAAGAAATTTAAACTAAGGATTGTCTCTGTGATTCTCTTCCAATTTAAAAAATAAGATAAAATGTACCAATAAACTCAATTAAAGCTGAAAAAAATAAAAAATAAAAAATAAGATAGAAACATGCCAAGGGTTCGAATACTGAGAATATGCTCATTAAGATGTTAAAATTAAGTGGACTTAGTTACCTTTAGTAAATATATATTAGAGAAGGCAAAGTACTCTATTGGCATATGCCTGTTTAATCCAGCTAGAGTTTATTCACCTAAAATTGGAAGAACAGAAAGAATAAGAAGAATGAAAAAAAAGAAAGAATGTCTAGTTACATTAGAAAAATGTTGCTTGTGGTTATATCATGGTCTACTAAATGAGAAAATAAAAATTCTGAAGACTTGATACCTGATCACATTATTTGATTGATCCCTTTGCTGTTACTATTATGGGGATTAGGAAAAAGGCATTAAACACACACACACACACACACACACTCACACACACACACGCACACACACACAAGCACAAATATACTTAAAAGTTCACTTTTTATTTCTTGGAATTGAAAAATTGACAGAAGTTCATTAAAAATGAGTCCTATTCTCAAATGTGATACAAAGAATTTATCCTACATCTTCACAAATAAGATTCACTTGTAAACAAAGGATTCCATAATACAACCAGCAAAGGTCTAATTCCAAAGAAACCATTTGAAGTGGAATTATTTTGAATATCTGGAATTTCTTCTTGTATATTAAGCAGAACAAAGAAATAAAGAAATTCAGAAATAAAACTATGTTTAACAAAGTGAAAGTATAGACTTTAAGAAGTGCTGTTAGATAAAATAGAGAATAGATAAAATAATTTATAGATATAGAGAAAAACATGAAAAGACTGCAAAAGAAAATCATAGAAGTAGAAAATAGGTGTTTATACAATATATATTTAATATGAGCCCCCTTTAAAACCATAATCCTGTCAAATAAAACAAAATAAAAATATATACAGAAAATTAATAGACCTATGTAAAAAAACTTTTAAAACGTATTATTAGCTGGGGATACATTCTAGCTAGTATAATCAACCCAGAATTATCAGTACCTAAGAGCTAGCATAGGAAATTAATTGAATTTCATAAAAAATAGTTTAAAAAATTCGAGAATTCAAGCATAAGTGAAAATCATCTTCTCCTGGGATAGCTGGAGTTAATCTTTGAATGCAGAAGATTTTAAAATACCCAGGTGAAGTCTTGAATATAAAATGAGGTTAAATACAGACAAGTTGGCTATTAGCACTGTAGCAGCTACCATTTTCCACTCCTTATGCTGTGTGACAAAACTGTACAGATGTGTCTGGAGCTAAAAGCATGCAGCATCCAAGTGGGTAAAGTGGCCCTATCTGACAAGTTTTAGGGATCTGTGTTTTAGTTGCAGATTTCATTTTCTAATAAGAAAGATACAAGTCAATGGATACCTTGCCATTGTTGCTGTTCCTTCATCAGTGATATCAACCTCTCAGCTTCAAATGAAGTGGCTTCCAGGGGATTTGAAGAGCTTATGCCCTTTTGCTGCATCCTTAACTTTTCCTTCTCTACTTTTGATAGCCAACCATTAAAAATTAGGATACTAAAAAACTACTACATATATGAGAAAATTGAAAAGCAATGATGAATGACCATGAAAGACACAGGCTTAGACTGAGAAGACTGTAAGTCTATAGCAGTGTGACTCCTGAGATGAACAAAGCCTTCAACAGCATAGGAGAAGCAATAATAAAAACAATTTCTTAAAAAGCAGCAAACCTTGAGGAAGGGGATGAATCGCATTTCAAGTCACTAATTATCAAATTGAATCTTTCAGTTTCCAATACGAAGGTAAAAAGCCATAAAATAAAAAAAACAAAGAAGGCACACATTCAAAGGGGCAAAAAATGAACCAACACTAGTTCATGCAAACATATGCAGGAAGATCTAAACAAATAAAGATGTTCAAAGAAGAAAAGGAAGATGTGAAGAGAATAAATAAAACAGTGAACAAAATAAAATTCTCATAGCAATGAAGAAACAGGAAAGGATACCAAAAGAAAATATATTATAAAGAAACAGCTGAAAAAACACAATACCTGAATTGAAAAATTCACTAGACAGAGTCTGAGGAAAGTTGAACAGAAAGAAAGGGGAATCCATAAGCTGGAATGTAAGGTTATGGGAGTCAAAATACAATGGTTCTGGAAAACAGAATGAAAAAAAAAACATAACAATAGTGGATGGTTGATAGTCACTTTCTTGTAGATGGTGCACAAGACTCAACACCCACAACTTAAAAGAAAAGAGGTTTATTTTGACTCACAATTTTTAGAGGATTCAATTCATACTTGGCTGGTTTCCAAGAGGGAAGGGACCTGAAAGACCTGGCAGAGAGAAACAGCTTATTTCATGGCAGCCAAGAATTGAGAGAAGAGAGGAGCTTGGAAGACAGACATAGAGTGTTTTCAGTTATAAGCCCTACAACCCACCTGTCACCAGGCCACAGCTCTTATCAGCACACTGAAATACTGAATTCATTAGCAGATGAATCCATAGATGAGTATAATGGCTCCACGATTCAGTCAACTTTCAAAACCACTGCCTCTGAGATTATAACTGTTCTGAGGGATATTCTAATTTTAAATGGCGAATTTTTGCAAAACTCAGTTAAAACTTCTCAAATTTGAAGAAATAGATGAATATAAACATCCCAAATTACAAAGTAGTTCAACTAAGATTATCTCAAAGGGACTCACATTATAGTCAAACTTTGAAAGACAGAATCTTTCCAAAACAGCAAATGCGAAATGATTTATCACATAAAAATGATTCTTGAGTTTATGAACAGATTTTTTCATCAGAAACTTGGAAGCCAGAAAGCAGTGAATTAATATATATTCAAAATACTAAAAGAAAAAGAAAAATAAACTAGAAATCTTACACTGAGCAAAATTGTACTTCAATGTTCAGGAGAAATTCATGAGTATGAGAGCATAAAATTATAAGCATTCAGGAGAAATTAAATATAGTATAAGAGTATAATAATTATAAACATTTACCCAAGTAATAACAGAATACAAATGTAGATGAAGCAAAGACTGCCAGAACTAAAGGACAAAAGATAGTTCTACAACAATACTTAGAAAGACCAATATCCTACTTTCAATCAAGAACAAAGAAACCAGACAGAAAATAAGTAAGAAAGTATAAATTTAACACAATAAACCAGTTACAGACACATAGAATGATCTAGACAGTAATTATGGCCTGCCATTTTTCTCAAAAGCACCTAGGAGATTTTGAAGGACACAAATTCAATCTCAATTTTAAAAGATTGATATCATATGAAACATCCTTTCTGACCATGAAGCATCGTGGTTAGAAATCAGCAAAAAAAACATAAAACTGTAATCCAGGCATAGTGACACATCTCAGGAATTGCAGCATTGTGGGAGACTCACACAAAAGCGTCACAAGTTTGACTCCAGCCTAATCAATTTAGTGATTTAGCAACACCCTTTCTCCAACTAAAAGGTTGAAATGTAGATCAGGGTGAAATTTCTGTGTTCCATCCTCAGTATCACACACACACATACACACAGGCTGTGTGCACATGTACTCTAACACATACATAAATTCTAGAAAATTCACAAATTTGTGGAAAATTTATTCAATCAATTGAAAAATAAAGAAATCACCATGAAAAATAGAAAATGAAACATAAAGGAAATAAAACACAAACCTTACAAGACCTAAATGAAACTGATAATTTCCTAAAAATGCATGCCCTGACAATGTTAAATCATGAAGTTATAAAAAATATGGATAGACCAATAATTATTTTGGAAATAAAATCACTCATCAAGAATTTATAGAAAAGGAAACCCTAGAAATAAGGGCTTGACTGCAGATTTCCATCAAACATTTAAAAACAAATACTTCAAATACTTTTACAAATATTAAAGGAAAGAAAACACTTTTTAAATCACTCTGATACCAAAGACAACGACAAGGACATTACAAGAATGCCATAAACCAAGTCCCTCATGAATGCTAATACAAAACCAACAAAATACGAGCAAAGCAAATTCAGTGGTATAGTGAAAGAACTGCACAACACTAACAATTGGGATTAATTACTGTAAAGCAAGAATAAATGATAGATATGAAAATTGAGCAATATATTATTTGACATTAATCAAATAATAGGAAAAAATCATCTCCATTAATGCATAAAATGTTTTGAATAAATTTAGGATACATGAAATTTAAATAAGGGAGAATGAACAAACACAAGATTAAACTCACCATTTTTTTGTCCTAAGTAGTAGTCATGATTTTGTATTTTCTTGATACAGTTAGCCATTAATAACAGAATGCATTTCAATTATTTCACATTTTTTCTATGCACTTCATTAAACCTTAACCACAGAAAAATGATTTTGAACTCTATACTGTAGGCTTTCACAAATCCAGTCACCTGAGAGATATGTTAATGAGTTAGAGAATGAATTATGAACCCCAAAGCTTCACCGAATTGGCTATTCCAGAGCATATTTTAGAGTTTCCTTGCAGAAATATTAAAATCTCTCTGGACTATCAGTATGAGAAATTAAATCATCTGTGATACTATAATCTCTAAGGTGTCACCAAGCTACTGTAATATGCTTGGTATTTTTGCTAATTTCACACAAACTTCTTGTCTTAGTGAGTTTATTGATAGCTGAAAATAAATCTTTTCATGTTAAAGAAATTACCCATTAATTTGAGTATATTAATGGTTGATATGGCTGGTTTGAAGTAGTTTAAAATGAACTGATTGGTTTTTGATTCAAGCATTCATTATGAAATTTTAAAACTATAAACAAAAATAGGTACAATAATAAAATAATTTCCCATTTACACTCTTTCCAATCTCCAAATTTTGATAAATATCAACCACTTGATGAATTTATCATTCCTTCCTCCCTTGACTTTTGGCCTTCTTATTTTGGGTTTAAGATGCATAATTAGTTTGTTTATTTTAAGTCTTTTCCATTTTGAGATAGATATTTATTGTTGCAAATATTACTCAGTCTTTTTTTTTCCTCTGTATCTCATTAGATTTCAGTCTATGTGTCACCATTTTCATTTGATTGAAGAACATTTTAAATTTGCATTTTTTAATTTCCACAATGACTCAATGTTCAGAAACAACTTGTAAAATTTCTATAAAATTTCAGAAGTGTAACTTATTTCTATTTTTATTCCATCGTAGTTAGAAAAGAAAGGCGTCATAATTTAACCATTTTTAAATTTGTTGAGACTTCTTTTGTATCTTAATACACAGTTTTATTCTAAAGACCATCCCATTATTGTAGATAAGTAAGTTAGATGTCTTGTAGGCAGTTAGATAAGGTGGGTCCCTGAGGGAGTCCATAGGAAAGACAATGGAGAAACATACACTGGTTAGCATTATAAAAGAAGAAAAAGTACCCACTTACTTTCTCTGGCGATAAAACAGTAATTGACATTCTAAATAGGCATCCATCTCCCTAGCCTATTTCCTTTCTGGAAATTTCTGGTACACTTGCTACATGACTTACTTTCCCACTTGATCAGTATCAGCTAACTGACTGTACTTGTAACCTTATGGGGTGATCATGCTTTGTCCCACCTCATGCCCACCTTGTGAATTTCCATTGGATTTTACAGTTTTGTTCTACTTTGTACCAACTTCACTTATGGCTTTGCCCTACAAAACACCTATGAAAAGTGGAGCAAGCAGGCAATTCACTTTCCTATCCTTCTCCTGTCTCTCTTAGAAGCTATCTAATGCTCAATAAAATTTTTCTACTCTTAACCTCTGTTATTCCTGGAATTCATCCTTCAATTTTATTTTTATTTTATTTTATTTTTATATTTTTGATAACCAGGATCAAACTCTGGTCCTTGTGCTTGCAAGGCAGGTGATGTAACCACTGAGCTAAATCCCCAGCCCCATTCTTCAATTTTAGAAAACACAAACTTGTGTTTCAGATATCTAGTAGCCTGGGAGTTATATTTCCCTTTTTTGGAAGATTTTTGCTTATTTGCATTACTTGCTACTCTATATCACCATGTGCTGATGAAAATAATGTACATGCTACCACTATTGAATGGAATTGAAATATGTTTTTAAACCTATTTGATCTAAAAGACAAAAAAAAATCTTTTTGGTACCATAAACCACACATCCACATAAATGAACAAGAGAAAATAGCTAAAACAAAGATTATTCAAAACAAAAAAAAAATACAGAAAAAACAAGAATAAGTCCTTACTTCCCAATAAAATGTAGGCAGACTAATTCCTCAATGTGGCTGGATGGATTTAAAAACAAGGATAAACAGTGTACTGACTATAAGACTCACTTAACTACTAAAGTCACAGTCACATTGAAAGTAGATTTGAAAATACATTACACGTGAAAAAGGCCAAAGATAGCAAGAGTAGCTACTCATATGAAACTAAACAGACTTAATGACCAAATTTTTTAAAAGAGAAACAGAAAAGTGACTCAGTGCTCAAAGGATGAGTTCAACAAAATGATGGATCAATTTAAGTAGATATGCACCAGTGTCCAGAGCACCAAACTTTATAAAATAGTCATTATTAGGTCTAAACATAGATAATAGACCCAATATAGCAATCATGAGAAACTTGAACACCTCTCTTTCATCAATGACAGGTCATGGGGAAGGGGGTGCTAACAGATATCAGAAATATCAGAGTTAGACTACACCTTGTACAGATTTTTTCATCATTTTATTTATAAGGATTTTAAGTATATATGATAAATGTTTAATACGATGATTCTACTTGATAATATTTTATTAAGATTATGTTGCATAATAATCACATTTGGGGGAAGAATTAGTATCTTTATCAGTTTGGTTCCCCTTTCCCCACCTTCCTGTTATCTTCTGCAGCTCCCCTTTTCCATCTCCAAAATGTAAGCGATTGTTTTTAAAAATTCACATTTTTTCCAATCTTAAGAGATGAAAAGTAGGCAAAATTTTCTAAAAAGTCTATATTTGGTCAAGAGAATGGAGGGAGGTTAGATTTCTAACTTCATTGGGAACTTTAACAAAATGCCTTGAAATCAGGAACGTCAAGTTTCTAATGTCGATGTGCATATTTCTGTCATGGTAAGGAGTTCTGTGTGATATTATGTTGATTTTTTTTGAAAAAAATACTGATTTATATTTAGAAAGAATTCTTAAAGAGTTTCATGTTAGACAAAAAAATTTAATTTTGGTTGTATATTCAAAAAAGGAATGTTGGATTTTTAAAAATATCCACATTTTTGAAATTGATACATATTTTCCACATACAATGGCCACACTTACGTTGAGGAGGCACATTTTTGAAGTTAATTATAATGTTCTGTATGGAGATTTAGTACTTGTACAGAACATATTACAATTCCTTTTTTAATTTTGTCTCATTTTATTTCTGTGTCACCCTTTTCCCTATCTCTTATTTCCCTTCCAATATGTTAAATGTATCTTGCTATTTTCTATTCTCTGCTTTTATTTTGCTCTTTATTCATAGTTTGGATTTTACATGGAAGAGAAACCATGCATTATTTAAATGTGTGTGTCCGACTTCTTTCACTTAATAACATGGCTTCAAGATGCTTCCATTTTCCTACAAATGACTAAAGTTTGTCTTTCTTTATTGCAGAGTAGTTCTTCACTGTGTGTAAAGGTCACATTTTCTTTATCCAGTCATATATGAATAAACATATAGGCCACTTCCCAAATTTAACTATTATGAATCGTGCTTCTATAAGCATGGGTATGCATGCACCACTATCATATGATATCGTTAACGTTTCAAGTGGAGTAGCTGAGTTGAATGGAATTTCCATGTTTACTCTGTTCAGGAACCTTTGTACTGATATCTGTAGGGATTGTACTAGTTTACATTCCAATAACCTCTCCACTCTTTATTATTATTTGGTTTATTGAGAAAGACATTCATTATAGAATAAGATGAAATCTCAGTGTAGTTTTAATTTGTATTTCTAGAATGGCCAGGGACGTACAACATGTTTTCATGTATTTATTGTCCATCAATACTTCTTTTTCAGTTTTTGACTCATCAGTGACTAAGTCCATTGATGAGTATAGCACCCCCCAATCGCTTTATTAAAAATTCACATCTAAATACATGAGAATGTGCATGGATATTGCAGATCTAAATCATAGAAATCATTAAATGTTTGCTGAGATTTGCTTAGTCATCATTTCATTATTAAGATTTCATCATAATGTAAAACTTATATTAAATAAATTTACATCCTTATCTGATAAAATACCTTGTGCCAAATTAAATCTCAGGTTTAGCTACCAAAACAAAAATATTAAATGTAAAAAACTATTAAATGTAAAATTTTACCTCCCCTACATATAAGTAATTTAAAGCTATGATTTAATGGAGGAGAAATAAAATAACTTGAAAAATCAAAGGCTAATTCAGGTTTGCCTATTTAGTTGTATATCTGTTTTTCTGTCTATAATTGGCCTATGTCCTCAATTGTGTGTACCCAAGAATATATAATTAACTTCCTTTGTACCAGACAGATACATTATTTTTTTAATACCTGATTCTGCATCCTAGAATTATAATTTGAACTTGATGGAAAGAATAAGAGAAATATATTCATGAAGAACACTGATGCAAATCAATATGCATTAAAATATAAAATCTATTCCAGGAAGCCAAAAACTTACTTCTAACTTTATATAGTATAAATTTGAGCAGACTTCTCTTTAGTGTAATGTAATAAAATACAAAAATAATATATTTTGAATAAAAATCACAAGTATTTTTCCAGAGGAAGTTTTATCTAGAAGGATTGTAATTTCCTACACTTTATTTGGAAAATTTAAATATACATGAAATTTGAGTGAATACTGCAATAAGCTCCCATTTATTCATAATGACAACAGCTTCAATTTCACACCTGCTCACTATACCTACTGATTTTCTTTATAATAACCCCTACCTAAAGCATCACTTTATCCATAAATGTTTCTTTTTTTTTAAGTTTAGTTTTTTGGTACATTTTAGGTATACAATACAATTCCA
Organism: Fukomys damarensis; assembly: GCF_012274545.1. Classification (NCBI taxonomy): domain Eukaryota; kingdom Metazoa; phylum Chordata; class Mammalia; order Rodentia; family Bathyergidae; genus Fukomys; species Fukomys damarensis. The sequence goes on from NW_022900924.1 coordinate 26,575,407, forward strand.
TTCATTATTGGGATCTTGTACATTTACATGATGGGTCTTGGTTCTTATTTTCTCCCCTTGTTCCTGCCCTCGCATCACCCCTCCTCCCCTCCCACTTTACAAACTCTTCATGTCCCTTTTTTTCATTTTCTCATACTTTTTTCTTTTCCCTTATTACCCTTCCCCTACCCATCCCACCTTCACTAAACATTTATGCCTTTTCTTCCCATTTCACAATGGGACCTTCATTGTCTTTCTCTATGATATTGTTTAGAATTCCTTGTAGTGCTGGTTTGGTGTTTGTGAAGTTTGTCAGGTGTTCTTTGTCATGGAAGTATCATTTTCCCATCCATTTTGAAAGAGAGTTTTGCAGGTTACATCAGTCTAGGTTGGAGGTTATTTTCTTTTAGGACTTGAAAAACCTCACTCCAGGCTCTCCTTGACCTGAGGGTTTGTGTTGAAAAGTCTGCTGTGATTCTGATGCGCTTTCCTTTACATGTGATTTGTTTCTTTTCTCTAACTGCTTGTAGTATTTTGTTCTTCCGTTGCATTTCTGGGATCTTGATTATTATATGTCTAGGTAATTTTTTGTTTTTTATCATGGCTAGTTGGAGTCCTATATGCCTCACTTACCTGTATGCCAAATTCTTCCCCTCTGTTGGGAAGTTTTCTGTCATTAATTCTGTGAACAGCTTTTTAAGTCATTTGTATTTTCTCTTGCTACTTCATGGATTCCTATGAGTCTTATGTTATTTTTCTTTGCATCATCTAGGAGTTGTTGGATTGATTTCTCATGATTCCTTACTGTTTTTAAGAGACCTCTCTTTTCATGGTCACTGACTACAAGCCTATCTTCTATATTTGAGATTCTATCTTCACATTCTTGTTTTCTGTTGTGTACACTTTCAATAGGGTTTTTAATCTCCTGGCTATCTGTTTAAATCTGTTTCATATATTCCATTTCTTTCCTCTGTTGGGAACTCATTGTTTCCATTTCTTTCTTATGCTGGGCTTCATGGCTTCTATCATGGTCCTGAGCTCATCTATTTTTTTTGTCAGCTTCTGTTCTAGAGTCTCAAATCATGACTTCCATTTTGCTCAGCATCTGCATGGTTATCTCAGAAATTATTTCTGTTTTGAATTTTTCTAGAGCCCGATTGATCTGTTTTGTTACTTCCTGTGCTATGGGTTCAGGGTGTCCTGCTGGCTCACTATCAGACTTTTCATCCTTATTTCCACTACTGTTTGCCATTGCTGAACTGGAAGTCTGTCTTTATGTCTTGCTTAAGTGTTTTCTCATTTTTATTTTTGTTGTTGGATTGTCCTTGGTTTAATTTCTGGGTTATTGCTTAAATCTTCCTGATATAGTTGTGCTTTAGCATTTGAGTCATTAATGATTCATAGACATTCTCATTTTCATAATATCAGAGAAAACAACTCTTTAAATCAATCACAATCCTTTATTCCAATTGATACAATCAGCAACACAATAGGATTAAGCACAACTTGGAAACTGACCAGTTGTGGTAGTAATTAATCTATCCCCTTTAAACCATGTGAATTAAATTAAAATCAAGAAGCAGCCCAAAATATGGTTGCAGTGAATACACTTTTCAATATAGCATCTTTACCATTTATGATGGGGGCTTAGATAGAGTTAGGATGAGAGGAATAGATATGTGAAAAAATTGGGAAAGTTTCAAGTGAAGCCAGAGGACACAGAATGACCATACAATCTTTAGGAAACTATTAAATTCAAAAGGGATAGTCAGAGTGCAAGAGTAAGGACAGGAGTATATCCCCTTAACAGTAATAGGGGCTCACTTTCCTTTGAAATTATTGACCCATGAGTGAGGTAAAATGAAAGAAGAAAAGAACATAAAGGAAAAAAAAAAACAATATTAAGTCTTCCCAAATGATGAATGTCATCATATTGTATACCTAAAATGTACCAATAAATTTAATGAATAAAAAAATTAAGTCTTCCAACCCATGAACATAGAATCTTTCATTTGAGTCCCCCTTAATTTCTGTTATCAGTTAATGCCATTTTCAGTGTACAAGCCTTTCAAATATGTTTTAGAGAAGTTATTCCTCAGTATTTTATTATTTTTATGCTATTTGTCATATTCGGGGCTTTGTTGTGGTCCTAGTGAACCATCTCTGCAGGGATGACTTCCTCTTTTATTACCACCAAATTAAAGCTTATGCACACTCTGATGATGAAATAGTTAATTCTAGGAGCACATTAACAAGCAAGATAGCAGGAGCATGCTAGTGCACGTGCCAGATACAATCAGGGATCAAAAGTTTGAGCCTAGTGTGGACAACTTAGCAACTGAGCAATACCCTGTCTTAAATTTTAAATATAAATTAATTAATTAAAATAGAAATCAAGAGCTGGGAATGTAGCTTGGTGTGAAAGCCCTTGGTTCAATCCAATACCACAAACTTAAAAAATATTCATACAATTCATGACAGAGGCTCAATGTGAGAGAAGAAAACCCAAGGATTTTAAATTAGTAAAGTATATTTGACAATTAAAATCAGGTGATATTGTATATTTTACTATGCTAAAAAATCCACATTTTGGTTTCTGTTTGTGTTTGCTACTGAGACTGAGTCTAGAGCTTTTGTGCTAAGCAGGCTCCCCAAGCTCTTACTTTTCATCTTGAGGCAGGGTTTCAAGTCACTGTGTTGTCTAGACTGCATTCAAACTCATGATCCTCCTGCCTCAGGCTCTCAGAGTGCTGAAATTACAGGCATGCACTATGGTACCTGGCTTCCTTATAAAATATTTTTGAGTTATTTTCTGAAAGTATTTTGTGACTATAAACCTGGAGTCTATATGTCATAAAATCAATGCAGAGAAAAACAAAAGAATGATATCTAATTGAGATTTCTCAAATGACCTAAGATAATTAGTATGATAGAATAATATTCATATATACATAGAAATAACTCTTCAAAGTGTTGCTAAAAAGTAATTTTTCCTGTCTTAGAGTTAAACTAAGATCTAATAATATGAAACATTCCCAGAAATTTAAAACTTTAAGCATGAGTGGTTAGTTTTTTGAATTATGTTTTCTCAAAATAATGTATTCTCAAAGTAATGACTTGTTCATATAAAATAAATGTTTTCCTAATGATACATTTCAACATTTAATTTTCAACTGTCCTTCTTTTGTTGCTAAAACAAATTCTGTTTTTTTAAATATATTTGATAAGTAAATATTACATATGAGACATACAACACTACTCTGACAATACAGACATAAGGTTCTTGATTTCTATTGGATTTTAATTACAACAAACATTTCAGCTCTTTTCTTTATAATTATGTAACTCCAACCTTAAAATAGATGAAATTATATAGATTTTATGAACCTAGTCAGAAAGAATTGTAAGATATTTAGAATAAGAGAGGAAAACCCACAAAAAGTTTGAAGAGTTACAGAAGAAATGAAACAGTGTCACTCAGTCATTCTCCAAGAGTAGAGTTATCTACAAGAACCTGGAAAAGCCTGTTATTATTAATTTTTCCATTATTTCAGACTGGTGGATATATATCTCAGCTCAACATTTAATTATTTGTTAGATGTAAAAACTAATGACAAATTAGTCAACTTGTCTCAACTACCTCATACTATGGGATTTGTATTTTACACTAAAAGTATTTTTTAGATTTTTCCTCTAAATCTTCTTTAGCTTCACTGACAAATTAATGTAAGCCAATTGAACTAACTCTGAGATTATGTTGTTTCTTCTCCTACAACCCGAGTATGTACCAGAACAATGACAAATTTAGTAGAACACATATGTGAGTGCCTAAGCCTCTTCCAGATGATATTCTGTTTTTGTGTTCTTGAAAGAACTTCTACACATGTATAAAATGACTTGATGTATTGAATATAAAAGTAGAATTTGATTTTTTAAATTTAGTTTTGGAAGTTAACCAAATATCACTATAGCATATTCTTCATAGCTGAGATGAAAAAATAAGGAATATGTTAGTATTTGTAATGGCCAACATCCAGGACTCTAATTAAAATAGTGGATTTCATTTATAACCTTTTGTCAAAAAAATTAAACATGTTATTTCCTTTGACACCACTGGAAACATTTCAATTAGCTACCACCTGCAAATAGTGAAAAAGTCACTGGAAACTAAGAAACACATTCTGTATGTGATATGTAGCTAGTAAATACAGGATCAAGAATTAAAATCCAGGTGGCTTATTTCTAAAGACAATGCTCTTCGCCATCATGTCTAAGTTTAGTGGCCTGTGTCAGTGGCTCAGTGACAGACTATTCTCTTTGATATGTAATATTTAGCTTTGTTCCCTTCATAAGCATGCAATTTAAGTAAGGCAGATATTAAAGTTTTATTTTAATGAATAATTATTTTCAAAAATAACTTTCATAAGCTTAACTGTTAGAGAAGCACTTGAAGGTTCACTGTCATTGCTATGAAGACAGAATTTGTGCTATTATCAAGATTAGCTGAATAAGGAAGTATCACAAAGTAAGACTGATGAGAAATGTTATGTAATTAGTGTGGACAGAATGTGAGATTCTCAGCTGTAACATCATTAACTTTAAACATCAAAATATGTTTAAGCATTTACATAAATATGTTTGTGTTTCCTTAAACACGAGACTTTTCTTAACCTTGCAAATAAACATTGGCTCATCTTGTTAAAAACTTAAATAGAAAAAACATTAAATTTGATGAGGTGACCACATTAAACCTACAGAAAGAAAAACTATAGAATGCATACTACAACAGTAATATTAAGGTGAAGCAGTAATAGAAAAATGTTATTTTTTAATTAGAAAGTTAGATACTCAAGTAATGAAAGCAAATTAGCACTTTCACAGGATATGCATTTCATTAAGAGCACATTGATACAGTTAATTTTTTGCTGAGTATAATAGTTTCTGATCACTATGGCTATTACCTGTAGATTATATTAGCATCCAACTAAGAAACATTACAGTTATTACTATTGTGCTATACAGAGATTTTTGTGCATTTAATTTGATAAGTGTAAATCTGTGCAAGTAACGATTATTGTTGGGGAGTTAATGTGATACAAAATTTTATGATACCAGACAATTATTATGTATGGCATATATATACTAATTCAAAGTAATTTTACGATACTAGATAGATTTTGTTTATGGCTTAATGAGGCCAAAATGGTCAATAAAATAATTATATTTAGAATAAAAATCACTTTATAAAATTACCAAGGCCCTTATGTGGTGCTATAGTCATTCTCCACCATCCCATCCTGAGTTGTTAGCACCATGATCTGTATTGATGTATACAGTGTATAGTGTATGATGTTTTTATAATGCCATAGACTGAATTGTGTTTCCCAACAATTCTTTCAAAGAAGCCATAACCTCCAATGTAATTGTCTCTTAAATTAGATATTTTAATGAAGAAATTAATGTTAAATAAAGTTATGTGTGTGATTTCCTAAACTTATTGTCCTAGTGCCCTCTTAAAAGAGAAAGAGATCCCAGAAATCTCTTTCTATGTGCACAAGAGAAAAGAGGCAGAAGGGACTGGTCTACATATCAAAGGGAAAAACTTCATCAGAATCCAAGTGTGCTAACACCTTAATTTTGGACTTCCAGTCTCAAGAACTAAAAGGAAAAAAATGTCTATGCTTTGACCCATGTAATTTATTGTACTATACTATATATAACCTCAGAAGATTAATAAAGTCTCTGAATGAATTCATGTAAAATACAAGAATATTATTTCATCAAGGTGATTTCTTATGTGGGTTGGCATTGATCTCATTACAAAAGTTATTTTGCTCCTACTCAGACTAGAATACAATATGGAGAGGCTTCCTAGTTATGCTCTAAAGTTAGATATTTCAGATGCTTGGGTTTGACTGATTGTTCTGATATTGTTGACATAGGTACTTTTTACTAACCTAAATAAATGACCTCTTGGAAACTTCAGAAAACTTTAATAGATGAGTTGTAACTACAACTTAATAACCATCCTACAATGTTAACTTTGGCACCCCTTGCTTCCAGTCTACTGAAATATGCATAAAATTGCTAAGAAGGGAAATCCTTAAACACAAATACAAGTCAGAAAAGGGTAATGTTCAGGCAAAAAAGTGTGAGAGAAAACAAAGCTGACAAAGTAAATTTACTTTGTAGGGAAGAAAATCACAAAAGAATGTGCTCCAATTTTGGATTTCTTTATCTTTCAGTTTTTCATCTCAAAAAGATGTTCTACCTATACACTTTGTCATTCCTGTCAGCATCCTGGAGCATGTAGCAGGTGTCTGCTGACTGGACACCAGGGGTACTGATCTCAGCTGGCCAAAGCCTAAGACCGTTCCATTTGAGGACCAACAATAGTTTACAACTAATGTCTTTTCTTCTTTTTCCATTAAAATGCTCAAACCACTTTATTTTAGGGAAATAACTAAACATTCTGGGAAAGTGTCACAGAAAACATCAACTACATTATTTTACCTTCTCCTCTATTCACATCTACATTATAATTATCTTCAAAAAATCATTTTATCTTCTTCCATTAAAGTAATATTAAATAAGTCATGTCATAAAATAGGTTTCTACATCCATTTCTACTTCTCTTTAGAAAACACTGAAAATAACCTTTAATAATTTTAAAGGCTAAATATGGTTCATATATGACAACTCTCAAAATAATTATTTTCCTCCAGTTTGAAACCAAAACTTAATTTAAAATAATTAATAGAGTCTTTTGTATAATTTTGTTGTCAAACAGAAAATTACTTTCATCATTTGGCCATCCAAGAGTACATTCCATTAGAATTTCTGTAGCAATACTGGTGTTTTTATTTACTGAAATTGCTGATAATTTTCACAAAATGTGTTCCATGTTAAAATAAATATTAATTTTTCGTTAATATAACCATTCCAAATATTTGCTTGTTTAAATTCATTTATACAGTCTATTGATCACTATGGTATGTGTCAGGATAACAGTACTATTGAATGCAACAGCTATGTAAAGGCTAAAAACAAACCTAGTAGAAAAATATTGTTCATACAATGAAAAAAGTTGGAGCTAATATTTTCAGAATATAATTGATCCTTTATATTAATATTAGGAAATAAAGGCAATATTTTATAAAATGAATACAATTCTGTGAACAGATATGATAATTTATAAAGATATATTAAATGAAAAAATGGAGCTGCATATTTTATGCTGTTTTCTTCATTTTATGGGAAATGACTGCGTATAATTATATGTGTATATGTGCTCAATCACACATATATGACTGCAAATATACAGAAAATGAACATGATGCCACCAATACTCACAGAAAACAATACTAATCTCTCGTGTAGAATGGTATGAGAATTGAGACTGATTAAGGAGGGGGGATTCATTTGACTTTTATAGAAAGATTATCTTTATTTGCTACTTGTGCAACAAAGGCAGAAAATAATATGATGAATATAATAAAAAAATTTAGAAATACCTTAAATTAAATAAATAAATTATTTCAAATACTAGATCTAGTCCTGTAAAATGAAGGGAAATTTAACTTCATGTATAAAAGTTAACAAATTTTTAGGTAAAATATTTGGAATGTAAATAACACTTTTTCATAATCTGGTATGTATAAATGTTAATAAAAATAAACTTGCTTTCAAGATTTAAGTAAAGAAGAAAAAAGTGGAAACAGTAACAAGACTAAGTTATCTTCAGGTTAAAGAAAAAGAAAACTATAAATATAGATCTCAACTTTCCTCATATAATACATAAAGTCTTGATAATAACAAATAAAAGCTATATATCACACAAAATAATGTAGCAGTTGCTAAGTAAATCAATAGATTTAAACATATATCAAATAAAATTGTGGAAAAAGCAAAAAAGTAGAAAGTAATTGCCAATATTAAAAATAGGGATATAAAATATATTATGAGAACTTACTCCAGGAAATCTGTATGTAAAAAATTAAAACTTATTTTCAAATTTATGTTTTAATTATTTAAATAATACTCAGAATATAATGTTTTATTTCTTATACCCCAGATAAAAAATTGATAATAATGATTTTAACAGCTTTAACTTCATAGAAAACAGTAAGGTCTACATGAATTGAAAGGAAAAGCATTTAAAAGTTTATTCTGTGAAATTATTATCCATAGAGGTATGGGTGCAATTATAAAATTGAAAGACATAACAAATTCTAAACATCAGTAGAAGTAACATCTGATAAATCAGCCATGAAAATATTTGGAAAATTATCAAATTTCCTCTCAAATAAAGAAATTTTTGATTAACAACTAAATCATGTCTATATCACTGACAGAAATCTTAGATCTTAAAGTCAACAGAATATAATAAGTAATGTATCAATTTATAGATATATGCACGTAGATCTAATATATAGTGTGAAGTTCCTTGAGGCACCCAATGGGTTAACATTAGCTCAAGTTCACTCAGGGCACGGAAGACTGCTGACACTGAGGAGTGGAACATCATGAAGATAAGATGGTCTTCCAGCTCAGGCAGAGAAGAGCCTCCCTGGTGAAACAAGGACGAAGATCCTGGGGACAATTTGATAAAGTTAACAATTAGGCATAAATATCATCATCCCTTTCTAATCTTAAAGATGCACCCCTGTTCAGTGGAACAGGCCTTTGTTTCTCAATAAATCTGAGAGTGTGAGTCAGTTCAGGGCTTCATTTCAGAGAATTTCCTTTACAGCCCCCACAAGATATTCTCTGTCTCTCTTGTCTATATTTGTGTCTCTTATCAGGGTTTGCTAGCCAAACCCAGCAGGATAGCTTAAGGATAATATTACATAGGTATCTAAAGAAAACATCAATTCATTATTATGCTGTTATAAACACATAGATACATATATCTAAATATATAAACATTTACATAGATCTAAATATATATTTACATAATTAAAATGTGTGAGTTTATATAACTGAACAGATATAGTTGAGTATATGTACATTCATTTCTTTATATCTAAATTTAATAATAATAATAATAATAATAATAATAAATTTAATGTCCAGTTTAAGGATCATCCCGCTGGGTGTCAGAAACCTGATCTGTGTCAATTTTAGTGAAATTAGTCATTTCCAATGTACAGTTCCTTCCTAGTTAGCAGGTTTGTTTATAATCTATCTGTGCTGCTTTTGCAGGTTCAGCTAAAAATCATCTATTACTTGTGATATCACTTGTTACTTGCATACAATTCTTTCTGTAAAACTTCCAAGCAACTAGTCAATTGTTAATTTTATAAAAATTTTGGTATTTTTTGCTGACCTATCTGAGTCACAGAACACATTAAAAAGCATCATCATCTTGTCACACGTGGGATACTAAAACTAAAATTATATTTTATTGGGGAAATTTGGTGCATATTTTTCTTGTTTTTCACAAACAAGTGAATCAATATGTTTTCACACAATTTTCTACACTTTATCAGTTTCTTACTGGATTCTCACCAATTTTAAGGTTAATATCAAAAGAACTCAAATTTATTAGCAAATATTTTAATTTTTTCATATGATAACAATTGTGCATTTCAAAATTTTAATGAATTTATAACATAAAATAATTCACTCATTAATAACCATAGTATTTATGAAAGTAAGCACTTCTTTATACTGCTATATTATGCCCATAATTTATTCACCTCTGCCTACTTTTTCTGTAACATATTTTTCTCTATCCAAATATTTATATCATCTCTGGAGTATCTGCTTCAAGAAAAAACACCATCTTACCATGAAAAGAAAAATGAGAGTTGGAAGATTCCTAAGACCAATAAAAACTCTGTGATGCTGAGTATGGATTCTGCAATAGAACAAACTGGATACTCTGAATCCAGAAGGTAATGCATATAGGACCTTGAACAAAGTACACAGAACTTACATTCATTCCTCTCCATCTTTTGTCAATGATAAATATTCTTCCAGATTTATTGTTCATTTTAAATCAGTTAATGTATGCAAAGTGCAGAGAACAGACTCTGACTTACCACAAGTTTTCCATAATGCTATTTAAGATAATCTTTAGTTTTTCTTTTTTAAAATGTGAATATACAGGACCTTTTAACATTTACAACATTAATATTTTTAGTTATGACAGTGTATTCAATTATGCTTGAGTACTAAAATTAGAATATGTTTCCTTAACACTGTGTTACAATAGTCTTCATTGTTTAATAGATGAAGAAATGACTATGGATTATGATGATTCTTAACTTTAAATTGTATTGTGAAAGACATTTTAAAACTGCTAATGTTTATGTCCATGCCAGAAAATTTAAATCAAGTTTTAGTTGTGGGGCTTGAGTCTGGTCATAAAAATTAAGGCTGTCAAAGGCTATCTACGCCTAAGGTAATCTAAAAAGATATGAAATTTTCTTCTTCTACACTTCAAATAATCTAGGAATATTCCAAACCCTGAATCTTTAGTCCAATTGAAAAAAATGCCATGATTATGTCCTTAAATAACAAGTTTTAAAATCTCTAATTTTATATTAAAATATTATTAACGACTATGATTATTTTTCTTCAAATCTGTATTCTCTCAAATGCTTTAGCAGATGTGAAATTTATTTTTTCCAGAAAATATACTGAATATGTACTAGCAAAAAAGAACTATGGAATCTAAAATACAAATAAATGCAAGATAAATTTACTAAAGCAACTTCAAAGTTTCTCTAGAAAATGTATATCTCAGATAAAATTTCAGGATTGATGCTCATGCTAAATATATTTTTCATCTCCATATTGATCTGGGACTAGAGGTTCCATTTGACCCAGCTATCCCTCTGCTGGGTATCTTTCCAAAAGAATTAAAATAATCATATCACAGTGATATATGCGCACCTATGTTTATAGCGTCACAATTTATAATAGCTAAAACTTGGAAACAGCCCATCAGCCCACCATTTGGAGACTGGATAAAGAAGATGTGGTTCTTCTATAAAATGGAATACTACTCAGACATGAAGAATGAGAAATTACAGGGACAAGGGGAAAAAATGAGTACCAAGACCTGTCATGTAAAGGTACAAGATCCCAATAATGAATGTAACTGTACTGTATACCTAAAATGTACCAATAAATTCAATTTAAAAAAGAATGAGAAGTTAGAGTCATTCATAGGAAAATGGATACATATTGAGGATATATTCCTAAGTGAAATAAATAAGTCACACATGTGTAAATACCAAATAGTTTGTCTGGTGTGAAAAACTATAACAGTACATAAGATCCTAATGAGATAATTGACAATGTGAAATAAGAAGAAAAGGGCTAAAGGTGTAGGGAAAGGTAATAAGGAAAAGAAAAAAATATGAGAAAATGAAAAAATGGAAATAAGCGTTTGTAAATGAGGAGGGGAGGAGGGGGTGAAGGGAGGACAGGGCCAAGGGGAAAAAACGAGAACCAAAACCCGTCATATAAATGTACAAGATCCCAATGATGGATGTAACTGTACTGTATACATAAAATGTACCAATAAACTCAATGAGAAAAACATAAATATATCTCTCATGGCAATTCAATTTAAAATGGAGTCTGTGTAGTCAGAAAGAGAACAACTTATAAACAATAGAATGGATTCCTCAAGCAGGGCTTTTTTCCAATGCAACGCACTTACCCCCATTTCCCTATCCCCTAATTATGAGAACTGGAATATTCTGATTGTAAAAGCTAGAATATAGAAATAACAGCACATAGCAACAACTATTCTTTAAAATACGACACCAATTATGCCTATGAAAGCATAATAATCTTTTGCCTACCTTAATTTGAGAAATGCTATATCATTCTTTATATTCTCCTTTTTTTAAACTTATGCAGAGAAACTGTCATATGCAATATGCCTCTAAAATAGTTTTTGTTATGCATTGTAGAAAATAATGAGAGGCAATAATATTCCACTGGAAATGTTTTTCATTCATTGGTACTTAGTGCAAAGCTTGGGGAATCATTCCCATTGGCTTCCATTTCTGCCTACATTACCCAACAAGTATAATGTTAAGAGTTTTATTCATAAATCTTTATGCCTCAGAATATTAGCTGATTCAGAATATTAGGAAGTTATCTATTTTTTCTTTCTATATAATATGCTTGTAGAAGATATAGATCATGAACGTTGATTATGAAAATCTGTAAAAATTAAGCCATAATGTATTTATTTCAGTTATACAGTTTTATATAAGAACAGATAGCTGATAAAAAGCATACTCCTTGATATTGAGGCAAAAGTAGAAACTGAAGGGCAAAGAGCACCCTTTCCTGTGGAGTTTAAATTGAATTCAGATTTGTTTCAGCGGGGCTTTAATAGAAGCTCCATGATAGGAATGCTTTGGTTTAGCTTAATTCTCTACATGCTTTTCCCACGTCTAAACCTGTTGAGTTATCTTGAATACCCATTAAAATAGTGTTAGCTATAACCAACTGCTGTATATATTAAGCATATGTTCATTATTTTTTCCTGGTGCTACATTTCTTAAATTGACAAGATTTAAGAAAAGCACATGAATAAAACTTTATTTATTGCTCATATTTTGTCAGTGCTACTCTACTTTTTTAGTCACCACTGTCAGTCCTACTGCCCTATATCGTTATTTTTTCCAGTAGAATTTGCACCTGGAAGACAAAAGTGACTTAGATTTTACTGCAGTTAGGTCGGGTGTACTGTACTGGTAGAAGTTCTACAATAGGTTTCTTTTAGTCACCATAGAAAGGAGAATCATAGTAAAGTAAGGCTAAAAATTAAATAAGAGCTTTTTATTTCTGTTAATTTTCTTTCTTTTGCAATGCTTCTTTATGTCTGTTTTGTTCCTTTGTTGTGACTTGAGACCTGTCAGCATCCTGAAAGTATTACAAGCGAAAGAGTAGATATTCCAGCCAACTAGTGTATTTGAACTGCAATATTTGGTCATGTGCTACCATGAAACTGCAAGGAATTCAGTAATAAGCCTTTACTCAACTATGGTTTCCTTTGGTATGTTTTGAGCAACTCAATATATGTACACAGGAGTGTGTAGGAAAGAATAGCTAGTAGAAGAATTTGTACATTTACTTCGTGACTGTTTCAGGAAAAGTCGGTTCAAGTTTGAGAACTGGATGCCAAAAGACAGAGGTACTGTGAAACCAAAGGAAGAAGTGGACAGTTCCAAGATTGCAAAAAATACAAATTATTGGAGACTTATGGACAAAAGAGTCTCTTGTGTGAGGCAAAGCAGGGGGATCTGCCCACCTCAAATCAGAAAAAAAAAATGGTTTACCTATGAAATTAGCAAAGGCAGGCTGTGGTTAACCAGATAATATTAATACGTCCAATATCAGTTACAACAGTTTGGGCATCAGAGGCTGGCACAATCTGCTTGGATATTTAGCAGCTATATTTTGTCCCTTCAGGCTCAGGATGAATGCCAAGGTATCGTGATGGGCAAAATTACAGTTATAACAAACATGATTACAATCATATCTATCCATATCCTTACTGTGGATCTTGAAATACTAAATACTAGTCTGTCCCAGTTTTGTTTGGAAAAGTTAGAGGAAAAAGCCTACACGGTATGTAAGGCTCAACAAAATATTCCCTGGACATTATACAATAGAAGAGAAATAATGTAATAGTTATTTTATTTGTTATGTGAAAAAAATCTTAGGGTAGATGTGCTTTTACTATCAGATGAGTAGTCAGTGAAATCAACTCAGATGTCAGCTCAGGTTAAAATAAAAGAAATTGTAGTGAATGTAAGAAAAGAATTGACAGAAACAAAAGAAAATGTTAAAATAGCAGATTAAGATTTGAGAGACTATTAATAGCTGATAGTGATTGAAACTGATTTCACAATTAGCAGTGTTGAATCTCCAGAATTAATAGACTTCACTCTTAAGTGAGGCTTTCTGGGGTCATCTCAGTTCTTTCTGGTAACTTGATTACTCAGAATATCCCTCTGTTGATGGGAAATGTGCTGGGGTTTAATCGCGCCAAAGTGCAAATGACAGATAAATGCAATAACATGACAACTACTCTAATGTGGGATTCCCTCATATTCTACAATTCCTCCTTCACCACAAAAGATGAAGCGAACCTTTATTAATCGTACTGTTTTAAGATTGAGTTATCTGGGGCCGGGGATTTAGCTCAGTGGTTCCGCCGCCTGCCTTGTAAGAGGTTCGATCCCCGGTACCAAAAAAAAAAAAAAAAAAAAATTTAATTCTTTGTACATAATCTCCACTAGATAAAAAATCAGAATAATCTAAGATATTTTTGAACGACTAGAACAACAAATTATTTACATTAGCTTATCAAACAGCTGCCAATGTTCCAAGTGATTTTATATAAAAATCTCTGTTTCAATTTCTCCATGCTTTCCAATTTACATTTTCCTGAATGGGAAGTCCCTGTTCTGATGTGCGCCGCTCGTATGGAGAAGGTGCTGAATGACGTGTAGTTCTCCTTGGCACACTAGAGCACTGATCACAACTTGCTAAGCCATAAAATAATGGAATGAAGACATTTCAAAATTATGCATACGTCATTTCATACATTTCTTTAAAATATTTCTAGGGATGTGTATCGCATGATTGAAGTAGCGACTACGTGAAGCAATCATGAAACAAAGATTGGCCTTTTTATTTCAATGACAATGTCTCACAACTGGTCTTTTGGAAAATTAAAATCATAAATTTGCTAATACGAGCTGGTGTTTATATATTTCTGTTTAATGAAAATCATTTTTTAGCAAGATATCTGCTCATAGTCCCAGTTATCTGCTGCTTGCATGTTTTTATGGTGCTCTGCACAGGTAACTATCTATGGCTGGGATAACGGAGATCATCGAGGTTGCAGAATCACGGATGTATTCCTCACTTCTGACATTAGTGCTTTTCTATATTAAGACATTAATTTTGTAATTCTAATTTAATTGATTGAGAAAAAGGAAAATTATGAACAGTAAAGGAACGACTTGAAAAGAGAAATATGTCCTGAACAAATTTAGGATAATTTGTTGAAGATTCAGCAGCTTTGATTTTTGTGAAAAGAAGCAACCCTCCTCTGACTCTGTGTTTGTGGTAAATGATGTACAGATTCTTAGCCAAGCCATGTGTTCCAGAACTTGAAGAAAAAAAAAATGCTTCCTTATGACGTTAAGAAAGAATATACTTTCTGTTCTTTGCTTGATGGAAAATTGACAGTGTTCAGAAGCTGATACTTAAGAACATAATATGAACTTACCAGGCCAAAGGTAAGCAGGTTTGGGGCTCTTAGCCCATAATTGGGGGGGTCAGTTAAACTAAATTTTTAAAAATTTCTGTTTCCATCCTCCTTAGAGTCTTTGACTAGTCTTTGTGGTGTCCAAAATCAGATAATCAATGCACATGGACTAAGGATGAGAAATGGAAACTGGAAAACAGACAAAATTATATTCAGTTTTTAAGAAGCTTGTTTAACTCTTTCGCTTTCCTAATAAAGGTGGCTCAACTTTTATAAATTAGGATGGGAGAAAGAATCTTTCTGAGAATAGCATTGCTCATTCCAAAAATATCCAAGAAAGTATCCGGCCCAGGACGGCAGAGGATAAAGGAGAACCATACAATATTTTGCAAATGGAACATAGTCTTGCTTTCTTAGATACAGAGTGAAAGACAAATTGATGAGAAAAACATTGTTCTTTGTCAAAATGGAAAGATAAGAAAGCATCGGTAAAATTATAATGAATGATTTTTTTAAGTGAGCCCTTCTTCTTAATACATAGTACTTTTGTTCTGATTCAGATTGCTGTGGCTGATTACTCTGAGCCACAGTAGAAATAACGTGAAGCAGAGATAATCAGAGTTTCTGAATAAATCTTCAAACTGATAACATAATCTGCAGACTTTGAATGAAAGTCATTTGCAAAACCTTAGCATTTTGATATTCACAAATACAAACAAATTTATCAGGTTACTAGTACCTATCTTTCTCAATATCTCATCATTGGAAAAATCCTTGCTATAAATTTCTATTGCTGCTGTAATACATCAGCAAAAGTTGTGCCTGAAATCAACTTCAATTGTAAATAATTTTAACACCTTACAGATCTCTAGTTCAGAAATTTGAAATCGGTTTCCCTGTGCTAAATTTAAGATGTAATCATCGCTGTTTCTTTGCGGAGGTCCCATTAAAGGAATTGCTTTTGCTTTGCTTTGTTTACCTTTTCTGGCTTCTAGAGGCTGCTGACTCTCAGCTCATTGCCTCTTTCATGTTTACTACCAGCAGTGGACAGTCATACTTTATCTCCTTGCTACAGACCCTTTAGTGATTCCTTTCCACATTTAAGGATCTTTATGATTACATTAAGCACTTCATGTAGTCATTATTTTAAAATCTCATTATCAACCCTAATTTTATCCGATACGTTACTTCTCTTGTGCCATGGCATATTTACAGGTTCTGGGGATTGAGGTGGACATTTTCTTTTGAGTTGGACATTTTTGACAAGCTATTATTCTGTGTAGTACATAGCTTAAAGCAAAAAGAGTTTCTCACTATATCTCAATATTACCCCCCAAAATTACCAATCTTTGAGACAAAGTTCTTACTTGATAAACCTGAGCATTTTCATTCTCTCTCTGTCTCTGTCTCTGTCTCTCTCTCTCTCTCTCTCTCTCTCTCTCTCACTGTTTTGGAAGATTATCTTTAGCTGTATTGTATTTTCAGTAGCTAATTGTTGGTGAGATCCGGGCTGTGTTAGTTTCCTATGATGGCAGAAATTACCACAACAGTGAATTAAAAACTAAAAATGGATTCTTGCATAATACTAGTTATCTGAAGATTAAAATCTGATCTTTTTCCAAATATAAGGTTAAAGTTTTTATCAAAGTTAAATAATTTTTAATTAGCATTACTTGAGGAAACTAATATAGTCCATTTCTGTCACTAACAAAATTTGTGGTAGATTTTAATGTTGGGTTCACCTTTTGTTTCAGAATTAATCATTTCAACATATTTAATTTTCCATATTTTGTAGGCTTTTGATTTTTATTTTTCTCTGGGTCATAAATATTTCTGAGCTAAATGATAAACTCAAGGGGAAACAAGATTATTTCACACATATGCTATTGAAAATTAGACATCCTTTGCAAAAACTTTAGTATCTTTAGTGTTTGACCTTATACCCCTAGCTTCCTACAGAATTCCCTTTAATATACTATAAATAGTAAAAGTTACATAGGCCAAAGACCATACATTTTATGTTGCTTAAAGCAACAGCAGGGCTAATCTATCCTTTTCATATTTTAAAACTTATTTATTTACTGAGCATGCGATGGTACCTGCCAAATCTGATATTTTATATTTTTACATTAACTATTGTTTATTTTTGTGGATTACTCACAATTGTGTATGATAATAGTTATGTAAAAATTGTTCACTATCAGAGTTTTTGACATTGACAAAAATGAGCATGGAACCAGGAATTTAGCTCAGTGGTTCCACTGCCTGCCTCACAAGTACAAGAACCTGAGTTTGATTTGCGGTAATTAAAAAAAAATGAATATTAACAAAATTTTGAGTGACACAGAAATGAAGTAATTACATAAATATTTTTGGAAAGTGTATAAAATTTTTTCAAAGAAATTATTCCACTGTATCTCTACTACTACTATTATAGGTAATGGAAGAGATAAAATTTGAGCAAGTATAACAACATAGTTATAGATTATAATGGTATTTATGAAACTCTTCTGCATCAGCTGTTTAAAACAATTAAATTACAAAATTTTGAAATTAAGTCTATTTTAGAAATTAAATCTTTTTTCTACATCATCTATGATGTTAATGAAATGGTTTAGTAACAGATTAATAGATGTTAATATAATAATTATTTTATAATCATTGTGACTTTTTATTATTTATGACACATGGGAAATAAAATTCCACCTTGTCTTATAGGACTTACTCTCATTTTTTCTATACATATTTCTTTTCTCATATTATATTTCTTTGAAATTTTATAAATCCAAATACTTCACATTACATCTGGTATAGTTGTATATTTCTTTTAATAGTATCATTAAATTCATTTAATAAAACAGTTTGATTTTGAATGTAGAAGTCTAAGGTTGCCACTTAAATTTTCACTTTGTTGCACAAAATTCACCTGGGTAGCTCTGCCCCACTTACTTGACCTAAAGGAAGTTAGCTCAATGTTTTCAAAAGTGGATTTCCAGCATGAATAATGTCGACAAATGCCTTATTGGATGAGTTTAAGTGAAAATATAAAGACAGCAGTTACAGATATGCTGCATAAAATTTTAAGTTTCTTTTCTAAAATGGAAAAAGAAAAATCAAACATTCTTGGAAGGAGGACTGTAGGTTTAAGACTAGTTTTATATTCCGGCCACTACTTTTGTATGCTGGCTTTATATGTGCTGTGTGCCTTTAGTCCCCACTACTCTGGAGACAGAGACAGCAGAATTGCTTGAGCCCAGTGTGGGTAACAACACAATATCCTCTGTGTGTGTGTGTGTTGTGTGTGTGTGTGTGTGTGTTCGTTAGTGAAAAACATAATATCCTTTGTGCGTGATTGCTAATGTATATAAATTGCAGAAAAATCAGGCTCTCTTCAGCAGCACATATAATTGCAGAAAATAATGACTGTGTATACTTATAGAATAATCCAATAAGTATTTTCAAAGTATTAGTGTAAGATGGAAAAAAACTGATAAATATGTTGTTGTAGAAGAGATCAGAGGGGCTGGGATTTCACATATGAGAAAGGGCCCTATTTTGTTCAGTTAGGTAGAAAAGAATTATATAAGTAATGGGTGTAATAAGGAACTTTTTGCATGATCTCTTTTACTGGCTTCAGTTCTGACAGTGATGTATAAAAAAATCTAGCTGAAAGTATAGAAAATGAAAAAGTTTTGGAGACTTAGGGAGAAAAAAGGAAAGAAATGATCATCCAGGAGTATGAGAGATTGCACACAATTAAGACATACTGGAACAATTCTTGGCAATCATCTGAAATCATTAATTATTAGTAGCCATGAATTTAAAGTGAGTTCTACCTACATTGCCCTG
Organism: Fukomys damarensis; assembly: GCF_012274545.1. Taxonomy (NCBI): domain Eukaryota; kingdom Metazoa; phylum Chordata; class Mammalia; order Rodentia; family Bathyergidae; genus Fukomys; species Fukomys damarensis. The sequence goes on from NW_022900924.1 coordinate 26,594,491, forward strand.
TGTTTTCCTTGTTAACTTCAACTACAAAGGTATAGTCATCCAGGTGACCCAGAATCAACTGATGTTAGAAAATGATTTTTAAAAAACAACACAAATCTCAGTCATATAGAGAAATATGAGCACCTGCAGTCTGTGAGAAGCAGTAAAATGTCTATAGGTTCAAGAAAATGTAGGACCAGTCATCAAGTCAAAACAGTATGAGAAATGAGTTGAAAGAGGATGAATGATCACAAAATTGTGATATTTGATATTAAGACTTCTAAGAGAACATAGTGGATAGGAAAAGAAATAAATAAAACTTGAGGTTATGCATAAAAGAATGACCATAGAAGAGATCAATACTTTCAAGTAGGAAGTAAAGGGAATATTTAAAACAGATTTAGAAACCTTTTGATGGCTTGCCATAAGGTTCACACAAAAGAGTGAAATTTTAGGCATCAAGTAAGTGGGAGACAGAGTGAGAAAAAGAAACATAAACATCTGTGTGTGATGATGTGGGATGATAGGCATAAACTCAACTTGGATGTCCATACAAGTAAGGACAAAAGATGTAATGAATTCTGTACAGACACTCAAGACTGAAAGTGAAACACAGATCTGAGTTTAGAAAAGTTAATCTTATTTATAAATCAGGGAGTTCTGTCAGGTACTCTTTACTCCAGAAAAATAGTTCCATGAGAGAGCAAGAAAGCTGTTTAAAAGGAAACAGAAGACTCAATGAAAATAATGTCATGAACAATAGAGTAGACCAAACCAAATAAATTAGTTAGAATTGAATTGTGTAGCTAGTTAAATCAGATACTCACTTACCTGCTAAATAGCATACTGAAATAAAGAGAGGTAGTACAAAAGGATAGTAATATAAATAATGGAAACCCTTTTCAGAAAGAAATAAAAAAAATTGAGACCTGTCTTGATAATTATAAAGGAGTACTTTTTATCTTAACATTTTTTAAATAACTACAACTACATTATATTTATTATGGAGATGTTTAGAGTGTTTCCAGGTAAACTATGGAATTCTTTAAATTTGAACATCAAACAAAGAATAAACATTTTTTTTACAAATATGTTTCAAGTATTGGATAGGACTTATTTACATTGATTACTGTCATTTAGCTGGAATTTAAATTGAACTGAGCCACCCTTCTTCTGCTTCTAAGATTTTGTCTTACATACAAGTCAACAGTTAGTCTTACAACTCTTTCAGACAGACAAACACATGAAATGTTGTAAGGGACAAATATCTATACACAGAATGAAGAACATCAAATTATGTTTATCTTCCCTCTATACTTTCAACCAGTCTGCTTTTTCTGTTATTATCTGTCGGTTGTTGACAATACAGATGACTTAGATGCTCATGGAGGATAATAAACTGAAAAAAAATTTCCAAAACAAGTATGCAAAACTACACTATGTCAAGAGCAAAGAAAGAAAATAAAATTGCATAGTCAAACATGGAGCAAGGAAAGAGATTTATTTAGACTGTAGCTAAGAAAATGATTTATAAGTGACCTTGAGTTCTGAAGGATGCTTTGTATTAACTCAGGTAAGTGGAGTATATTTCAAGTTGGAGGTTGTTGAAAACAAGCAGATAAGAAAATGATGAAGAAATGAATTAGAAAGAGAAAAGGATGTCAGTGGCAATCTAAAGAGTCCGGATTATGGAGCAGGTTACTCCAAGAATATTAAAACTGAGGAACCCAGAAGCCAGGTGCTGGATGTTTTATCAGTAAGGACAACGTGGGAAGATGGGAAGATTTAGAGTGAAGAGGAAAAACATGACCTGGGACTAAAGTCTTTAATGAATAAGAGAGTATGAGTAGCTTACAGAAGATATCTGTAAACAGAGACATTAAGTAGATAGTAGAATAACCTTTACATTACCGTGTGTTATTAGTTAAAATAATTTAAAATCTAAAAATTAGTGCTACTTATTTTCTTCAACTGTTAATATTAAAATAAGTGTAGATTTCACATAACTTATTCCCTTTAGCAACTTTTTTTTTTTTTCCAGTAACAAGGATCAAACACAGGACCTTGTGCTTACAAGGCAGTCATGGTGCCACTCAGCCAAATCCCTGGCCCCTCTTCAGCAATTTTTATAAATCTAGCTTGTCCTAAATCTTTCAGTGATTTTCAGTAATGTATGTGAAATATGCTAAGCTCCTTAATAAAACTAATGAAGTGGGGCTTGGTAAATGTTATTGGACTATAGGGGGTGCTATAGTTGAATTACTGTTAGGAGGTGGGTTCCCTGGGGTCATTGATATAGGAGAATTATAACTCCAAACCTGCTAGATATCAGATATGCTGAGTTCAGGTCCCCTGAAATCAAAGAATGGATTCCAAAGGACAAAAGAGGTTAAGAATAGAAAAGGTTTACTGGGGACTAGGACTAGCTCCTGAGAGACAAAAGAGGTCTCCAGTGAGTTGTCTCCAATGCCTTTTGTTAGGGCTAATTTATACAGCGAAGTCACAAGGTGAGTACAACATGGGTCTAACTACAATCAACCTATAGGATTACAAGTATAACCATTTAACTAATATTGATCCAGTAGGGAAGCAGGGTAGGTAGCAAAGGAATAAGGCTGGCATCTTTAACCTTGGCTTATCTATGACTATGACCTCAAAAACAGAAACATTTTGGGAAGTGGTAATCTAGTCACCCACCCAGGTGCCTGATGCATATCTTGGCTTAATGAACTGGGTGGTATTAACTACAGTATAGTCCCAAGACTTGCTTATCCCTTAGAGAAGTATGCAAGTCTGGCTATTGTGACTTTATCCTGAGGCCATACGTTCTTCACATGCACCTCCAGTTACAAAACTGCTTTTATTTTTACTGACTTTCTTGAGAGCTGATTCTCTCTCTGACTGTATATTAGTTTCTATCTATCTTAGCTGCCTATGTTTTTCTATACCAGACCCTTCTGTCATGCCTTTTCTGCTTTGCAGCCAGCCAAAAATGAACTGAAACTTGGGTCCAAAATAAAAGTATCTTTAAATTAGACATTTTGGTTATTTTATACCACTAACAAGAAAGATACTAAGATGGTTTTCCCATAATATGGCCTCAAACTTCCTTTCAAGTTTCAACTCATGCCACTACTCACTTAGGACTTTAAGCTTCGCAATAGAAATTTTCTGATATACTGCAACAAACACTGTAGCACATGTGTCTTCTAGCACATTTATTTATTGTTGCTGTTATAGTTTGTATCTGATGGTCCCAAGACCTTCATATATTGATAAGCAAAGATGTAAAAGGTGATTGGGTTATGGGGCTTTATTGCTGACTTGCTGTTAGGAGGTAAGTCCTGTTCAGAGAACGGGGGGTATAACCTGAAAGGCTGTATCTCCCGTGCTAGCCCCTCCTTTAGCTCTCTTCTTCTCAGCCACTGTGACCTGAGCAGCTTTCCTCTGCCCAGGCCCTCCCACCATGCTCTTTCTGTATATAAGCCTGATGAACACAGACTAAAACTCCTGAAATATATGCCAAAATATGTCTTTCTTCTCCCTTAAATTGTAGGTGTTGGGTATTTCATTCTATTGCTAACAAAGTGTCTAAGACACATTTGGGTACCCAAAGTGTTGTTGTTGTTGTTGGGATACTACCTGCCTATCTGATTTAGAATCCACTGGAAGTGGCTCAGGGGAAGGGGTTGGAGAAGATTGTAGTGCGTTATACAAGAGTTAGAACGTTGTCAATCCAAATTGATGGGGAATTTTAGTGAGAAGACCGGAATTCTAGAACAATGCAGACTGTAAAGTCCTGGCTCAGGAGCTTTCACTTGGGAAGAAAGACTCCAACTGGCCGTTGAGCTAAAGACCATGCGTGCTACACTCTAGTAGAAAATGTGTGTGTATTTTTCTCATGCCCTAAGACTTGAAGGAGACTGGTTAAGTGAAGAATGCTACTTAATTTGGTGGAGGAAGTATCAAGGGAGCCTAATATTTAGGCTGTGGTGAGGGTACTGCTGGAAGCTTCTAATTTGGTTTATATGGAAAATCAGGAGCAAAAATTGAACTTGAAAAGTTAGCAGCTCACTAGAAATATAGCACCAACAAATTTGAGACTCAGGAAATTTGCTTGTTTAAAAGATTACATTAAGAATAAACCAAGGAATTAACAAGAGGACAATAGAGAGGATGCCTTGTTGACATGTGATGAATTTACTAAACCTCATCTATGACAGGCTCAAGAACACAAAACTGTAATACTTTCATTTGAGAAGGCAGCTGTTGCTTAAGGAGGGCCACCAATGGAATAGGTTTTCCAGGACTTGGTTCATAACTCACTTATTCAGGCACTCAGAGGCCTCTACAACTATAATTCAAGGGGCCCAACTATTGCTTCTCCTGGTGGAAGGCCTTGGTATTATCTGTGATGTGCTGGTTTTATAGACATGCAAAATGTAAGAGTTGTCAAAAAAGGCTTCTACCCAGATTTCAGAAGAAAGGTCAGGAGACCAAGCAGTATCCCTTGAGGAGGTACTGTTTGAAACTCTGAGACTGAAGCTGAAAGTGGAGACACCAGAGAGCAGTGAGTAAAACCAGCCCTAGAAAGAAGCATGTAGACTAGCACCAGCAATGCCACAAGGGAGCTTGCATCTTGCAGCTACTTGCCCTGTGTACTAGAAATGAAATTAACAGGATTTAATGTTTGCTCTCTTGAAATTTGGTCTTGCTTTTGCAGCATTTATTTATGTCCATCTATTTCTTTCTTTTGGAATGAGAATGCTGGCCTTGTGCCACTGTATGTCAGCACTGTTTAACTTTTCATTTGATTTTTAGAGGGGCTCAGAACTAAGAGTTTGCCTTTTAATTTTCTCACTCAGGAGTTGGACTAAATGCATTTTGCATAAGGAGATGCACATGGTCTCTGGGGGACCGGGGACATCATGTTACGGTTTACATCTAAATGTCCATCAAGAGCATCACGCATTCATAGGTGGGGATTTTGAACGGATTATGCAGGCATTATAACTGACTTGCTGTTAGTGAGGTGGGGTCTGGTCAGAAAAGGCAGGTCACTGAGGATGTGAGTTGCAATGGTTTACCTCCTTTTGTGGCTCCCCTTTAGTTCTATGCTTCTTTGTCGCCATGACCTGAGAAACTTCTCTCTACCCAAGCCCTTCCACCGTGCTGTTTCTGTGTTCAAGCCTGCCAAACATCGACTCAGACTACTGAAGCAAAAGCCAAAGTGGCTTCTCCTCCCTCAAATTGCAGCAGTCAGGTATTTTGCCCCATTAGCAAGAGCGTTACTAAGACAGTTGCACTTAACGTAAAGGAGAATAATTATTGACTTTTTATCAATCTGTAAGTTATTTGGAGGCTGATTATTTGACTAGCATAGTGCCTGGAGCAGAATAGCACTTAAAAAGGTCGCATGGTTGAATTTAGCTTCAATTTTGTTATTGATAGAGATATGAAAGCAATAGAATAAAATAATAGAATAAAGTGAACATCCCTGTTTTCACAACTGGGAAAACCTATGTGAAGCAGCAATATTCTAAACTAGTCCTTCATCAGCGAAGAGTCTTAGTTGATATAACATTAAAAAGAGAATACTGTAAAGAACAAAAATACAGCCTCAACAAAACACAGATGCAGAATACGTGGTATGGTAGGAGAGCGCATACACTCGGTGTTATAGAGCATCTTTTTTTTTTTTTTTTTTGAGCCAAGTCTCACTATGTAGTTTATGCTGTCCTTTAACTCATTATGTCGTCCAGGCTGGCCTTGAACTCATGGCAGTCCCCCTTCCTTAACTTCCCAGGTGCTAAGGTTACAGACATGTGCCCCTACGCCTGGCTTTAGATCATAAAACTTTTAGAAATGTGGAGATACGGCTAGGTAAAATACAGTGTGAAAATAGATTTGGAGACAATTAAGTGTTCATGAAGTTATACAACTTATAGATGATATTAATACTATTTCTGGAAAAAAAACTTTCAGTGCAAAAATCTTTTATTATTTCTATCCTAAACTTATGATTTATAACTGCGATTTATTATTTCTAATGTGTCATTATCACACGTATGTTCATTCTCAACTAAAATAACTGAAGTAGCTGTGTGAAGTTTGCCACTAGATTTATAACCACAAATAATAAAGCCTGTATTCTGAACCAGACAACCCTCATAGTTACTGTTATAAAAATTTACATACTGAGGGATTTCTCACAAAATTTTTAATATTTTTTCTCATGTGGTTGATCAGATTATGTTTTTGCAATTGTAACATGCCAATGAACTCTGGCATTTAAATTACTAAGGTATAAATTAAGATGTAGCTTGTTCTCTGTACAGTTATAACCACCTGCTGGGTTTCATCAATCATGAAGCAGTTCATGCTGAGACTAAACAACACAGAAAACATTAACAATGGTGGGTAACAGAAGAGTGTTCTCGCTTTTGAATGACAATGAAAACATACCTGTCACGCTGAAAGTGACAAACTACCATATGAATACTCATAATGTTTGAAAGGCTTGATGTTGCAAATGCTTTTATAAGGATAATGACAGTCACTATTTTCAAAGATTAAGTTCCTAGACTGCTGTTATCTGATTAAATAAAAGCTATATCAAAAAGTCTGTAAAATTTAACATTACCTTAAATCCAAATGGCTTAGTTCTCATGTGAGTTAAGTCTTGTACAATGGGTGGTAAAAATATATGGTTAGTATTTGAATTTTTAAAAATTGTTACAGTAAAAGACATGGGATCATTAATCTCCCTCATAGAACTCTCCTTCATTTCCAACATGGTTATTCCTTCACTGGTACTTGGCATTTTCTGAAGCATTTCTGGAATTCCTCCTTTGTCAGTGTCATTCTGAGATCTGATAAAAAATGTGATGAATCCTTTCATCAAGAGCTGTTTAATGGAAAGGCAGTTTTATAAAAATATTTCAGGTGTCCTCATCTACCGTATTTACCATAACTGGCCCAAAGCAATTTCTGGTTCTTTTGCGAAGGTAAAATGACCATGGAAGGTAAATGTTTTGAATCACTTTAGGACATCAAGGAAGCCATTCAGAGTAACTACAGGCACTCAAAGAGGACTTCTAGAATTGTTTCACAAAAGTGGCGAGGGTGATGAGACAAGTGTGGAAAATGAGGAGGAATATTGTGAAGGGAACTGATGGCAATGTGCTTTTTCCAGTAATGATTTTTAAAAACTGTAAATAGTGCCTTGTTCAATTGTATATCCTATGTTGTGTTATTTCCATGAGACTCAAGAGTTTTCTTCAGAAAACATGTACATTATCTTAGAGCTGTTATTAATTATCTTTTGCTGATATGAAATAATTATTTATGTTAACAATACCTGGCTTTCAGTAGAAATATAATTTCAATCTTCAAGTTGTTTTCAAATTTTCTTTTCTTTAGAAAATTGTGTCACAAATTTTGTGCTATTTACTTAACATAGTGTAAAACTGAATCCTTTTGAAAAGAACATCTAGGTGAGAAAAAAGGAACCTAAAGCAGGTACTTTCAGTTATTTAATAATATATGCTACCTGAATTACATGTGAATATCTTAAACTAATAGTGAAATATTTTCCTGTAAACTGAGGTACCAAGCCAGGAATATTACTCGTAGGAATATAGTAGTATGAAATGGACATGAGTAAAGTCATTACCATTTGGGAATTTTAGTATAAATATGAAAATTAATTAAATAACGTGCTTCTTATTAATGACATTATTAGCTTTTGTTTGGAAAATTTTTCCATTACCAATTAACTACAAACACATAATAATTGTTCATAAAGATTTAGAACAGCAAGTTATTAACACAGACCTATATTTTAAAATATGAATAAAAAAGAATAATAAAATAAGAAAATTTGTAAAAAGTCTATTACCACAAACAAAATCCAACTTTTACAAAATTAATTAGCTATAAAATTTAAGACATTTGACAAAGTATGGTTAGGCCTCTAAAACAAAAAAATATATATATTATCTAAAATAAATCTAACAGCAGCAGAATTATTCTAAAGTGCTATAGAACAATAATAGGCAGAAATAATGAATATAAAAATTACCAGTTATTTATCGTGGAAATGGAAAAAGTCACTAAAAAAACAAAAACATGCATCTGTACTATGTGTTTATATATGTGAGGGTTTCTACATACCTTTTTTGGTTTTCAGCGATTTTTTCACTTTAATAATATGTGCCCACATGTGTGCGCATATCTGAAATTCAGTTCCAAACACCGTGAAAGAACATTAGAGGAGGTCAGGATTAGGAGATACTATCTCTGCAAGATTCTATTCCTTAAGGAAAAACAAATTTGAAGCATTTTTGTCAAAATGACAGTATCGTTAAAGTGTGTAAGGAGGGCCTCAGGTTGTTTCATTATACAATCCTCTGTGATGGATAATCTTGTCAATTTCATTGAGTTGAATGATGCCTCGGAGGTTAGGAACGCATGCTTTCAGCTGTGCCTGTGAGGGTCGTGAGGCTGCAGCCTCCGACACTTATGGTGCCTGCCCCTTCCTTTTCTGCTGTTCCCCTACTCACTTCTTTGGATGCCATGAATTGGCAGCTTTCCTCTGCCGTTCCTCATGCCGTAAAATTTCTAGCTTAGAGCCAACGGACCACAAAAAATTGAAACAGTATGTGTTCACTGCACTAACACTGATAAACTAAATTATCTATACAACACACAGGTGCCTCGCATTCCCTCTTCCCATGGTAAAATCATAAGACACTATAGTTTAAATAAGGATATTACTGTCTTTTTCGGTATCACTTTTAAAACAAAGGCACTTGTAATACTGTGTTCACAGGGCCTTGTATACAATTAATCTTTCAGAGGAATGTCCTGAAGCTAGGCAAATAAAATTGTTTTGCTCTATTTAGTATACTTGCAGGTGAAAACAGTTTCATTTCTTTTGAATCAATTGCTTTATTTTCTAAAACAAATTGTATATGCTATTTATAAACCACTTAGTACCTATGATGTGCACAGTAAAAAAGAACAGAAAAATGCCCTGCATATCAGAAAGAGGAAAGGAAGCAGCAGGGATAAAAAGAAAGACTGTCTTTTGAGTTTAAGGCTAGAATTTCTCAGAATATCTGAGCAAAATATCCAGGTTGCAGAGAGTCTATGGAGGTCAGCAGTAATTCTGCCATCTGAAAGCTTTGATTCCTTATAGCTGGGCACTTTTAAAAGCTGTTCATCCCTTACGGTAAACTTAGCATTTCTGCTGTCCTGGCAACTATGCTTTCGGTGCACAGGCTGCTTCTGGCTATTAAGTTATTCTTGTCAGATTACCTCTTCCCGCAGACAAACTGGAGCCAGTGGAGGGAGTCTTAGGCCGGATGCAGCGAACTGCAAGCATGTGCCACAGAGAGCTGTAACTACCACACACAGGTTGCTTTTCTTAGATATGTAGGACTTCAAAAATGGTTTGAATTATGCACAAATTTGGGTCTTTTAGAGCACACAATATTTTAAGTATTTTAATTGATTTGTTCTCTCAGGATTTTTAATTGCAAGCAGCAGAATCTGGCTTTGGTTTATTTAAATTGGGAATTTAATAAATGAAAACTCAGTAGCTCACACATTTTGTTAGGATCTCTGAAACCAGGTGTGTAAGCTGTGCAGCGACAGATAATGTTAAGAGTTGTATTACATAACACTTACATAAAGGCTCATTTGCAAATATCTGCTAGTACAGGTGCTGCAAGGGGACCCACTGGCCCTAATAGCACCGACTTGGAATACTGAGAGTCCTGAGGAGGGGCATGGCCAGCACTTCCACTGCTGTGGGTGGAACCATGCAGCCCTCAGAGAAGTAACTTCATCATATTGACTGTTTTAGGGGGTTTTATTGTTTTCTGAGTTTTATTTTTACTTATTTATTGTTTTATATTTTGGAATTCCTACTGCTGTAAGTCTGAATCCTAAATGTTACACAACTATCTTGACTGCTGGTGTGCCTAAGAAAGCAAGTCACAGGCTGTTGAATCTTCAGTAGTGAGAGGTGAATTATGCCTTGTTACTTGTCCTGGTAATTCATAGGCAGTGGTTTTATATTTTTGTGTCTTTGTGTGCTTCTGCACACAGGCCATATAATATAGATGTGGATATGATATAGAAGATATTTTGCCAATTATTATATCTATCTTCTTTGAGATTCTTCTGATGGAGCTATGTGCCCCATATTTCTATCTTGTTGACTGGTTTTATATATTGCTGCCACACTTAGGAATATTTCAATGCATTAATCAAATACTCAGAATAGGTGAATACTTGGAATGTACTATGTTTCATTGAAAATGATTGCTGTAGTTTTGTGGGTTTTGTTTGCTTGCTTGCTTGTTTGTTTTGAGACAGGGTATATGTACATAGTTCAGGCTGACCTTAACTTACTATGTAGCCCTGGCTACCTTCCAAATTGCAGTGATCCTGCTGCCTCAGCTTACTAAGTGCTGGGATTTCAGGCATTCACCACCGCACTTGGCTTCACTGTTTTATATTTTATTATTAGCATATGTTTGTAATACATTATATTTACACTCCTTCTTGGGAGTTGGTACACATACAATGTAAATCTTAGCTCCTATTTCATTCTCTTTCCCTCCATTCCCTCCTCCTCCCCATTTAAGGAAGAGCTCCTTACTTCCTATTACCTATCATTAATTTTGTTTTTTATTTATAATTGAATTTTCTCATATAAGAGAAACTAGGTGATATATATGCTTGTGTGTATAATTTATTTCAGTTAACATTATGGTCTCAAAATGCATCCATTTTCCTACAAATGACTCATTTTTTTTTATGGCTCACTAGTACTCCATTATGAGTAATGCCACATTTTCTTTTTTTAATCTTATTTTATTCTTCATTGAGTTTATTGGTACATTTTACATACACAGTATAGCTACATTCATCATTGGGATCTTGTACCTTTACATGACAGGTCTTGGTTTTCATTTTTTCCCCTTGTCCCTGCCCTCCCTTCACCCCCTCCTCCCTTCCCTATTTACAAATACTTTATTTCCATTTTTTTATTTTCTCATTTTGTTTGCTTTTCCCTCATTACCTTTCCCCTACCCTTCCAATTTCCCTAATAACTTTATCCCTTTTCTTCCTATTTCACATTGTTAATTATGTCATTAGGATCTCATGTACCATTACAGTTTTTCACACCAGAGAAATTATTTGGTATTTATACATGTGTGAATTATTTATTTCACTTAGGAGTATATCCTCAATATGTATCCATTTTCCTATGAATGAGTCTTATTTCTCATTCTTTATGGCTGAGTAGTACTTCATTTTATAGAAAAGCCAAATCTTCTTTATCCAGTTTCCAACTTATAGGCAAATGGGATGTTTCCAAGTTTTAGCTATTACAAACTGTGCCTCTATAAACATGGGTGCACATATATCACTGTGATATGATTCATTTAATTCTTTTGGAAAGATACCCAGCAGAGGAATGACTGGGTCAAATGGAATCTCTAAACCTATTTCTTTGAGATATCTCCATATTGATTTCCATAGTGGTTGCACCAGTCTGCACTCCCACCAACAATAGAAAAGGGTTCCTTTCTCCCCACAACCCTGCCAACATTTGTTATTGGTTGATTTCTTGATAGCAGCCATTCTTTGTGGGGTGAGGTGGAATCTCAGTGTTGTTTTCATTTGCATCTCTCAAATGACCAGTGACATGGAACATTTTTACATAGATTTTCTTGCTGCTTTTACCTCTTTGAGAAATGTCTGTTCATTTCAGATGCCCATTTTTGAATCAGGATTGGGGGGGCTGATTGTATTGAGTTCTTTATATGTTCTAGATAAGAGTCCTTTGTCTGAGGAGCAGCTGGTAAAACTTTTTTCCCACATTGTGGGTTGTCTCTTAGTTCTGTTGGTGGTTGCTTTTGCAGTGTAGAAGCTTTTTAATAAGATGAGATCCCAGTTGTTGATTCTTTCTGCCAGTTCCCAAATAGCACATTTTCTTTATCCATCAATATCCATTCTAAAGTAAGTTTAGATCTGCAACCTGAAATCAAGAAGTAATTATTAGAGAGCACAGTTTTTGAGTTTTGCTGCTGGTAAACCTAGATTGGGCATGGCTTGTAAACATGGATTATTAGAACTACATAAGAATTCTGGGGGAAAGATGAATTTACTATCAGATTCTTCCCCCTAATTTACAGGAATGAAGTCGGTTCTTGCAATTACAAAAATAAAAATAAAGGATCACTTTTTGGTTGAGTTTGTTATGCATTTTTCTGGTGACTTTTTTGTTCTGGTTTGTCTGGAAGAGTTCAGAAATATTTATACAAAGGGACTGAGAAACGTTTCACCCAATTTTTTGTATGTGGGTGAATAGATCAACATAAAGCATTGCAGAAATATATGAATTTTTAACTTAGTCTTCTATAGTAAAATTGAACCTTAAAATTGTGAGTGTTTTTACTTTAAAATATTGAATAAGATTAAAATTTCATTTTTAAAATTCAATGTTAAATATTCAATTTAATATTTTGATTATATACCTATTATTGATTACAATGCATATTTTGCATTTAAATATTCTTTGAATTTTTAAATAAAAAGTAGTTTTATTTTTCAGTTTCTCAAATTTTAGTAATGATAAAAATATGTATGAAAAAAATATAGAGAGAGATTTCCATATTAGTAATGAGAAAAAAATAAAGATTAAATGGTGGCTATTGTGTCTTGACTGATCTATTTGGAAGGAAATAGGTACAGAATGGTAATATACTACGAATATTAAGTAAACAACCTAGAATGTGTCTATGTTGTAAGACTTTTCAGTGCCTGTTCTCTGATCTATAATGGATAAATAATATTAATTTTTCTCAGAAGAAATGTTTTGCTAAAGTAAAGAAAATATATAAAGAGCAGTAATAAACTGCATGGTAAAGGTATGAATAATATATTATTATTATTTAATTATTATTTAAATTTAATAAAAAATCTGAGATACTATTCAAAATAGAAAATAATTTTGTGTACTATACATAAAATTTTTTGTTGGTCTTAAATATGGCCTTCTATCATAATATTAAATCAATTTCTTGTGAGTTACATAAAAATACAAAAGTACTAATTGATATGCCCTAGGTTTAATGTAATAATTTTATATGTCATACTTTCTTTTTGTAGTCTGTATATGCAATCTCTATTTGCTAAACTATATATGCAATAGTTTACTAAAGTGAACATAGCTGCTGAATTTTATATTTGTTTTTGAACACATAATTTTATTTCTACTTTTTTCCCCTCGTAGAATTATCTGTCTGTTTGGGCTTTTACAAAAAATTAAAAAAGAGTAAAATAGTTTAAAGTTTTATGTAAATATTCAAGGGTTACTATACTTAGTCGCTATATTGAAAGAGGGTGCTGTAAAACTCAACTATTGTCACAGAAATTGCTGCACTCAAAGCTTACATATAGGTCCAAACACAGACCTAAAAGTTATATAGTTTGATTAACATGTGTATTTCTTTCTGGTACTTAAATCAACTAGATAAAATTATCCCAAACGTTCTTTTTAAATTGGCTTGCAGATAAATAGGTACTCATGTAATTAGTCTAGGTGTCTGGTTCACAGGACATAAGGAAAGTTTTAGTAAATGAGTTCATTTAAATTAGTTTGAAAAAATAATTTAAAAACTAAGTAAACATGTATTTAAAATTGGTGACTTACATTTTCATGAGGCAATTAACCAACCAATTAACCAATTTACTTTTATTAAAATAAAAAGACACAATATCCGTTGCTTTCTACATTTCAACAAAATTTTTAGAGTTTTTTTGGACAAAAATAAATAAGAAAATCAATTATGTTTACTCAGTATAGTGATTTCTATAAATAATATAAAATAGGTGAATCATAAAAATATATAAGTATTTATAATAAAACATGTGAGTCATTAGTTCTAAACATCAATTCAAGTGTTTTTGACTTCTTGAGGTTTATAAAAAAGAGAAAATATTTGGATGTATTAAATATATTGTATAAATTATTAATATATTTAACAGGTTTAAATTACTTTCTTAGAGTCAAGAGCTCAAATTTATATATATGATATGAATACATATATGAGTTTATATGTGCAAATATATAGATATATATGTACACGCACACCTGCAGAGAGAGTCCTTGTAGCTAAAAATCTATTGGACAAAACTCTCTTATGGCTTATATCTAGAATTCTCCCCAAATCCTCATGTGATCACAAGTGGGCTTTCTGGAGGTGGCTGGATCTAGGGTGTGTGCTGCTGGGATCATGTGATGCTGAGATTGATTCATGATGTGAAGCCAGGATTAAGGCTCCCCCACCCCGGGTATGAAGTATAAAGGACGAAGAGATGGTTGCTGCTTGCTGCTTTTGCACTACTTCAGTGCTTTGATGGCTTCCTCTTGCCATGGATTGCTTCTCCTCTACTGTACTGTCCCACCTTGGAGCCGGCCAAATATAAACTGAAACCTCTACGAACTGTGAATCAAAAATAAACCTTTCCTCCGGTACCTTTGGGTATTAGGTATGTTGTCTCAGCAATGAGAAAAGTTCACTAACACGTTCTCCCTTCCCTGACCTGAAAAAGTAGGTGCTTAAACCAATTTTCTTCAATTCTGTCTCAAAATAAATGACTCATCTAGTTTTCCTGGGAGTCCTTTTGGGCTCTATGGCAACAAAATATTACTAAAGGATTACATGTAATTAAGTTAGCTATAGCTAAATGGTTATACCTAAAAGGTACCAATAAACTTAATGAAAAAATAAGTAAAAGGATATATGCTTTTCACAATTCAAAATCAAATACACATATAAAACTAATCACCTAGAAAAAAGGTTGTTGTAATATGTTGATTTGCTCAGTAAAATTTTATTAAAAATGCTCAACACAGGATATATATTTTATTAAGGTAATTTCTTATGTTTTCTGCTATTGTATTTAAAATTAGTTTTGGGCCGGGGATTTAGCTCAGTGGTTTTGCCACCTGCCTTGCAAGCACAAGGTCCTGAGTTCAATCCTTGGTACCAATAAGTAAGTAAGTAAATAAATAAATAAATAATGAAATTAGTTTGAAGATAAAGTTTATTTAAATGTGAGTGTATTAAAGCCTTTTCAATGATTGTTTTATACCTTAGATTAAGTGAACAAATACTATTTAAACTATTTTAATATATTTTATTACACATGCATGTATGACTAAAGACATAGATATTGATACATAGATATCTGAGGACTAATGTATGTATAGACATTATTACAATATACAAAGGTTATAAGCTAAATTATACACATTTATTACATATAAACTAAGCAATATGAGCCCTCTCCTAAACAATATGCACCAAATCTGAATTTTAAATATAAATGATCAAAATATTGCATTTCTTCACCTTACATTCAAAAAAATTCAGTTCTATCATTTATGTTTGATGTACATCTATGACCAAATAAACATTTTGTTATTGCTTACATGAGAAGCACATTGGGGCTAGATCTATTTATAATTACTAACACTGTTTTCATAACTTGCAGGAGGTCTAAAGTTATTTTTGACTCTTCTCAACGCTGTTACCCTATGTAGACCTGTTTAAGGACTAAATCACACTCAAAAGCTGAGTTAATATATGTAAAGATTTCTGTATATCTGTGCTGCTTATTATTGCTAACTTCTTTCTATATTAAAAAAAATTTATCTTCCCCCGATATGTGATTCTTCTACAATGCAAAGTTCAGAAAAATACCTTATCCTACTAATGTCTTACAAAATAAAATTGTTTGTAATGATAGATTTTTTTTTCTGGTTTGTGATTCAGTGCTTCTACTTATCACGTTCATCTCTAAATAGAAATGATAAGAATAGTCTGACGTTTTGGCACTAATAACTCCAGTCACAATTCTTATTCTAATATACATATGTGTGTATAATATTTTTCATCATACATATTAATCATAGATTCCTTTTATATATATTAATATATTTATTCCTTTGTCATTTGGTAAAAACTTTCCCCTATGTCTTAACAATAGCAGCCTTATATTCTTCATCACTCATAGTTTTTTTATTTATTTTTATTTATTTTTGTCTTTTTTGGTACCGGGGATTGAACTCAGGTCCTTGCACTTGCAAGGTCACTGAACCACTGAGCTAAATCCCTGGCCCAGAATTGCATTTTTTTTCTTTTTTTCTTTTTCTTTTTTTCTTTCTTTTTTTTTTTTTTTAGCGGGGATTAACTTTCCCCTATGTCTTAACAATAGCAGCCTTATATTCTTCATCACTCATAGTTTTTTTATTTATTTTTATTTATTTTTGTCTTTTTTGGTACCGGGGATTGAACTCAGGTCCTTGCACTTGCAAGGTCACTGAACCACTGAGCTAAATCCCTGGCCCAGAATTGCATTTTTTTTCTTTTTTTCTTTTTCTTTTTTTCTTTCTTTTTTTTTTTTTTTGTAGCAGGGATCGAGCTCATGACCTGGTTTTTACCAGGCAGGCAGCAGAACCACTGAGATAAATCCCTGGCCCCCATCACTCATAGTTTAAATTTTTAAAAAACATTTCCATCCAGATTTAAAAAAAAAGACTAATAAGTACTCCTAGATAAATCTTTGTAAGAAAAATTAGAATTAACTACTCAGTACCAGTGTATTCAGCACTAGTGTATTAATTGGATTTGTTTTGTTCTAATTAGTTTTATTTTACAATTCCTTTGTAACAAACTCTGTAACTTTTCTACACTAGCATTCTACAAAAATATGACAACCTAAATTGTATTATGATAGCTATACATATAAGATGCATAGAAAATGATATCACTATACTAATAGTAAATCCTATTAAATAAAAGGGAGAACTGTCCTCCTATGTCATCTTATATTTCAAATTGCCTGAATATATTTTTTAAAAGGTCTCAATAATTAGGATTAATGTCAACTTCAAGGCTGATATATAGTAACTAATATTTTGAGTGTTAAGCAATATAAAAAAGAAAGATTAAAAAGTTAAAGGGACACCAAGATTTTGACATTTTCTTCTCAAGATCAATAAGAACACAGGGAATAAGGGGACACTCTCTAAAGTGCTCTACAACTCTGGGGAGTTGCCCAATTTCCCAAGCAGAGAGATCCTAAGGATCCAGGATCAGAGCCTGGATGCCATTTTATATCCTACAAAGAGGAAGTCACCATAGAAAAATGTCCCTATGCTTCCAAGGAAGTCACATAGTCCAGTAAAAAATATCTTTAGAAAAAGGAGATGAAAGGCTCATCACATGGACCCCAAAGTGAGAAATGAAGAGCTTTAACTCACCTAACAAAGAAGCAACAACCACAAAAATGCATGTGTGTGTCTTAAGGTATGGTAGACAAATACTGTAAATTCTTTATTCGGGACACCAAGGGCCTAGAAAGAAAACCCACAGGATCCTTCTCCACCAATCCAGTAGCATTTTGATACACATCACCTCCTGTGGTGGTCTCCTCGGAACTCATCTGATGACAAGGTGACTTCCTGATTATGAGATAATTCATTCCTAGCAAAGAATCATGCATTATATTTGAAGAAAGAATTAGTATAACTTGCCCCCCATATTTGTGTTTCACTTACAAATTAGTAAGCAAAACAATGCAGAGAGTAAAATTGGAGCTATGAGACCACTCTTCCTCCACTCATGTGGACTTGGATAATGCCACACAATCAACTCTCTTCACTTAGCCCCAGGGAGACAGAAATAAAAATAATGAAGATTCTAGGACATTTCTGAAATTCCTTGCATGCATGTTAGACCCCAAGGCATAACCTAGAATGACCTTCCCTCACTTAAAATTCATGAATGGTTCACACATATGGACTACATGTCATGTGTTTAATTATGTTAGTGAGTCATGAGAAAGAACATGTGCAGTAGACACAACTGGGATGACTCAGATGCTAACCATATCCTGAGTGAACCAACGAACCACCTTGGGTGGGACACACATTTTTAAATCCAGAAGCCCATCTTATTCTCACACCATTCTCTTCTCATGGTGCCCACACCTTGTCCTTTCTTCTTTTGCCTCTCTTTGTGTCAGTTCATTCCATGCTGTCACAAATGTTCTCATTCTGAGTGCCCCTTTCCCCCTTAAGCATGATTAAACTCAGTTGCTTTTTCTGTACCATTGTGTGCAATAACCAATGATTTGTTATGCACAAGAATCTGCATATTCTGTCCATTCACCTGTGCCAAGTATATGTGGGAAGTAGGAATTTATGCCCTAGGCATAAAGAATTGAGGAGAAGCCACTTGTCTCTAAATGAAAAAGTCTAACAATTGAAGTTCCATTTTACAGTGCCACTGTGGAAATTGAAATTTTAAAATCTAAAACATGGCATCTGAAATTAAAAATATTTGCATCTTAAATATTAGATCTTGCAATAATAAACATAAAATAATGCAAATTTTGCAGTATCCTAGAAAGTAGAGAAAAATTAATATTAAAAGACCATGAATACAGAAGACAAAATCTAAATATTTAATTGAAAAATCAGCTATTTTTAGGATATGTCAGATCAAACTGAAGGTAAATATAGAAGAAATACAAGAAAAGTTTTGAGATTAAAAAATGACCATTATTTATAATCATTATATCTGAAAAGTAACTACATTTTATGTCTGTGTGTATATATTACTTAGTATGCAATGTAGTAAAGCTTTTATACAAGCATAGGTGAGCATCTAATTTTTATTTTACTTAGAAAATGGTATCATATTTGCCCCAATGATTCCGTTCAGTTATCCTAAGAACAGACTAAAATAGAACAATCTCTACTGAGATTTAAAAGGGAAAGTTTGCAGTTAGGAAACCTGTAACTTTACTAGCTTTGATTTCATGTTTGATGGAATGGAAAAATAGCATTAGGTATGCAAATAGCCATAAAATGAGGCCACTTTATAGGAAAAAGCCTACCCCACTTGAACTGTCTATCTTGTAAGACAGAAGAGAAAATATTCTGACCTTTTTTCATGTTTGAGCTCTGCATCTTCAACCTAATGGTAATTTTATCCATTTAAGCCTTCACATTGCAAAGTCCTGACTATAGCCCATGACTCTCCTAACAAATTTTCAAGCTTTCATCCACTGAACAGATAGCTCAACAGTTTTTCACATATAGGCACTAACTCATTTCTTGTCTTCTGATAATTTTCTTTCAGCCCAGCCAATAAGCCACAGCACCCTCAGGTAGTTGGACAGCACATAACCCCTTCAATTAAGCCTACAGCCCCTTTAACCAGGAAGTAGCAATAACAGAGAAAACAGAGACCACCACATACTTAGCGTTCCATAAAGAATTATGGGGACTTATGTCTTTCAGGGGAAATTGAGGCAGGAGATCAGGGCATGGCCAAATGGCTAGGAAAGTGGCAGGGGTTCAAATGAAATCACTAAAATCTTCTTTCTGTCATTATTTGTGAGTGATTTTACAATTTTTAAAATTTTAGTGATATGGATTATTAAAAGTGATGTGGATTGTTCTTTCATGAATATGCAAATTAATTACTTAGATAGACATGTTTTCCTCCCTTGAGATAGTCTTGTATCTACTTATAAATTCATTTCAATATCCTCTTTGTATCAAATAGGTCCTAGAAAAAGGTCCAGTAAAGAGGAAATGGGAACCTTGACTCACTTCACCCACAAGGTAGTTTGTTGGTTCACTGACTTGCATCACAGAAAATTAATTTTCAAGACATATCAATGAAGGACATTAAAAGATCTATTAGGCAGCATTTAAAAAGTATTCAGATAGTTTAGAGTATAGGAGCCTCAAGAGAAAGGTGCAATGTGGTCTTGAGCTGGGTGTATGTGTGTGGTCTTGGGAATATATCTTAAAAATGGGTGATTTAGGATATGGATTTCTGTTGTCTGTCAGATTACCCATGTGATAGACTATTTCAGAAGGCAAACCATTTGCATGTATTTGGATATGCTTGCTACTTAATAGTGCTGCTTATTTGAGGATGAAGATCTGTAAGAGGAAGAACAATTTACTGCTGAAAAGCAGAGGCCCATAGCTCAATTTTCAGGCTTATTGTACCTTGAAGACTCTCAGGATTTCAAGGAAGAATGAATTTTCTGACAGGAAAAAAAGGACTGTTACCTTGGGTAACTTGTGGGTCTTGAGATCTGAAATCTAATTTTATTATTATAATTTGACTTGTCTTCTACTTACCTGTTTCTTTTACTTGCTTCACTCTGTGTGTGTGTGTGTGTGTGTGTGTGTGTGTGCACATGTGTAACTTGTAAAACTGAATTGTCCTTAGAATAATGTTATTGATTGTTTTGGTCACTTTCTTGTAGTTAAGACAAACTATCAACCATCACACCATATGAAAAAAGAGGTTTATTTGGCTTATTATTTCAGTCTATGATCTGCTGGCTTCAAGGCAGAAACAAGATTACAGACAGGACTGACGTAGGGGCATATTGGAAGAAAACGTGCCCAACCTAATACAAATAGCACAACTGAGTGTCCACAAGGACACTTCCCTCCACTCACTTGAATCTAGGTGATGTCCCAGGGAGCACCCTGGATCCCAACCCAAGTCCTACTAGGAAGTGGTCAAGAGAAGGGAAACTAAAATCCCAAGTTGCTTTGGAAAACATCAGAGCATCTAAGCTAAAACCCATGCACACTAGATCTCCCCACATGATTTATTGTAACCCTTTCTTCCCTTGGTGCTCAATGAAATTTCATGCATATGGACTTCATCTTATGTGTACAGTTATGGTAAAGGACACATGAAATAGACGCAGACTCAGCACGGTGTCAATCATGCTGAGGAAAACCCTAATGGGAGGTGCCTTAAAGTAGGCACAACATTTAAACTCCTGCACCCTAAGCCATTGGCTCTTGCAATATTTTCCTTTCACCTGAGCTGCCTTCTCACTCACTCTGGAATAACTTTCACCTTGAAAATTTTGCTACTGTTTTTCTGTCCCTGTGTACTATTTCCAATTCTCTCTCTCTCTTTTTTTTGCAAATAAGTCTGAAAACCAGACCCCTAACCTCATGACCCATAGTAATAAAACTATGGTAATCAGAAAACAGACAGTGAAGGGAGGAACTGAACAAAAGAACATCACTTTCAGATCATTCCCCGGGAATCCTTGTCCCACTAGGGCCCCCTCTTAGGAACACATTTTTCAAGAATGACTCTGCAATACAATCACCTTCCAAATACATGAGGCTTTGGGATAATTTTAGAGTTAAACCATAATATATCACCTTAGTAATTTTGTAATTTAATAAAATCTTTGACAAATTTTTGGTTTGATTCCTGTTTGAATGAGGGCCACAGACTAATCTCCTCAAAAATTTAGTTTTCAGGTTTTTAACTAAAGAAAATATGATGGTGAATTATCAGGTCATGTGAAATTAAGAATATTCAGAAAGTTTTCTATGAGGTAAAGAAAGAAATCTTAAATTAGACTGAAACACTTTTTTATTACTCAAACTCTTATTTTAATTCTTATTGTAGTGCAAAAACTAAAAATGTTTTGTATCTAAAATTCTTCATATTGGTGAAAAGCTTCTTTGATTTAATAAATTATATCTTATAATGAATTCTTATAAAATATTAGTGAACATCTTTGATTGTTGAGAAAACTTTAATGTTGAAAGCTCAAATTAACCCTTGACAAAGAGTAACATGTCAGTTTTTAACTTTTAAAAGTTATGCAACTAAAATTACAGGGATAAATTTTGGCCTTACAAAGATATTTTCATAAAGTTTTTAAATGCTTATCTTATATTTTGATATTTTCAATCTAATTTCTGAAATGATGAATAAAAATATCCTCTTTTTAAAAATTCAAAGTTGGATTTTCTCAGTGGTAAAAAGGTAATTAATATTTATCACTTTAAGGGACTAGCAGCCTAGAAAGGAACCTAAAATTTTGAAGAATTAATCAAAGTTAGAGAGCTTGATCCAAAAACAATAACACAGGAAAGGAGAAATATTTGAATTTGATGTATTCATAAATCCTAAAATACCATTTTATCAATTAAGCTGATTGTTTATACTTTGCTTCATATAATAGCATTCTGAAAGATGAAATTACAGAGAAAAGAACATGTAGGCAAAACACAGTATGAGCCTGTCATAAAGTGGAGTGCCACAAAGGGAAAAATTGATGTAAACATAAAGAAGTAATCAAAAACACAAGGACCAATTTGAAAGTTTCTCCAGTGGTCAGAGTTAAGCAATTCCTGCAATAAAGTAAGTAGCTTTGAAATTATACCATAAGAGTAAAAGAAATACAAATGATTGTCTACTGCTGCAAATAAATGAATGAATAAAATATATAAATTTTAGAGAAATAGTATATTTATCCTATAAAAAAATTCCAAATTTTAAATGTGGAAGGAAGAAAAACAAATTCACTAATTGAAAAATATAATAATTGTTGCAGTTAAAATCCACTATCTTTAAAAATAGCTAATGCACTTTGGCTCGGGCCTGCATCTGATGGACAGTGAGGACTGGTGAGCTGCGCAGGCACCTCTGCAACATACATTCCCCCACTCTCCACAGAGCTCTCAGGCCTCCTGATTGTGCCATTCCCTGGATGCACTCTGCAGAGGCACAGGTGTTTGTAAAGTTCATTTTACTGAGCTCCAGAAGATAGAACGGAAGCGAACAACTGCAATAAAGGCACATCAGACCTCCATAGTTGGTAAGTTGGAGGGATCACCACCTTACATCCAAACTTAGACTATCTTCAGAGAAAGGGCAGAGGCAACTTGTAGTAGAAACTTGCAGAGTTCAACCCTGCAGGAGGTCAGGGAGCTCAATGGGAGTTGCAGACCAAATTCAGTCTGAAGTGCAGGGGTCAGCCATCAGCTAACTGAGGCTGAATGACTTAGTTCTGTGCATTGCTTCCCACATTATCAATTCTGACAGGAGAGATATACCCTAAAACAGGCTCTTCAAATTATTTTTCTTTCTTTTCCTCATTACATTCTGCAAATTCTTTTTTTCTGTCTTCTTTTTCCCACTCAGTCTTTGCTCCCCCATATTATTCTTCATCTCCCTTTCTTATTCCTGCCCTAATTCAGAGTTCATCTTTTTTCAGTTATTTTTCTTTCTTACTTTTCTTTTCATCTTTCTTTTTCCTTCACTTGAGAGTCACCAGTTTCAAAGGAAAGTGAATCCCTATTACTGTTAAGTCATTCTATTCTTCTCTTTGTTCTTGCACTCTTTCTTTCCCTCTTTTCTTCAACAGTTTCCGAAAGTTTGTGTGATCATCCAGTTTCTTCTGGCTTCACTTGAAACCTTCTCCAATTATTCTACCTATCTATTCCTCTTTTCCTAACTCCATCTAAGTCCCCATCCTTAAGGATAAAGTTGCTATATCGAAGAGTTTATTCACTATAAGCATATTTTGGCTTGCTCCTTGATTTTGATTTAATTTATATGATTTAAAGGTGATAGCTTAATAACTACCAGAAATGGTCAATTTTAAAACTGCTTGATACTATTGTGTTGCTCATTGCATCAATTGAGCTAATGGGTTGTGAATGATTTAATGAGTTGTCCTTTCTGATATAATGAAAATGAGAGAGTCTATGAGTCATTAGAGTCTCAAAACCTAAAGAGGAGCTATATCAGGAAGACCAAAGTCCTAACCCAGGAATTAAACCAAAGACAGCCTAACAACAAAAATAAAAATGAGAAAACACTAAAATAAGACCCAAAGAGAGAATTCCAGTTCACCAATGACAACGCTAAAGTAAATGAGGTGGAAAAGTCTGACAGTCAACCACCAGAACACCCTGAACTCATAGCACAGGAACTAACAAAACAAATCAATCAGGCCCTAGAAAAATTCAAAGCAGAAATAATTTCCCAGATAACTACAGAGATGGTGAGCAAAATGAAAGACAGTACAGTTTCTAGAACAGAAACTGAAAAAAAAAAAAAAATGACTTCAGGACCATAAGAGAAACCATGAAAGACCAGCATAAGAAAGAAATGGAAACAATGAATGCCCAACATAGGAAAGAAATAGAATCCACAAAAAAGATACAAACAGATATGCAAGAGATTAAAAACTATACTGAATTTTTTGCAGCAGGATAAGTGAAATTCAGATATAAAAGATAGGATTCAGTCAGTGACTGTGAAAAGAGAGATCTCTTAAAAACTTTAAGGGATCATGAGAAATTAACCCAACAACTTCTAGATGATGCAAAGAAGAATAACATAAGACTGATAGGAATCATGAAGCATCAGGAGAATATACAAATGACTTAAAAAAACTTTTCACAGTATTAATGACAGAAAACTTCCCAAACAGAACAAAAGAATTCGACATACAGATAAGTGAGACATATAAGACTATATCTAGCCATGATCAAAAAAATCTACTCCTAGACATATTATAGTCAAGATTCCAGAAACCCCACGAAAGAACAAAATACTACAAGCAGTTAGAAAAAAGAAACAAGTCATATCCAAAAGAAAGCCTGCCTGTTAGAATCAAAGCGTAGTTTTCAACATAAACACTCAGGTCAAGGGGAGCCTGGAGTGAGGTATTTCAAACCCTAAAAGAAAACAACCTCAATCCTTGGCTGATGTATCCTGCAAAACTCCCTTTCAAAATGGGTGGGGAAATAAGATACTTCCATGACAAAGAACACCTGAGAAACTTAATAAATACCAAAATGGCACTCAAAGCAATTCTAAACAATATCCTAGAAAAGGACAGTAAAGGTCACAACACCATAAAGCCCAACAGAGAAAATCAATTAGGCAAGGCAAGAAATTAAAGAGAGAGGGGAAAATATTAAAAACATCCAACAGCAGGACAATAACATGACAATAATAAGTCAGTATTTACCAATTATAACAATCAATGTTAATGTCCTCCATTAACTAATCAAAAGAAATAGACTGGCAGAATGAATTAAGAAGCAAAATCCAACAATATGCTGTATACGAGAAACACACCTAGTGCAAAAAGAAACCCATACACTGCAAATGAAAGGATGGAAAACAGTTCTCCACATTACAAGAGCCCAGAAAAAAGCAGGGGGAGCTACCTTATTGACAGAAAAAGTAAATTTCAAATCAAAACTCTTTAAAAGAGACAAAGGAGGTCACTACCTCCTTGTAAAGGGTACAATTCAAGAGGGAGAGATGACAATCATAAACATATATGCACCAAATATTAATGCCCCCAACTATATAATGCAAATATTAAGGAACATGAAAAGCCAAATAAGCATTAAATCAATTGTAGCGGGAGACTTACATACCCCACTATCACAAATAGACAGATCATCTAGACAAAAAATCAACAACAAAATTCCAGAATTTAACCAAGTTTTTGAACATAAGAACTTAATAAACATCTATAGAGTGTTCCACCCCCCAAAATCAGAATATACTTTCTTTTTAGCTGCACATGGATCATTCTCCAAAGTAGACCACAGACTAGCTCACAGAATAGGTTTGAATAAATGAAAAGGAATTGAAGTTATTCCATGTATATTATCAGATCATAGTGCAATTATGCTGGAGATCAATGGCATAAGAAACCATAAGAACTTCACAAACATAGAAATTGAATAACACACTCCTGAACAATCAATGGGTCACAGTGCAAATTAAAGAAGAAATTAGACATTTTTGTAGAAATAAATGATAATGGCAATAAAACATACAGGAATCTATGGGACACAATGAAAGCAGTTCCATGAGGGAAATTTAGAGCAGTGAATGCCAATACTAGCAAAACAGAGTGAGCTCAAACAAACAACCTAAGGATGAATCATAGACTCCTAGAAAAAGAAGAGCAAGAAAAAACCAAAGCTCATACAAGAGAGGAATTTATAAAAATTTCAGCAGAAATCAATGCAATGGAAACTAAGAGAACAAATTTAAAAATCAATGCATCAAAGAGTTTTTTTAAAAGAATAAATAAAATCATAAACCCTTAGCCAACCTTGTCAAAAAAAGGAAAGAAAAGGCTCAGATTCATCCAATTAGGAATGAAAAAGGTGAACTCACAATAGGTCCAGCAGAAATCCAGAGGATCATTAATACCTACTTTGAGAAACTGTATAGTAATAAAATGGAAAACACAGATAAAATGGAGAGATTTATTGATACTTATGAATTATTAAAGTTGAATGAAGAATATAAAAAAGACTCTAAAAACCCCAATTAAAACCAGAGTAATTTAAAATGTAATTAAAAGATTACAAATGAAGAAAAGCCCAGGTCTTGATGGATTCATTGCTGAATTTTACAAGACATTTAGAGAAGAACTACTGCCACTACTCTTTAAACTTTACTATGAAACTGAAAGGGAAGCAATGCATTCAAATTCATTCCTGAAAGCAAGTGTTACTTTGATTCAAAAACCAGGGAAAGACCCAACCTATAAAGATAACTACAGACGAATCTCCCTAATGAACATAGATGCAAATTCCTCATTAAGATACTGGCAATCTCAATACAAAAGATCATCAAGAAGATCATACACCCTGACCAAGGTGTATTTATCCCAGATTGTTAAACAAGGATTGTTTAACATATGTAAATCAATAAATGTAATACACAACATTAACAGAGTCAAGAAAAAAAAAAAACATATGATCCTCTCAATAGATGCAGAAAAAGCATTTGACAAAATTCAATATCCAAGATAAAAACCCTGCAGAAAATTGGAATAGATGATCTTTATCTGAATTTAATAAAGGCTATCTATGAAAAACCAATAGCCAACATCATATTAAATGTGCAAAAACTGAAAACTTTCACATTAAAATCAGGAACAAGACAAAAATGTGCACAATCACCATTCCTGTTCAATATAGTTCTGGAAACATTAATCACAGCAATTAGACAAGAGAAAGATATTAAAGCAATAAAGATAGGAAAGGAAGAAGTTAAACTGTCATTATTTGCTGATAATATGATACTCTACATAGAAGACCCAAAAAACTCTGCCAAAAGACTTCTATTCTTAGTTGACAGATTCAGTAGAGTAGTTGGATACAAGGTCAACACTCAAAAATCAATAGCCTTCTTGTGCACAAATGACAGACTCACTGAGAGAGAATTTAGGGAAATAATTCCTTTCACAATAGCATCCAAAAATGAAGTATCTAGGAATCAATCTAATGAAAGAAGCAAAAGACATCTACAGCACTCTGAAAAAAGAGATTGAAGAGGATATAAGAAAATGGAAATATATTAACTGCTCCTGGGTAGGAAGAATCAGCATAGTGAAAATGACCATACTACCAAAACTGCTATACAGATTCAATGCAATTCTGATTGAAATTCCAACAGTATATTTCATGAAGCTAGAGAAAATAATCAAAAAATTCATTTGGAACCAGAAGAGGCCTGAAATATCAAAAGCCATTCTAGGCAACAGAGACATGTCAGGGGGTATAACAATTCCCAACTTGAAACTATACTACAAAGCCACTGTGATAAAAGCAGCATGGTACTGGCAAAGAAAAAGACCTGAGGTTCAGTGGAATAGATTGCGAGATACAGAAACTACTCTAGATGTACTCAGATTCCTCATCTTTGACAAAGGATCCAGCCATTCTCAGTGAAGGAAAAATAGCCTCTTTAATAAATTTTGTTGGAAAAACTGTATTTCAACCTGGCAAATGTTAAAACTCGACCCTTATTTTTCACCATAAACTAAACTAAAATCTATGTGAATTAAATATCTAAATATTTTAAAACAAATACTAAATCTGCTGGGGGATAAGTTAGGCAGAACTCTGGAAGACATTGCCATAGGAAAAGACTTTATGAACAAATCCTCAGTAGCACAGGAACTAGCACAAAGAATCAGCAGCTGGGATCTCATCTTATTAAAAAAACTTCTGTACTGCAAAAGAAATAACCAACAGAACTAAGAGACAACCAAAATATGGGACAATTTTTTACCAGCTGCTCCTCAGACAAATTTGTATTATCTAGAATATATAAAGAACTCAAAAAATTCATGACCCCCAAATATAAAGACCCTGATAAAAACATGGGCATCTGCAATAAAGAGACATTTCTCAAAGAAGTAAATGCAGCAAATAAATATATGATAAAATGTTCTACATCACTGGTCATTTGAGAGATGCGGATGAAAACAACACTGAGATTCCACCTCACCCCAGAAAGAATGGCTGCTATCAAGAAATCACACAATAACAAAGGTCGGGGGGCTGGGGGGGGAAGGAACCCTTCTGCACTGTTGTTGGGAGTGCAGACTGGTGCAACCACTATGGAAACCAATATGGACATACCTCAAAGAACTATGATTAGAGGTTCCATTTGACCCAGCAATCTCTCTGCTGGGTATTTTTCCAAAAGAATTAAATGAATCATATCACAGTGATATATGTAAAGCCATGTTTACAGAGGCACAGTTTGTAATAACTAAAACTTGGAAACAGCTGATTTGATCATCAGTTGGAGACTGGATAAAGAAGATATGTTTTTTTCTATAAAATGGAATACTACTTAGCCATAAAGAATGAGAAATTAGAGTCACTCATAGGAAAAATGGATGCATACTGAGGCCATTCTATTAAATGAAATAAATAAGGCACACATATTTTAATACTGAATTATTTCTCTGGTGTGACAAACTAAAAGTGTAAATAAGATCCAAATGATATAATTAACAACGTGAAATAGGAAGAAAAGACTAAAGGTGTAGGAGAAGTGGGAAGGGTATGGGAAAGGAAATAGGGGAAAAGAAAAATATGAGAAAATGAAAAAATGTAAACAAAGTTTTTATAAATAGGGAAAAGAGGAGAGGGTGAAGGAATGGGCAGGGTTAGGGGGAAAAATGAGAACCAAGATCTTTCATGTAAGGTACAAGATCCCAGTGATGAATGCACTTTTACTGTATACCTAAAATGTAGCAATAAACTCAATAAGGAAAAAAAGCAAAACAAAAATCTAATGCTCTTTAAGGAAATCAGGGTATTTGAATATTCTTTAAAGAGAATGTTAATTCATTGATTTGAGTTTTAATACATGCCAGCCAATTCTTTGATAATCCTACATCTTAAAGAGATTAATTCTCATCTTCTTGAATATCTTGTGGATATAATAATTAGCTTTTTATATACATAATTGTGGAGACAAAAATTTCTGTCACAAGTTTTGCAATGGAGAATCCTCATAGACAATACATTAAGCAAGTGATCATTTCTACCATTTTTATTAATGATGATGATATCACATAACATCTAATACGATGTCATGAATATAGCACTTCACTGGGGAACAATATTCCCCAAAAATTATAAACCCAACTTGATTATGACAAAACATCAGCCAAAACCAAGCCTATGAACATTTTATATCACATTTGATCATTAATTTTCACTTATAAAGGTAAGACAGAATTCTCACAGATTAAAGGTCATTAAGTTAACATGATAATTAAATAGTGTCCTATATTGGATCTTGGATCAGAAGAGGATACTGGTGCTATGTGAGTAAGTCTAGTTCTGCTAATAATATTCCACCATTGTTAACTTCTATTTTTTATATAATGAACCCACGACAATGTAAATACTGACTGCAGAGAATCATGGGAAGGATATGTGGTAATGATCTGTATTCTCTTTGAAAAAGATTTTTTTTTTTTTGGTACCGGGGATTGAACTCAGGTCCTTGTGCTTGCGAGGCAGGCCACCGAACCGCTGAGCTAAATCCCCAGCCCAAGAAAGATTTTTTTCCTTACTCTTGCACTTATATTTTTCAGTATATATAAATTTGGTTTCTAGGAAAAGTTCCTTTGCATAAATAACAAAATGTTCTTTATGTATTTAAGAGAAAGCAGTGTCATCTACAAGGCAGAATGTGTTTGGTGTTTTTCTGGGCTGCGGGGTGTGTGGTGATTTAATGTTCACTGTGAAGTCACATGAAGTGACTCATTCAAAGTGGAATATGGAAATCTAGAATGAAATAATCTTGCATGTAATTTACATGGGGGAGACACAAGTCGATGTTACAAAATATCTCTTATATTTCAGTAACATTTATTTTTTCAATCAGTTAGTCATGCTCATTAACAAGACGACATTCAATAGAATATATGTACATCCAAGAAACCAAAAAAGCAATTAGAATGATTAATATTAGTGTGACCAATTCTGTATCAAGTAGCAACAACTGAAAAATATTAAAAAAGGAATAGAAGCTAGGTAATTTTGCTTACTAAATAAATATGCTTGGAGAATAGATGAATAGAAATACTTTCAGTGATATCATTTCTAGTATAGTTTGATTCAGTGTAGGATGAGAAATGAAACCTTATGTGGAATACTGTGCAACTCTTTATCCATGCGCACATTTCCTATGTTGCCCCTGTGATAAATCATTAAGGCCTTTATTCACTTGACTGATGTCAGAGAACAAGAGAAGAGAGGAGACAGAGAGAGAGAAGAGTGATGAGTCAAGAGAGGAGAGAAGAGAGAAGAGAAAAAGAGAGAGGTTTCCCTCACAAACATTAATTTAGGCCACTAGAAGAAAAAACGTTTGAATAAAGTAGAATAATTTTCATACAAGAAATAAAGAATAAAACAGTTTTTAAAAAATTTTAGAAACAGTCTGATGGACTCTGTGCCAAGAGAATTTTTGGAACAGAAAAATTATTGTCTCATCTGGGTTTTGTTTACATTAAGGAAATGCGTAAAAGCAAGGCAAGATTTTTCTGCCCCTACAAGTTAATTTCCCATAATAAGAGAATAAAATGGTACCAGGATTTCTATAATTTAAGTATTTTGGGGGTTACAATGATATATAAGGGTTGGTATCAGACTTTCCAATTTCACATGTTGAGTTTCTATTTGGGGAATAAAAGACAATAACAATAAGATTTCTTATTCCTGTAAGTGCTCTAAAATGGAAAAATAAAATGTAACACAAATGAAACACTAATATTTTATCCAATAAAAACAAACTTGTAATTTCTATGGATATTTCAGGCTTAAATTCTATCATTTGTAAGAATAATTCTTTTATTAGTGGCAATAAAGATGGGGATTTTATTAGTGGCAATAAAAGTGGGAATAAAAATATGAGAATTTTTAGTATAGGTGCTGCCGAAGTTAGCATGAATATGGGACTTTTTAAAATGTTATCGCAGATGTGTGTAAATGAAATTCCTCATCCATCTATATGGTTATTCTGTATACTATAGACCACATTTTCTTGGCTTTTGATCTACAGTAGATGTATATAATGGAACAACATAAGTGTTTTAACTGAGATACACTATGACAGAAATCGCTGGAGGAGACTAGCAGAGTCCACAGTTGGTTTACCCTGTACCCTGCAGGAGAGTTAATGTGAAATGAGTGCTGGGGGCCTTGGGACACTAACCATAAGGCCTGTGGGTTGAATACTCCACCACTCATGAGTTGGGACTTTAATTATCACTGTGGCACTTTAGAAAGTTGGGAGCTAGTGTGAAATGTTTAGCTCTGGAGTACTCCAACAACAGGAATGTAGTAAGACCTTTCTCAAGGGAAGAAATGAATTAGCTCTTCAGGGAGCTGTGTTTTAAAAGAGAACTCCTTTACAGGTGGCATTTCTTGTTCTTCCACATTTTCTGGATAAGTTAATGTACCATGAGAGTACTTCCAGACACAGGCCCCATGTCCGCGGACTCCCAACCTCCAGAAGCATGAGCTAAATAAACTTCTTTTCTTAATAAATTACCCAGTCTATCCTAGTCTACTATAACAACATAAAATAGTAGGTTTCTATGGAAATGGGACAGTGTGAAAAGAGAATAAAAGAGAACAGAGAAAAGCCTGTGGAAATGCATAGTGGCAAGAAACACTTGGAAAGCCTTTGCATATTTACCAGAGTACTGATGTGTTTTTGAAGCAAGGGCTGGGTATGAGTCAAAGTAAATAGGATGGAACTGCTTAGGGAGAGAGGAGTAAAGTCAGCTCAGTGCCATGAATTTCACACTTTATGAGATGCAGTGCCATTTATGGTTTTTAAGGGCCTGATAGAATTTGTATTTTAAAAAGGTCAGCTCTAATTTGATTTGAAGAAAGGTCTCTAGATGAGCAAAGAAAGATACTGTTTAAAATCTCTCTTTAAATATTGCTATCGAAGCACTGCTAATGGCAGAGGAAGGAGAATGATACCTCAGGGTTCTGCTGGGGAATCCAAAAAGGTACACTGGTTCTGAGAACCAGGAGTTCAGGGCCAGTGATTAAACTCAGTGGGGTTTCTACCTGCCTCATAAGTGCAAGTTCCTCAGTTCAATCCCCAGTAAAACACACACACACACACATACACACACACACACACACACACACACACACACACACACACACACAC
>NW_022900924.1:26626935-26733242 GCF_012274545.1 Fukomys damarensis
ACACACACACACACACACACACACACACACACACACACACACACACACACACACACACACACGAGAGAGAGAGAACCAGGAGTTCAGCTTTAGAAATAACTACACAAATATTCCACCATACCCTGTACAATATTTGTAATTATTCTCTAATTGTGACACATCATTCTTCTCTATGACAGTTTTTTCTGAAGAAAGAAGAAAATCCCAGAAAAAAAAGCCTCAGTTTATTCCTTGGCACTATTAACCACTAGAGGAGACCAGCCAGTTTAGGGAAAAAAGCAATAAACATAATATTACAAATAATAAAAGAGGTGTGCTTAGTAGAAAAAAAAATACTTCACCATATGTAGATGGTTGAAACAAACCAAAACAAGAACAACAAAATCAAGTGTTTTAGTCAAATTAACATATGAATAATTATACAAGAAATGTTTACCAGACATGAACACTATATCAGAAAATCTATATGTCATATGTTGATAAATTACATTTTAGAGAATATTTATTTATAGTCCTCAAATTGAGTTGTATTTGGAAAACTCATAAGTAAAACAGTCTTTCTTTCTGTTGATAATATACTATCATATAAAATTTTCTTAAAATTTGCATTTGGTTGGCATTGCAAGTAATTTAAATTTTTAACTTTGTGGAGAATTCAATCTTAGGTTATGTCTCCGCTATCAATTTAACTCTAACTACTAAAGCGAGGAATGCTTAGTAAGCTCCCTTATCATAATTCATTCTTCCAATTACATTTCTATATCTCCCCCAAAATGAAAATTTATTCAAATTTAATCATAAATGTTGAACTTTTTTTGCCAAGCTCTCTTCTATGCTATTAAGAATTTTTAAAGCCTTTGTGATATTTAATCCAAAGTCATACACTATTTGAGATCTTAGGTCTAAAGTCATATGACATTAGGTCATATTTACATATGTATATTTTTTAAATCTTTAGATAAAAACACATATGTATATTTTTAAAAGTCTTTAGATAAATATCTCCTTAACTGAGAAGGAAATCTTCAACATAGAACAATATAAATGAATATTGTCAACTATAAATTGATGTTATGCTTGCAATCAAGTTTTCTTCTGATTTATGGAGCATAATGATATGTTTGCTGGTCCCACTGAAAAGTTCTACTAGGTTAGTTGTATGGGCATAGTTCAGAGCAGAACTCATCCTATTTGATTGACAACAAATACATTTTTCCCTTCCCATCCCCATGTCCCTTTCCTGTGACAAATTATTTCCTTTGAACTACCCCCTCTGCCTTACCAAGTTGACACATCTTATTGGAGAGTGTGCTGGTATTTATTTGTGGGGTAAGCAGGGTAAGGTGATTGTCAGCTTCAGTTTCACTTTTATCTCAAATACCTACAGTGAAGTCAAGCCACAATATGCCATCTGACTTTATTTGCCACTCTATTTCTTAGTAATTTTTATTTCAGGAACCTCTTTTTTTCTCCAGGAATCCAAGCTCATTCAGGGACATTCTGAATGGTTCGATTTTCTTAAAGTTTAACAGAATATGAAAGAAAGATGTACATAAAATTGTAGTAAAAGATGACGAGCGTGTCAAAGGTGCTTGTCAAAACGTCGAAAAAAGATGTCTGCTATGAACACAGAAAATAGAAGCAGATGTTTTGTCTTTGCCTGTAAGAATCAGTATATTCTTTTTTTCAAAAATGCCATTTGATATATTTTGAAAAATGAAAAAGTGAAGAGAGAAGAAAGCACTGTCAAGCAAAGAGAATAGAAAAAACAAAAACATGGAAAAAATAAAGACAGGATTGTGCTTTCATTAGACACCAACGACATCATCGTACAACTTATTAGAAATTTATGGGCCCATTCTAGACCTAGTGAGTCAGAAATTGTGGAATCAGAGCCTAGTAATCTATGCGTGGTCACCATAAGATTCTGAAGGATAAGAAAATGTAAAGTCTACAAAGCCAGTCTTAAAACAATGTAACTACTGCACACAACTAAGATGTAGAAGGGTTTGTATTGAAGAAAATTCAGTGTTTACTTAATAGGTAATTAGGCAATATCAAAAATAGAACTGACATATTCATAATATTTTTAAAAAGCAACTCTGGTGACAATGTAAATATTTGAACAGGTTTATGAAAAGTGAGATCCACATATTAGAAAATGGATAAAAAACTTGAACATTTATAATGCTAGGAAGGATGTAATGTGCTGCAAAAATATGAGTAACTAGAAATGTAGTACTTCTTAGATAATGTATAATCTTGCAACTAGGGATTTAGTACTTCCTAGATCATGTGTAATCTTTCAACAAGGTTTTCTGGAGGAAAATCTTTAAAACAAAGAAAAATCAAATATGGAAATTTTAAGCACTTGAGCATATTGATGGTGGTAGAGAAATTATGCTTGCTCGACCGAACTTTTTGATTCCCTATGATGCTAAACTGACTCTAGCCCTGAGTGCAGTGTGTAATATACAATGTAGAAACTAATTCAGTCATCATCTATTCTAGTCAGCTTTTGTTGCTGGGACATAATATACAAACAATGAAAATGAAATATATATATATATATATATATAATGTATAAATAATGGCTACAACCTAAGGAAAGAAAATTCTAATTTGCTCTCTGTTTTATTCTAGACAGGTATGTTAGAGAAAAGTTAATACACAAGCAGAATATAGTTAGAGGCGAATCTGAAGAGACTCAAGCCTCCAGATTGAGACGCAATAACAATTCCAGGAACCTGGTTCAATGAGCCCAGGGCATCAGACACATAGTGGGTGACCAGAACATCTTGGTCTATACTCCCCTCCCACACCAAGAATTCCTTTGATCTTTCCATGTAGCATTGTTGTTGTAGCTCGTTTTCCTACTGAATCCATATTAACTAAGGAGCTATACTAGCAATCCTACAGACTGATTATAGTCTGGCCCATGTTACACCCACACTGTGATTTTGCTGTACAAAATCTGATGAAGGGCCTCTGTGGCCACCCACACTGGACGCCTCTTGGAAATCCAGGAGCTATTCTTTACCCTGTGTCCAGTAAAACCCTCCTAACTTACTCCTCCTGTTCACAATTTCATTTCTTCATGTTACATTTGGCATCTTACAGGTCCAGAGTTATATTTTTCCTATATCAGTTTCAGTTCATAGAAAACTATCTCTAAGGCAGAGACAGCACGGCGGATGTGGCTGAACAAAGCTGCTTAGTTCATGCAGAGCAGGGGAAAAGTGCCAGAGAGGAAGACGTGAGGGACCCAGGGCCAATCTCTCATGCCCCACTCAGAGGCACTTACAAGTAGAAGTGCCTTCCATCGATCCCCAGGGCAGATCCCTCAGCCAAACAAGTCAAAACTCGATCTCAACTGCCACATGCTCTTTATTCTGATCTCAGTATGGATTGATGCACTATAGAGGTTCCTGTTTATAATGTTATACCTCACTTTCTATCCAGGGAATTATAAATGTAATATTACTTTTTAGTGGAAAATGGGTTGCATATCTATCCAAATGTTTCAAAAAATTTAGAAAGCAACATAAAATATAAAGTTTTTAAACGTATTCTTCAGTGCAGCAGTGAAATTGCCAATTGGTGAAATAAGGTATGTGAGCAAAGAAAATATAGTGATAAATGACTGCAAACTAAGGAAATGTATTTTGTTAAACTAGATTTTTTTTATCACTGCTAATTAAAAAAAAAATCTCAGCCTCTTTCTTAACTTTATTTTAATTTATCTCGCATTATGACTCACTACCAGATCATTGTGTTGCCATTCAAATAAATTAATATTTAGAATTTAGATCATGTACTAGAAGGGCAAATTTTCATCTTATTTGTATAGCTATTCTCACTACAAAAATATTTTTTTATTAAATTGTATTATCCACTTCCCATGCATTTGCTTATGTAAAGAACTTAAGGAAAACCTTTAGGTACCTGCTGCTACTGAAAGTTCCATTTTTTGGTACTTCATCTTACGTTTCCACTTGAAATGTAGCAATGTAACTGAGAGCTACCTGCAAAAGGAGACTGCATGGAAGATGGAAGACGAAAAGTAAAGTTAGAAGTTTCCTGGCCTCGAAGTTGCTTCCTTATCTTCCTTACATTAGTGTGTGAGGATTTTACAAAAGAAAACAAAAATCTTTTAAAAACTCTTACTGATTTCTTCTCTTTGACACAATGTCATCTTCCTTTGTCCATGTTGTCATAAATGGCAGAATGTCTTTGTTTTGGGGGCTGAAGAGTATTATGCTGCTAGGAAGGAATCACGTGGTCATTTGAGCTCTCTTCACATCCTAGCTACCATGAAAAATGCTGCAATGCACATGAGATTGCATTTATCTTTTCAAGACCCTGATTTCAATTATTTTGAAAATATATCCAGAAATCAGTTTGATCACGTGGAAACTCCTCCTCCATCTTCTTTAACTGCCGAGAGCTGAGCCCAGACTAAAGAATTTTCACAGAAACACAATTATATATCATTTTCTACACAAAGTGTAAGTTTCTTAAAGTGGTGTCTCATTCCTTTATATTTTAATTTCATATACACTATTATATACACTAATGGAGATCTTTAAAGAAAAAAAGGCCCTCATGAAACTAAAAAAGGAAATCAGTTAATGTATTTGGGTTTTTATTGAATTATATAACCTCTCAGAAACATCCTATTTGTTCTGTTTATATTATTTTTCTTAATTGAATTTTCTTTTTTTAAGTAACTTATTCGGGAAATAAAGTGAACTTTGATAGCTGCGTATTTTCACAGGGCTCCTACTAATTCCCTTTTGAGGTACCTTATAGTTTTTATGTTAAAAGTGTGCAATCTTGGGATGAATGGAAAATCCTTGACTGTTTCCAATTTAATATTGCTAAATGCTTTTTTTCAGAGGCAACACTGTTTTGAACAAGTTCTCAGTAACTCAGTGTTGGCTGTGGTAATAAAATATTCTATGAAGCAATATATTTTGCTAAATTGTGCTTTGTCATTCACACACTGTCATTAAGTTATTGTTTCTTTCCACACAAAGCTCTGATCTTCTTTCAGGAACTATATGAGTCATCTTATGGAAAAACAATCCTACAATCTTGACCCAATGAGCAGAAGAGTATAATAGGAAGCAACAAAGGATCTAACCATCATATATATCATGGGGTTCTCCAAAATATTTACTCTTGACAGACATATACACTGGCCACACTAAACCTCTTATAGAAATAATTGAGTATAAGAAGAGAGAACATTGGCAGTTGTATTTCTTACATTTTCAAGAAGCTATTTGTGAACTGCTCTTGTAGCTTAACAAGACCTCAATAAAAATAAATCAGAATGTTATCAAGTCTCTGCTTTTGGTATATTAATGGAGTAAAAGAAACTAACGAAATTAAGATTCATTACTCATAGTTTTGTGGTTCATATTGCAAAAGGAACTGAAATAATAAAAAGCATACAGACTTTACTAATAGAGAAACAATGAAAAAGGAAACTGACATAAAATCCCTACACACCTTATGATCTATGGCAGTAGTTGATGGGATTTTATGTTACAGTACATTTAGCAAATTACAGTGCTGTTAACTACTTGGGTGATGGATTCTGGGACACAGGAGCCCTAGGCCATGTTAGTCTCACACCATTCCCAGGTCTCCTCAGAAATACCACATGGTTATCATTCAAGTCTCTATTCTGGTCACAGTAACAATTATTTGGGAGAACTGAGGAGTAAATATTCTTATGTGGCTGCCTCTGTTTGTCAGTTTGGAGAAGAACGCTGGGCTTATATTAGACAATGACCAAAATCACTTTCCTATCTTTTTTGCTGATACCTGGTCTGAGAATGATCCTGAACCATATTCTTTGATTGGTCTTTGTGTCTACTCTCATATCCACCATGGATGTTCTCCATTTTTAGAATTTATTTTAAGCTTCCTTATTTCTTTTGCTTAAGGAGAGTCTACTAGGTTTCTTCTCAGAGAGTGTAGAAATTGCATGGCCTGGTTCAGAGGCTCTTATGTCAGAAATAACTTCATCTACCAGGAAAGCCGAAATCTCTGGAGCTTCTGGTACCCTTAGCTCTCCCCACAGACGTCATTATCAGAAGCCGAA
The DNA here is from genome assembly GCF_012274545.1 of Fukomys damarensis. Classification (NCBI taxonomy): domain Eukaryota; kingdom Metazoa; phylum Chordata; class Mammalia; order Rodentia; family Bathyergidae; genus Fukomys; species Fukomys damarensis. Next base: position 26,633,051 of record NW_022900924.1, read on the forward strand.
GTCATTCCTGGTCCTTTGCCCAATTGGGTAGGTAGTTTGGTCTTTCCACAGAAATTCTTTGTAAAATTAAGGCCAGAATCCTTTGCCAAGCACTCCTTGAGAGACTTAGGACAATCTTCTCTATCTCCTCAAATTCTGCATTGGTAAGAGTCAGTTGCTCCTTTTCTCATCCTTCTCTGATGGCTAATTGTCTTGAGTCTTTCCCTCCCTCTCCAGGTCAAAGCTTGCCATTTTCTCTGATTGTGGTTGTCTTCTCCTCCTTCTCTAAGCTGGCATTTTGTAGGATTGGCTTGTGGAAATGATAGCAGGTTCCTATTGAGTAAGTTATGGCCATAACATGTCATGTTATTTGATTTTTGTGTAGATGGAGCAAATAATTTTTTGGTCTCTTTCCACATTTTTCTTTATTCTGTAATATGGTCATCATTCAGCTCAGAAAGGACACTTTCTTTGCCTATGATCCATAAAGAAGAGAAATTTGGATAGCCACTTTCTGGTACCTCAAATTGCTGCTCCATCTGTTTCAGATGAATTTCCTTCCTCCACAATAACAAATGTTGAAAGGTGGTTCATAGAGTTAGAAAAACACATAGTTAGTTAATAATGTAGCGAATATCACTAACTTTTTTTCTAAACAGACAAGGGGACCTAGGCCAACAATTGATGTGTTAGGTTTTAATTTATTTTCTCACTTTAAATAAAAAGAAGATAGAAAGTGAGGGAAGGAAAGAAGGGAGCTTCCTCTTTTTGCAGGGCCTGTTGACAAAACCCAAGGGTCTACCAACTCCCAAAGGGTTCGTGGAAAGAATTCAATGCTCTCACTCTCTTCGTTCTCTGTCTAGGTCTCTCTGTATGTCTGTGTCTCTCTTTCTGTCTCTCTCTTGCTCCCTTCATCTCTCCCCCTCTCACCACCCTCCCTCTTCTCTCCGCATTCTCCCTTTCTCCTTTCTTGCTCTCTTCCTTTCTCCCTCTGGGTTCTGGACATTAAGACTTCCTGCATTCCAGGCAAGCCCGCTACCACTGAATTACATGTCCACCCCACCTTGCTAACTTTGAACTAAAATGTATTACATCTCTTAATTAGAGTGATAGGCAAAACTCCTGATGTATTATCAATATTTGTTACTTGGAACAAATAGAAAAAACAAAAGCACTTGATGGGGATTATGTACGTAACAGTGTACCCAAAACCTTACAATCATGAAGGAGAGCTCCTATTGTAAGGATTGCAGTTATTCGTATTTCTTTTTCATTGAATATATGCAGTGGAGGTAAAATCACGAAAACTTGATAGCTGATTTCTCATACTTCTTTAGACAATATAAAATATGTAACTTTGATGATAAAATGTAGTCTGAGTTCATTCCTATTGATACTTGGTCATAATCTGGCGACCTACTGAAACATATTTCATCATTTTATTTATACAGGTCTAGAAGTTAAGCATATTTTTCTGAAACTTTGCTTATCTTAATTTACCAAAAGCTTCCAGAGTCACAAAGTTTAATCAATTTTTTTTCACTGGACTACATAATGGACATAAAGGACAGTCCAGATGGAGCTCTTTATTCTGACTAATTTAATGGATGATGAATGCACATGTACAGATACAAATACATTTATTCACTGAATCTGGGAAGTCAACTCCACTGTAAGTAGAAAATTACATATTTTTGGAATAATATTTTGGGGCTAAAACTTAAATGAAATGCAAAAATATTCCTTCTCAATGTCAAAGAGAACTAAACAAACCCCATTTTATTAGTAGAATTTTAAGTTTTTGCTCAGTGGATTACATTAACTTTCATTTCTTCTTTATGTAGGGTCGCTTTATTATTACATCCTAGTAATTTTACATTTCTTTACACAAGGAAATACGCTTTTGTGTTTGTATATACTGTTGCTCTTTGGCTGCTGTAAAAAATGGGAATAAAATTGGTGGGGTAAAATATAAATTTATTACCATAGCGTTCAGTAGGTTAGAAGCTTAAATTGGAACCCCTGACTTAGCAGCAAAGTGTTGGCAGAGCTGTTTGTTTTTTTATTTTTTTAATCTTTTTTGAGAATGATTTCCTTAACTTTTCCAGCTTTTAGAAGTTATCTACAATTAATGTTTTGTACTCTTTTCTTTATCTTCAAAGCCAACAGCAGAAGGTTGAGTCCTCCACAGGATGCAGGATATTTATCAAGTTTTCTGAAGCCAGAAATCCTCTGTTTTTAAGAATTTCTATGATTAGATTAGAATCAAATATATAATACATATATTAATTAATATATATGTTCATTCCTATGTATGTGTTCATATATATATTCATATATATGTATATGTTTGTGTGTGTATTCACTGCTACTCAATTACAAGACCCTCAGAAAACATTAAAATGATTATTTATCAAAATGCAATGAAATCAGTAATTTGAAGATGCACATGAATACCCATGTTTATTTAAGCACGAGTCACAGAAGCCAAGAAACTGAAACAACTTAAGTGTCTATCAAATGAGAAATACAAAAGAAAGTATGGGACCTAGAAAACACAGAAAACTTTTCAGCACTATGAAATATGAAATCTTGTCATTTATAATAATGTGGATGGAATGGGAAATCATAATGTTAAGTGAAATTAGCCAAACACAGAAAGACAATAATAATATAGTCTCACTCATATTTGAAATCTAAAAGAGTAGAAAGGCGGTTACCAGGTGGAGGAGAAATGAAATTGAGAGATTTGGTGGAAAGCTTATCAGTGAGTACTAAATAACAGAAGCAAGAAGTTCTGGTGTATTATTGCACTTTCGAGACAAAATATAGCAAAGACGCACCATAAATTTCAAAATTTTTGAAAGTTTTGCCATAAACAAATAATAAATGATTAAGTAATTAAATGAACAGCTGGAATTAAAGATCACATAAGAAATACATGTTTCAAATATTACAAGGAGAGCTGGGTGTGGTGGAGTATGCCTGTAATCCCAGCACTGGGGAGGTTCAGGCAGGAGGATCGCTGTGAGTTCGAGACCAGCCTGGGCTACATAGTGAGTTCCAAGTCAGCCTCTACACAGTGAGACTCTAAAAAAACTAAAAAAAAAAAAATTACATGGATATCCATTAATATGTTTGATTTTTATACTTTTAGATATCAATTTAAAAATAATTTTAACAGAGAAAAATGTATTTACAAAGTTTACTATCTAGGATCAAGTAAATTTTCAAATTATTAATTTTCATAACATATGTCAAGTGTTTAGAAGAGTTTCATATAGTTAATTTGCTCTAATATCTTAGACACAGCACAAATTAACAGTAATTAGAAGATAAAAAATCTTATTCTCGAGGAATATATAGTTTGGTAAAGGAAGCATATGTTAATTAAATAGTCATTGTAATAATTGTTCAGTGACAATCTCAGGTATCATGTTCTGTAAATATTTAGTCTCAATGTGTTTGCTATAAAAATACTTCAATTGGTTAAATAAATTAAAGTTTTCTGAGGATAAGATTTGAACAACAAAAAAAGATTAAATAATATGTGAGCATGCGAATGAGATTAGTGCTGTTACCTGAAGAGTTTTCCTGGCTCATGAGAACACTTGTCCATTAGTGGAAGAGAGTACCTGACAAATCTGAGAAATCGAAGCAAAATGTCTTTGTGCTGAGTTTTATGGGAGAGTGATGCATAATAAAGCTCCAGAGGGGTCAGAAGCCAGATTGCACAGAGATCTAAAGATCATAACAAGAAATAGATTTTTTGGGGGGTGGGGAAGTCTAGGGTTATCTTATTTTATTTTATCTTTTTATGCATTAAATTTATTGGTACATTTTAGATATACAGTATGATAACATTTATCCACTGGGAATGTGTATCTCTACATGATATGTCATGCTGTTTATTTTTCCCCGTTCCCCTTCCCTCCTTTCCACCCCTCCACCACTGTCTATTTACAAAAAAAAAAAAAAAAAAAAAAAAAAACTTTGTTTTTGTTTTTTCCTTCTTTTAAGAGAGAGATTGCTAGGATTGCTAAACTGGGAATAGAGTGCAGAAGGATCACAGAGGAGCAGAGAGAACTTCACAAATTAAAGGAGACTTCAACTAAGAAGTGATGGTCAACTGAAATATTCTGTACACAATCTTAGAAAAGCTTTGATAATCACGTACCAAACACGTCACAATTAAATGTGAAAAATATACCCAAAACCCCTTAGTACCCGTTTGAAATAACTTGCATTGACAGCAATTTGAATGCAAGATAATACTCATAATAATGCATGTGAGAGAGGGAGAGAGACAGAGACAGAGACAAAGATAGTGACAGAAAAGGAGAATTATCACAACTATGTTGTAAGAAAAACAAGCTCTTCATCTTTACTTATTCAAGACAGTTTTAAAAGAAAAATTAACTGTCATGTTCAAGGCCATTGAAATGATAAATAGCAAAATCAATATCTTTTAAAAACATTTTGTTTACTCCATTATTTTATTTCATTTCACCCATGAAATTTAAACGTTTTCCTTTGCCACATAAAATCTGTCCATAATAGTAAGATAAATAAGTCAGATATAGAACTTTAAATATTGCACAGTATTTTTCATGTGAAAGGCCCCAAGTGCATACAATTTAAAGAGCAAAATAAAAGGGACATCTTAAGAAATAGGGAGGTAGATTCTGTAGAAATAGGAAGGCACTGTAAGAGTCAGGAAGAGGGGCAATTGGAGGAAAAGAGAGTAAAAATGATCAAGCTGATATGTGTATCAAACCGACAAGGTGAATGTAATCATTATACTTTGCAAATATATACTAATAATAAATTTGGAAAATAAATTATATTCACTCTTAAATTCTGCCATTACCAGTTTTTCCTTGGTTTCTTTATGGTCCCCTTTTGCTAAACACCGAACCATAATGACAACAAAAATTATGACTGTAAATACAATACTTTGAAACTTCACAGTAGTTCTATTTATCTTCTTTTTCATTTGTTAACTAATAATATTGATTCCATGTGATTAGTAATATGCAAGCATGTTTGTAGCTCGAGCAAATTTTTTACTATATGTGCTGCCAAAGCAAGCACAGCTCATGCAACTTTCAAGAGTACCTTAGAATCCTTAAGAACGTTTTGAATAGTATGCTCTCGTGTTACTCTCAAGGATATGAAAAGGCGCAAGCACCACTGAGATTAATTTGAGTTATTTTCTTCATTAAATTCCCCTCCCCAAGTGAGTACTAATCTTAATTTTTAAGTACCAAATAAAGGCTCAAGGATCAGAGTAGCTAATGAATTATACAATCAAGTTGAAATTCATTAAAGGTTTTGTGGAAAAGGGAGCAAGCCATGTACAATGAGCTAAAATTGCTGACACAGTACTCATAATAGGGTCTTTCCCAGAGGTTTCATTGAGGTTATAGAAGAAATCATTCACTTATGAAGTTTAAAAAAAAGCTTCCTGAATAGACTTTTTGATGTTTTTATTTTCTAAGAGATTTGGAAGGAAATGATGAGAAACTTTTTATAATAATATAAGCAATAAATATTGGGCAAATAGACACACAGAACTGTTTCTTTTTTTTGTATTTACTCAAACTTGTATTTTTAAACTTATTTGAAAATTCAAATATTTCAAAACCTCCTAAAGTAAAATTTATTTTAAGTTTTGTAGGAAAAATATCACTTTCGCTACTTACAAAAGAAGAATTTTTTTCTCCTCTTATCATTGCATTTCTATATGTCTTTTTTACTGACATGTTAATGGAAGGATGCAGAAAAGTTTCTTCAACACAATTGCTTTGCAATGCCTAAAATTTGAAGAAAATTAAATTTTACATGTTCTTTATGCTTTTATCATATTAATCTTCCTTCTTCATGATTAATTCAGACTTGAAGTCAACTCTCTGCTATTTTGCCTCTCTTGAGAAGTTTTTGTAATAAAAAAAAATGAAAAATTTCTCAAGGTAAGTGTATGCAATTCAAAAGAAAATCACCTTAGAAAATTAGCATTATGTCATACATTATTTTAAGTGTTTTCCTAAGAATGGCCTTCCTTCTAGAAATGAGAGCGAATATATTAAATATTTATGACATGAGAAATCATTTTGGCACAGAAGAAAAGGTAAAAAAAGAAATTTAGACTTAGGCATAGAGTTTTGATTTCATGAACCCAGTGATGAATTGTTTCAAAATAAACTGGATGTATTTCACAAGAACTGAAACAATTGTACACTTAACAGAATATAATTTTATTTCATGAAATAATTGAAATAGAATGTAATTTTCATTTCTCACAAAATATTTATCATCCAAATCTGCAACATCTAAAAATAAACAAAAGAGCAACAAAGTACTGATGGAATTCTGATCTTTTCTAAAAAGGTGATGAATTTACATTTTTCTTGAATCTATCACTGTCCCCCAAAGAAAAGAATACTTGAGATTATGCAGGCTTTGGATCTTTATTCTCATAGCAAACATAGTTTCTTTTTATTGTATTTTTCATCCAGACAGTTTTATACAGCATTAAGAAAAGTGGATCCCAGTTGTTATATTTTTAAACTATTTATTTATTTACACATCTGCAGTACATAATGATTACACTCCTTGTGTGGAATTAGTGCATTTACATTTTTTAATTCCTTTCTTCCCTCCTTTTCCTTCTTTTACTTCTTCATCTTTCAATCTCTTATTCTCCTTACCATTTGAGTTAGGTCCAGCTCCCTAGTTCCTGTTACTTATATTTTAACAGCCTTCATTTGACTTTAGGTTGCAGTTTTTGTGCTTTCAGATAACCATGCAAAATTTTTCACACAATACTACCAAGAGAGTAAAGATCTGCAACGTCTCCAAAGCCAAGGTTAGTATAAGGATAAATCATATTTAATATTTTTTCTCCTTCAGTGAAGTGACACTCTTTATAAATTACATTATAGGACAGTGGTGGCACATTTTAACCTAAAATTTTTCATTTCAAATCACAGCACTTAAATGTAGCTCTTGTATTAATATATATATATATATATATTAAATATAATAATAAAAATATATATATATATTTACAGTAAAGTGCAACATCATAATTTATTTCAAAATGAATAATATTTGCTTGAGGTCTACTAATTTTCAGATGTTCACCATATTTTAACTAATTACACAATACCAGTGAAATGAATTTGTCTGTAACCACTTCTATCCAAATTTTACAAAACATCACCATGGAAACATCATTCTGAGGAAAAGATAATTTAATATATATTTACAGTAAAGTGCAACATCATAATTTATTTCAAAATGAATAATATTTGCTTGAGGTCTACTAATTTTCAGATGTTCACCATATTTTAACTAATTACACAATACCAGTGAAATGAATTTGTCTGTAACCACTTCTATCCAAATTTTACAAAACATCACCATGGAAACATCATTCTGAGGAAAAGATAATTTAAAGTTTAAGAATCTGAATACTAAATTAAGAGACAAAAAATTCTGGACTTTGGCTCTTTGAAAAATTCCACATATTTCCGTCAATATTTAAGCTTAAGAAATCATATGTTGCAAGTATTAACAATTTAAATTTACTTATTAATAAAATTAGTAGATTTACACCCCCAAAAAACAAAATTATATTATCTTTGTGGATTTTTTCCAAAATTAATACAAATATATTTTATATTTTCATCACATTGTCACTTACAGATATTTGCAGTGTTCAAAATTACCTTATATTTGACAGTTCTTTTAAACATTCAAATAATTTTGATCTATACTGTAGATATTTTATAATGTTTATTTTATACAAATAACTCAGGAAAATATATTATGCTACCTTTGATCATGTACATATTTACATGTTAAAGAAATATAAAGTAGTTTAAAAATACAATCTTAATTTTTCAAAACATATTCTTAATCTTTTTCAAAGCAAAAACAGAGAGGGAACCTCATATTCTAATACCTTGACCCAATCATTCATTTTCTGAAAAAAGTAATAATTACAGTCCCATAAGCACAAATTGATAATTTTTAAGTGTGCACTTTAAGAAACTGCCTAGGAATATATCTTCAGCTATACTTAAAATTAAGAGAAGTACATGAAAACATTATGACCAAGTGAGAGTACCTCATATAGTAGAGCTTTTCCTGTAAAATGATATATTAGGGAAATTTAAAATAAAATTACACAGGGCCAGGAATTTAGCTCAGTGGTTCTGCCACCTGCCTTACACGCGCAAGGTCACAAGTTTGATCCCCAGCACCAAAATAAAATAAAATCACATAACAATAATAACAAGTAAAGCAATAGCATGGGATTGATTTATCAAATCTCTGGTCTTAGGAAATAAAGAAATTCTTTAAGGAAAATATTTTATGCAACAAAAGGTAAAAAGTAGAGTTATGTGTATGTGTGTGTGAAAGTAATTTTGAGGAATAAATTAATATGACTATATTAAATTGAAAATTATGCCAAAAAATTGGAATGCAAATTATCTGTGGTGAAATTGGACAATTTTCAAAGCATATTTTAATTTGTATGTAAAAATCTTTCCAAAAACAATAACTCAAGTTATTGAGAACGTGTGTTTTCCTCAATTATATTCTGAAAGAACTTTTGTTTTACTCTGAAAAATATCTGGAAAAGAGCCATTAGTGTTGACTTTGCATTGGTTTTGTAGATAGTTTCCATGACCCACATTTTGAAAAGTGCCTGAAGTCCTACTTCTCTGTATTTAGGTATCTAGGGCAGCAAATCTCTTCAGTCCACAAGGGAAGCGCTTGGAGTGTTATCATTGCAGTTCATTAAGTGGTACCCTATTGGTTTAGAGTTAATAAGCTTTCTAAGTACCCAAGTCAGTACCAGTGAGGAGCTATACCCACAGAAATGTTTACACATGAATTCAAGGGTAACAGTTAAAACATCAATTTGTCTTCTACCCACAGGTTAAAAAAAAAAAAAACTACTAAGCAATGTGTTCAAGATAACACATTGTGGATTTTAGTGATTTTCAATACAGAATTACTTTGCATTAGTAAAGCAGGATTGCTACGAAATACTGACAGTGTTGTTTCAAAATTATCATTGTTTAGCTGAGGATTTAGCTCAGTGGTTCATTGGCCTGCCTTGCAAGCACAAGGACCAGAGTTCAATCCCCAGTACAAAAAAAAAAAAAATTCATTGTTTAAATAGTTAAAATGTATGTTAATTTTTGCAAATATATTTAGTATTTTAATTCCTCTTAATATTTATTCTAACATGGTAGTATTTTGTAAAGAGTTATGTAATTTAAAAAGTGAACCAAAAACAATGATTTATAGTATATGGAGATAGATTTATAGATATAATATATTATTGTCTTGCTTGGCAAACAAAGAGAAAATTTATTTACATTCAGTCTTACATTTTAATTTAATTTGGTTTATCTTTAATTATAAAAAATGTAATGGAAGTAGACTCATTCATAGGTAAATGGGTACATTTTGAGGATGTACTCCTGAGTGAAATAAATAAGTCATATATGTGTAAATACCGACTAGTTTCTCTGGTGTGAAAAACTAAAATAGTACTCAAGATCTTAGTGGGTTAATTAGCAATGTGAAACAGGAAGAAAACGACTAAAGATGTAAGGACAGTGAAAAGGGTAGGGCAAGGGGAATAAGGGAAAGGGAAAAAATATGAGAAAATGTAAAAATGGAATTAGAGCTTTTGTAGGTGGGGAGGGGAGGAGGAGGTAAAGGGAGGGTGGGGACAAGGGGAAAAAATGAGAACCAAGACTTGTCATGTAAAGGTACAAGATCCCAATGATGAATGTAACTGTACTGTCTACATAGAATGTACCAATAAATTCAATTTAAATTTTTTAAAAATATAATGGAAGTTATATATTCTGCATTATGTAATACATTTATATGTTACATTATATATTGATACATATATATATATACATAACATTTTAAAATATGAAATATTTATACCCTGGTTTATAAAAGAATTGTTCAGCTTGGAAATTTACTCCTAAGTGAAATAAATAAGTCACACATGTGTAAATACCAAATAGTTTCCCTGGTGTAAATAATCTGCAACAATGCATAAGATTCTAATAGGAAATTTACATTATTTTTTACTTGACTAAAAGATACATATTTGTTTTTTATTTCTGTTTCATGTAATATAAGTAGATCTTAATAAAGACAATATTTTAAAGGATTCTTACTCTTATGAAAATGAAAGCAAAATTTCATAACAAATTATTTAAAGAATAACATTAATTAATACATCATGTACCATAATCTTAATAGAATGGCCAAAAAGTTAGAATACAAGTCATAGACAAAAAAGACCCTTTTAAAAGAGAAACCAATAAATAATATCATTTGGCATTGATAAATAAAATTGTGTAAAATTTCTTGTATAATTTACTTCAGAATATTTGTTTTAGGAAATAAAAATTGAAAATTTATTCCGAAACAATGGTATCATTATGGTAATTCAGCCCTTCACCCATTTGCTCCTTCCACTAAAATATTATTTATTAAGCACCTGCTATATAACAGAAATTGTAATTGGTGCCAGGGATGCATTTGTGAAATTAAAAGACAATTTCTTGCATTCTTGGTACTTATATCCTAATGGAATGCCTGAGAAGTAAAATGAATCAAGTAAATGAAAGAATTAACAAGCAAGGCCATGTGAAAATAAATAGTATGCTATGATAAAAATTCCAGAGTTAATATGGAGAAGACAAAGAAGGGCTCTCATAGACAGTGACATTTATAAGAGGCTTCATGGCAAATAAGACACAATTATACTAAAACTTGAGGCAATGATTTATTAAGAATGAGACTTTGCTATTCAAAGGCCTGATATTTGAAGAAAGCTTGGAGCTCTTTGGGTACGAGATAAAGTGGCATCTGATTTAAGCCTGGGAAAGAGAGGGCCAGAGTTAGAAGGGTGGCTTTTAACATCTTTGTTGAAAATCAGTTGGCTACAGCATGTGAATGTATTTCTAGGTTTTCTATTTTGGTCTATTAGTCTATGTGTCTACTTTAATGCCTTTATGATGCTATTTTGATTACTATGGCCTCTTGTCTTATTTTTTCATTGTAGTACTTTGGCCATTCAGGATTTTATGTGGTTCCATACAAATGTTATGGTTATGTCTTAGAAATTTCTTGAAACTAGGTCAAAATATCCAAAAACTCAAAAGAGGAAAGCATTATTTTGGCACATGTTTCAGTCCATGATTGCCTAGCTTCAAGGCAGGACTGCAAGATACAGGGCAATCACAGAGGAAAAGCTGCCTATATCTCTTCACAAAAAAACAGAGAGCACAGGAAGCGAAAAATGCTCTCCTGGTCACATCCTCAATGACTCACACCCAATACTGAGCCAGCTGTAGCACCCTGAAAATCCCATCGCCATCCAAAAACCCTGCCTCTGACCACATGAAGTTTTTGGGGGACATCCAGATAGAAAGCATAGCGCATTATTTCCTCTAGATCTGTGAAGAGTGTCACTGTTATTTTAATAGGGATTGCTTTGAATCTGTACCATTTTCCATGGTAAGGGCACTGTAACAATACTGCTTTTTCCCGTCCAAGAGCATGTTTCAATTTGACTTCTTCAAATTCTTTCATCAATGATGTATATTTTGGTTCTAGAAATATTATTTTATGTACTTTTGTAGCTATAGAAAATCCAATTGATATTTTAAATTTTACTTTGGATAATTTTTTATTAGTGTACACAGTGCTGCTGAGTTTTCTACACAGAAGGACAGTCTTTGCAGTAAAGGTTGCTGGAAAAATTCAGTACCCATATGCAGAAGAATGAAGTGAGACTACTCCCTTACTTATAAAAATAAGGCAAAATTGATTAAATATAAATTAAACACTTGAAACAATTAGACTACTAGAAGAATATATACAAGAAATCTTCCAGGACATTGGACTAGACAAAGATATTTAGAAAAAGAACCCAAAAATAAATTAAATAAAAGAAAACTTAAAGAAATAGTATAGTATCAAACTAATGGGTGTATGCTAACAAATGAACTAGTCATTGGAAAAAATGGCACACTATATATCTCAAAAAGCTATAAGAAATAATTTTGAATGTTTTTGCTATACGGTGATTAAACATTGCCCACATAAAGATGTTTAGCCTGATTTCAGAATCAATACTTCCAGAATCAATAATTTTCACAAGCTTATTTATTGAAATGTTACATAGTATCCTATTAATATGTATAATTTTATTATTTAATACATATTATTTAAAAATAAATTATGAAAAAATAAGATGATCCTGGGAAGGAAAAAAAAGGCAAACTGTGTAGGAGCTTGAAAGATAAGATAAAGTAATATATACAAACTGCAATCACTTGATGAAATTAATTTGGAAGCAATACAATTTGGTTGGATTTTTAAAGATAATTTTGGCTAATAGGAGATAAAATAATGAAAGCATAAAGACTAGTTAAAGGCAGGAGTCAAAGAAGACATGTAAAATTTTAGCTCAACCATCTTTGCATATATCCTGTGATGAGGCATGTTTAAATGTCTATCTTGATTGAGCAAGAATGCTAAAATTACTACATTTTTTAATGATTGCCTTTAGAAATAGTATAAATTTCAAAACTAAATAAGGTGGTTCTGTGAAAATAGATGCTTAATATTGCAGAACAGTAATCTCTTCCTATTTTACAAGCATAAAAATGTTTCAGTTGAGACCCAGGCTATTTACACATTTTTCAGATTTCAATCTTTAAAAATCATCATATCATAGATTCAAAAAACAAGTCTAGAGAATCCTGCTCTACTATATCAGTACCTTTTCAGATGGAGGATATTCAGGAGTAAAGTTTAGTTCAAATATTCCATAAAGAAGTAATGGCTCCCAATATCTAATGATATATTACACAATTCTCTGAGGATTTCACACTGCTGAAAGTTTTATAGGAAAATTACTAGCTGGGAACTAATGTCCTTCAGAGGACATATTCTGATTATCAGAGGGCACTCAATTTTTACCTATGCTGAATCAAGCCTGTATAAAATAACTTTGGAAATAGAGAAATGGTGCAATAATAAAGTACCTCAGGATGGCAATCAAAATAATCAAATTAAGAGAAATATTGCTTTATATCATGTCAAGTTTAAGAAAAACATTATTGAATTACTTGGTTAAATTAGAAATGCTTCAGCTTTGGGTTTTTAAAGCTCCATTTCACTTGTATTTTTACAGTGCAACTTTTCCATTCCCCCCCTTCTTTTTCCCCTCACTAAGTGTTTGGTTTTTTCTTTTAAGTAAAAGTTCAGGAATTGAGCAAGTTTTACCCTTGACAAGAACCCTTTTGAATTTCCTCTACAATTTTAAAGAATAAGCCCAATAACTCTTAATGTACACTTTTCATTTTAAATCGACAGATTTACTCAAATGTAATTTGAACTAAAAGCAGGTATTCTCTATTGTTAATGGTGTTTAATGAAGTTGCATTTTTAAATTAGTCAATAATTTTCACAAGCTTAAAATGTTTGTGATTTATTGTTTAAAGCCATAAATGTTTCATTATTTATATTTGAAACAACTAAAATAATTGTGGGACACACCAAGTATCTTAGGGTTGGTACATTAAGACCAATCTTAATCAAAACTCCATTACTGAGAGGCAGACTTCGTATAATATATTCTTGTGGAAATGCTAAGATCAAAACCTGCCTGCCTTCCTTCTGCATATTCACAAGGGCTAGGTAGAAAAAGATGCATAGCAAAGAGGAAGAGATGAAAAAATCTTAACAGCTGAAGGTATCGTAATAACAATATTAAACAAAGTCATTTGGAAGGTGGGGTGACCAAGTAAAGTATATTCAAGTATATTCAATAATGCTTTGATGGTACTTCCTTTCAACTACTTGGGTAAATTTTATAGTTTTTTTACTTCTACTTCTTTGATCTAAGGACTCAAGCCTTACTAAAATGAAAAGACCATGGGGAAGGGTAATGCTTCAAGCAGTCTACTGTTATTTATTTTTCCAAGAGTTTACTTGTAAAAGTGAACCTAGAGTAAGTAGTTACATATTAGAATAGGGAATAAACCAACATTAATGTAAATCACTGCTTTCCCTCTTATGAACTATAGCAACATGAGCAAGATCCATTTGTAGCTGAGAATGTTTCAAGATATGTGCTAGATAAGATATATTTTATTTACAGAATGAATGAGACAAATCAATTATTGTCACTTAAAAAAACAGAAGAATGTGTCTATTAAGAGGTCTTATATAAAAGATCTTAGTTAAATCCACTTGAAAAACACTAGAGAACAAGTATTATATGTTGATGTTTAAAAGAGAAGTATTATTCTGGGATCAATTAGGAAGGATTTATGAAATGGGAGTTATGAAATAAGGTGAGTTTTTTGATGATATAACAAATGTAATACTGATTTATGTACAAGACAATGGATATGAAAAATTACTAAGTAAAATTCAGTTTTTCTCTGAGCAGTGAAAATCAAAATTCATAAAGTCTGGTGTATAAATGATACCATTTCTTTATTTCTTTTATATTCCATCCTAGTTCCTACCTGACATCCACAATTTTAAATCTCAACTGATTGGAGCTCTCCTGATTCTTGAGTTTTGCAAGAATTTTGGAGACTCAAGTTTTACTCTCCAAGTAGGAGACTGACCTCCAATTACAGTTGAAGTATATCTCTAATGACCTTCTAATTTGTCCAAGTTCCCATGGTGCCTAGAATATTAGCAACTCTGTCTGAATGTCACACATATAGCACAGTGTATTTGTTCTTTACTTCTGACATAGCAAAGTCAACAGCATCACATAAATTATTTCAACTTCTGAGGGTTAGCAATCTAGGTTCGTTTGATCTAGTTTTTTGCCCCAAGTTTCATAGAACAGAAAGAGGATATTGGCACTCAGCTTATTCAGAGGCTCAGTTATGATATGTTATGAAGCAGGTACAGGTTACTGGCAGAATTTACTATCCAGTGAATCTAAGACTGAGGCTAAATCTCTTGACTGCCAGCTTGTGGCTGCCTTTAAAGCTGATGGTTTTGTGAATCTGTGTGTATAAGCTTTATATTTTGAGTCAGGAAGGGACTGTCAAACCCCTCTTTCAAGCACCTTTTTTTCTAGCACTTCTCTTGAATTTCAGGGGATCTGATGTGATTAAATGTTTACCTACACAGATAACTGAGGTTAACATTCATTTATTGAGGGATGTGCTTTAATTCTATCTGTAAATTCCTTTCAAAACAGTAGCTAAATTACTGTTTGATAAGATAACCAGGAGAAAAAGAAGCTAGGTCATCTTTAGACTTTTTCCTCTCACATGGGATTGTCTTGAGTGAGGTCTGAAAACTTGGTTTCTAGTCTTACACACCTGTGCACCTGTGTAACTGTCCCAGCTTAAGGTTGTATTCTCTTCAAGGATTCTTGAGCCCATGATAATTTCTAGTAATTTGTAAACCATATAAATATTTATAATCTTCAATTTAACATGAATTAATATGCTTCTTGCCACCCACAAATAATCTTAGTGGGATCTGTAGATAAATGACTGAGATTTATTTTAGTTTGGATAATGTTTAGTATGTTAAAAAAAACACACATATTCAATTCCTATGAGATGAAACAGTACAAAAATTTTGACTACCTTAATAAAATCTGAAATTAGAAAGAGAACAAATACAAATTAAATTTCAAATATATTTGATATTGAAAATAGTTTTCTAGAATTATTGTTTTTCAATGAAAGTGATCCGCAATGGTTTCTTTACTGAAAATAAACTTCAAAATATGTTGAATTATTTGAACAACAAAATAGGTAAAAGCAATAGTTTTCAGTAACATTTCAAAATAATTAGGTACCTGTATGAGTTTGTTGCAGTTGTTGAAACAAAATCTTTCAAACAGAGTGACTTAAACCACAGACATTTATGATCTCACAATCTAGGAGTTTAGGAATTTTAATTCAAGATGTCTGCAGTATGATATTCTTTCTGAAATTATCAAGGAAAGATCTATCTTTGAATATTATCCTTACTCTCATAGCAACTTGACTTGCAAGGCCTAATTTTGAGTGACCATCTGTTTATCAGTGCATGTCTCTGCGACCAAATTTTCCATTAATGAAGGGTGGCAGTCATAGTGGATTAAGGCCAACATAAAGACCTTGTTTTAATAATAAATATATTACAAAAAGAAAATTTATCATATTCAATTAAGGAAAGCCTTTCTCAAAATGCAAAAAAGAAAAGTAAAAATTCTGAGATGCATCTCAGCAGCTCCATGTGAATTTCTTGATTTCAATTACCATTACCTCAAAAAAAAATGTGTTTGGAGTGAAAAACTTGTCCTGATTTTAAGTTCTGTTATCTATATCCAGTAATCAAACTATCCCTGTGTTTGAGAAGAAGGTAGGAATTGGAAGTATAATGAGGACCGATAAGCATGGAGTAGCTTCTTTGAAAATGGCTAACTTACTCTTTTCCAATGCTTTTCTGGGATAAGACAACTCAAGAACATTGCCCTGCTAATGGAGCTTACAAGCTGAAAATAAAAAAATTAAAACTGAAGGCCAAAGTTTCCTGGGAGAATGTTTAAGAGTTGATTACTTTGTGTGGTTTTACAAGGGGGTGAGGGGGAGGGGAGGGGGGTGAGAGAGAATTGTACAATCTACACGGATGGCGCCCTACATCATCGCTCATTATTCCCTAATTACAATATTAAAAAACATTGCTTTATCATTTTTTCTTCCAACTTTACCCTTCCTGAAAATGATCACTGGTGAAGGCAGAATGAGGTAGGCAGAGAACTGGCATGAAAACCCCTCTATCTAGTACCTATACCTTTTCCCTATACAGCCATGGACCTACTTATAATTTGACCTAGTTTATATAGTTTGTCAAATTATTTTTCTGTCAATATACTTTTACATAATACTAAAGATTCAATTCAGAGAGAGCTCCTTTTTTGAAGTTGATTTGAGTTCTTTAGGCTAATTTAAGAATTCATTTCTCAAGTGTTGCCACACACACACACACACACACACACACACACACACACACAAATGCCACAATACTGGAAACCTTTGAAATATTGCTGAAACCCCCTTTGGTAGGCTTCAGTTTCCTGCTCAGTGTATGAGAGAGAAACTGGGAAGCCAGAACAGCTACAGGAGCTTAATCACAAAAGTGCTGGTCCATCCAAGCTACTGATTTCTCTTAGTAGTCAACTAGAGTACAGACAAGCTACATGTGAGGGTGGAACTATGTGCACGGATGTGCAGTCATGCAGTTTCTATGGAAACTATGGAGCAAGGCTTGTAAAGGGAAAAATAAAGCTCAAATTATGAGCAGAATAGACAAAATATATAGTTGAATTAGAACATTATCCTTCCGTTAAGAAGGGTTTAGTAATGGGAAGAGAATTGGGGTGCAAGTTAATCTGACCTAGGCATATAGGGCTAATCTGGACTCACTTTTATAAAATAAACAATTGTTTATAGTTTATTCACACTATTCAGCATTTACACATGTGTGACTTATTTATTTCACTTAGGAGTATATCCTCAATATGTATCCATTTTCCTATGAATGAATCTAATTTCTCATTCTTTATGGCTGAGTAAAGTATAATAGTACATAAGATCCTAATGATATAATGGACAAAGTGAAATAGGAAGAAAGGAGCTCAAGGTGTAGGGAAAGTGGGAAGGGCAGGGGAAAGCTAATAAGGGAAAAGAAAAAATATGGGAAAATGAAAAAATGGAAATGAAGTATCTGTAAAGGGGGAGGGGAGGAAGGGTGAAGGGAGGGCAGGGACAAGGGGGAAAATGAGAACCAAGACCTGTCATGTAAATGTACAAGATTCCAATAATGAATGTAACTGTACTGTATACCTAAAATGTACCAATAAACTCAATGAGGAAAGAAAATAAAAATTTAAAAAATAGCCAATTGTGAGGCTAACTCTTTACAACCTGTACTGCTCATAGCCTGCTTTAATCAATATTGCAATCTCCCACACTACAAGAATTTGACTAGGGTAGATGGGAATCTAGGAATCTGGGTACCTGTACTGGAGCATCTTGCTTGGAGTCTAAGAACTATTCAGAAGCTGACTTAAATTTAACCTATATGTGGGGTTTAGACATGAGAAAATATGCCTAATTCATTTTAAAATTGCAGAAATATATCACTGAGTCTAGTTTTGTGTCTTCCATATTACACAGGCACATTGTACTAAGTAGACATTTTCCTTTGCATGGTAAAAGAGACTACTTCAACAAAGTTTGTTCTTCTTTAAAATAGATTCTGATGCAGAGAGTTTTCTTTATTTGGTTGTCTTTGGTGAAGCTTTGTGTCCAGAAAATCTTACTGAAAGACATCGAAATTATCTGATATTTCTCCATGCCTAGGTTTGTGTATCATGCCGCATCATCTTTCCTGTCACATTGATACCAAAGTTTTATTTATACTCTAGCGATTGTCTCCAGTTTCTTCTTCTGCGTGAGTAAATGGTGACACTACCATAAGAATGATGCATTGAATATTCTTATCAGCACATCCATCGTATGCTTAATGCATCAACTGTTTCCCAGTTGCATACTGAGGAAAACCAAAAAAAAACTTTTATAGCCATATAGCCTATACTGGAGCCATAGTAACGATTAACTTTTATGAGGTTAGAGTTTGCTCTCTAATTTTTAAAAGATGTTGCAGAGACATTTGAGAATCACAGGAAGTTCAGGTAGCCAAGTCCCCCTGTAAAGTTTTTCACTCTGTATGTCTGGGCTGAGTACAAGATTCTGTGTTGCTAACAGCTGAGTGCTACGGGTACTCCTGGTTGGGGGAACTTGAGAATCTTTCCTTCAAACATTCTTATCTCCGTTTCTTTTTCTCCTACTTTCATTTCCTGGCATTGCTTCTGTTCAATTTTCTTCTTTAGTTTTTTTTTTATGTCAAATTGGAAATTTGACATAAATTGTTATATTTTACAAGATTTCTTTTAGGCAACTGAATCCCTAAAGACTGCCTTGTCTTTGGCAGGTATATCAAGCAGACTTATTAAATGTGTAGATAAATAATTGGAGTGGAGAATAAATTAAGGAAAGAGAGAGAGAGAATTTCATATTAACTAGTACCACAAAGGAAGGAATAAATTCTCACATTTTCTAGTAGATAATATGTGTACTCAGTGGAAATTATTCTAATTTGAAGACAAGAAAGAAGAAAATTCTGTGTTAAAAAGGGCTGGGTTAGACAGATAGCATGAGTAAAACCCCTAAAACTTGGAAGTGAGAAAGACTGTGGTAAGAGCTGACTCTGAGGAAGAACAATCAAACAAAGTAGAAAGATACACTTTGTGCTGCTTCTCAACCATATGCAACAAGAGCACTTTAAGGAATTAGTCACACATTTTACATTTTCATTACAATCATACATTTTCAGTATGAAAATGTTACACAAGGCTGCAGAAAGGGAGATCTTTCCCCTTTCTCTGGAGTGGGCTATTCCTACTATATTTGAACCCTATCCAGCTCACCATCTTACTCATTGTCCCTGATTCAACTTGCATCTTCAAATAGAGTATAACTTCAGTGATTCACACTTGACAGTAGAAGATCACCACTTAGAATGTATTCTTGGCTTTCCATTTATAGTGGATAAACACATTTGCAGAACTTGAGAAGGGATCATTTAAAAATTTACTCCAGAAGATGAAAATAGACATTTATTTTTAAAATAAACTTGGTTAGTTGGTTAACATTTCCTAACAACTAATAAATTATTTCCTTTTAAAATATCATTTTGTCACATTGCAATAGTGTAGGATATGGATTGTCTTCAATCACCGTTGTCAGTCATTCCGTTTCTACTTATTCATCTCTAATGTAATAAAATATTATTGAACAAAATGTTTTCCATTTCTAGCACTCTTTGCTACTCTAACCGCTGGATTTAGAAAATGCTTTTAAAAGTTTTTTTTTTAATTTCACTTTTTTCACATGTATTGATTTTGTATTGAATATGCTCAGAAAATGCTAGTCACTTAAAATTTCCTAACAGAGGACAGACAAAAATCTAGGTCATTTTATGAGCCTCTATATTATTGAAAAGAAAGACAGGTAAAATATACCACATCAGATCAGGTAAAATAGATCAGAACAAAAGTCAACCCTAAAGCATCAAAGTGTGTGTGTGTGTGTGTGTGAGACAGAGAGAGAGAGAGAGAGAGAGAGGTCTCCTGTCTCTTTTGTAAACCTTCCCCCCTCTCTTTCCTCACCCTCAGTTATTTTTTCCCATGTCCCCTCTCTCCGTTACTCTCCTTCAATATGCGTATCTGGATATAAGATTAAAATCCAGTATATTTTTCTACTTATGATAGAAAAAAATTATGCGTTTAAATATAATTTGTGCATTACTCTACTATAAGAAATATGACTAACACGTATGACTGATATTGGGGGACTGTCCATCTTTTTGTTGTTTGTTTTTTGAGCAGGATCTCCCTTTGTAGTTCAGGTAAGCCCTGAGCTCACTATTTAGCCCATGCTGGGTTTGAATTCAAGACAAACTTCTTGTTTCAGCCTCCTGAGTGCTGGGATACAGGCCTGTGTCAACCCACCTGGCTCTGTTTTATGAATGGGTGTTAGGTTAGAACTACCACAATTCAAGAACTTTAGAAGTCATATGACAAACAGGATTCAGAAAAATATTGGGTTTGAAAAGTATCATCTCTGTTTACTCGCTGTGAAATTTCTCCATATCCATCTCTTTTTCTGTATATTTAAGCAATAAATCCTATAAAAACTAAATGGATGCTTTATAATCACCATTATTTTCTTACTTGTCTTAGTCTTATAAACCATGCCAATATTTCTGCTATGCTCAGCATTTAATATTGTAATAAAGTTTATAATTTAGACCTTGTTTTTCCTTTAATCCTTTAGAACATATTCTAATAATAAAAATACTTTTAATTGAAGAAATTAGAAATATGATTGTCTAAATTATTAATCAGAACTTCCTATACCCTGTGAAATCATCTTTTACTGTGAAACTAAACATATTTAAAGGGAGATTTGGAAAAGTTTGCTTGTACATGTCAATTTCCAGGAAAGGATGCAGAGTTAAAGGTGGGTAGCCCCAGAATAGCAGTGGTAATTTCATTATAAGTTTAAATTTTAGCTATCTGTTAAGCATTTTGCTTTATGGTATAGACAAAAATTATACCTATAGTTTACTTGAGAACATGCAAATCTGGATCATTTTTAGCTAAATCTAAAAGGATCTTTATTTGGGTTTAAAATAAAATGTAATCTCCTAATCACAGATGCAGCATTGTTTCTCTTTTTTGCTTAGTTTCTTACTTTTAAATGGTATAACTTAGAGAAATCCTAAAATGTAAGTAGTAAATCAGCTGATAAAAGCAAGAATAATAATTTTAAAGATTGTTTTTACTTTATTTTCTTTATATAAATTATTTTCTCTAGATTTTTGCTATTTCTAAAACAGATACAGAGTCAGGCATTTAGTGCATGTCTATAAACTCAGCTTTCAGCAGACTTCCAGACCAGCTTGGATGATGTAGCAAGAATATCTAAAAAACAAAACAAAAATCAAAAACAAAACCAAAAGCAAACCAAAATTTAATAGTCTAAAACAGCTACAATGTCTTTGCCATTTCAGGGAATATTAGCTTTAAAGCAATATAGTGTTTTTATCCCTTATGAAAGTTTTTGACATATAATTTATATAGTGCAAAAATCAAACAGAAGTTTTAATGAATTTCTAGTATATTTGCAGTCATACCACCATTACCATTTCAATATAACAACATATAGCTATAAGTTATAAAACGTTCAGCTTTAAAAAATGTGGGAAAGTAAAGAAAACAAGTATGTATTTATGAAACTTTTACATCAACCTTCATATTTACCATTTAAAATTTTCCTATTTTTCCAACAACTTTGATTTACCACTTAGTGTTCTATTCTTATTCCAAGAGCTCAATTCTCACTCTTTTTCATTGTCAACTATGTTATATTTTATAAGTTATAGGTCCTATAATTCATTTTTAGGTATTATTTTATGTAATCCCTTTTAAAGTTGCATAAGGAAAGGAAGAGAAATATATTACTTTTCTATTCCTCATATTGCAGTATCTATATAACTACTTTTTCTAGTACTTTTTCTCCTTTCATATGGATTTAAATTACCTTCTCCTGTCACCTTTGTTCACCCTAAAAAACTGTCTTTAATGTTTCTTAAAATATATAGGACTTACAGCATTTTTCTTTACATTTTGCTCTGGGAATGTTTTTATTTCACTTTAACTTTTAAAATTTTTTATAGGATTCTTGGTTGACATTTTTGTGGCTTTTTTTTTCTTATTCAGCACTGAGTATTTCATTTTACTGCCTTTAGACTTTCTGATGATAAACTATCCAGTGACTGTATTAATATTTCCTTGTGTGAATGTCTGATTATTATTTTGCTTGATGCTTTCAAAGTTTTTTCTTTATTTTGCATTTAAAGTTTTTACTCTGATGTATCTGTTTGCATTAAGCAATATGATGTTCACTGAGTTTCTTGGAACTAGAGACTGAATTTTTCAAGTATGTATTATTTATTTTAACTGATATTCTGTTTATTCTCTCATCTACTAATAATGATATATATGGCCCACATATCAGTGAGGTGCTAACTGTTATTCATTTTTTTTCTTTATGTATTTAAAATTGTATAAATTTTGTGAATCTATCTCCTGCTCATTCCAATCTGCTATTGGGCCCCCACTGGTGATTTTTTTTTTTTTACTTAAGTTATTATACTTTTCATCATGGGTTTTCTAATTAGTTTTTATGGTTTCTATTTTTTACTGATATTCTAATTTTGTCATATCTTATTTTCCTAATTTACTTTTCTCTCTTTCTCTCCCTTTCTTTCTTACCTTCCCTCTTTCTTTCCTTCCTGCTTTTTGGTGTTACTGAGTTTTGTACCCAGGGCCTTTCTAAAATTATTTTTAAATAAGCTGCATGCCAAGCCTTTTTAAAATTATGTATCATCATCATCATCATCATCATCATCATCATCATCATCATCATCATCATCATTGTCATTGTTTCATTCACTACATCTTGTACTCTGAGACTTCTGGCTCATTCTCAGTAAAAATAACCACAGATGGCAAACTTTTTTAATCATTTCAGAACATGGAGGCAGCCAGAAGAATCCAATTAAGACACTCACAAAAGAGGACTTCCAGAATTGCCTCAGTAAGTGCAACAAAAGTGTTCAAAAGGCAGGGGAATATTCTGTAAAAGAATAATGGCAATTTGTCTGTTAGTCTAATTTGTTAAAATTAAAACATTCACTTTATATTTTAATTACACCTTTTCTGGGAAACCTTTGCTGAGTTTTCACTGCTAGATTTTTTCTTTGTCTTTCTAATTTGTCTGCTGCTTGCCCCAAGTTCTGTTCCTTTCCTCAGGCAAGCTTGAACTGTGTATGTCTTTAAAATTTCAGAAGACACCAATATCCACTCTGGATAACCCCTATAACAAAATGGGGCACAGTGAAACAACGGTGATGTTCTTGTCCCTCAGGAAGCTGTCAATTGAGTAAGAAAGTCCTGAGCACAGTATTTTCAGAACCAAGTTCATATTGGCCCTCTGGCACCAGGAAACTGCATTAGCAATTAGAGCTGATCTGCCTGGTCACTGGGAATTGGGAAGAGGTAGTGAGATGGGTCATGAAAGCCCGCAGCATTCCCATTGAAATTCAGCTTCTTGTTCCTTATTAAGCCATCACTTGGTTTCATGAGTTTGGGATTGGATTTAAAACATCTAAAAGAGTTAATTTTCCTGGTATTTATTTGTTTTTGCTTGATTCTGTGGAGTGACCGATTCTTTGAACATCTACAGGTTTTCTATTTTAAAGTATTAAAACAGTTAATACACATCTTAGCCTGGAATGTGTTAACAAAATACTAACCAATGAGTTTGTAAATAATAAAAAAAATATTATTTGATATATATTATGGAGACTGGTCTTGTACTAGTGTTTTACTCTACTTTTATGGCCTTCTATTTTAAACAATATGGTCAAATTCTATTCTAAATAAATTTTCTCATAGAAAAGGGAGATGGGGAGATGAAGACTTCTACACAAAGCTGATAAAATCATAGTTTAACCATAATTATAAACATGAAGAATACATTAAAAAGTCACTATCAAAAACTACCAGACAGTGGTTTAGCTCAGTGGTGCCACTGCCTGCCTCACAAGTACAAGATCCTGAGTTTGATCCCTTATACCAAAAATAAAAGTAAAAAATGAGTAAAACTGACCAAACAATTGTATAAAGATGCTAACAGAATCTAAGGGAGATTTTAAAATCTATTATAAGATAGATATCATTCACCTATTATTCTGCAATATATAATTCAGAGAATGTTCAAGCAATGTTTACCCAGTTTCAGATAGATTAATTTGACATAGACCAGAAAATAACCCAAATCTGTTTTTACTGTATGAATGTACATATATAGCCATAAAGTGACATAAATTTATTCAGTCAGATGCATAACATAGAGTAATTGTATAAATACAATTCAAATCTTTTTGTCTATAATCGTAGGAAATGCTACTCGATATAAAGACTATCTTTATCATCCAAAAGATCCCTCCTGCTTCTTCCCAGCAGCAATCATTATTTGATTTCTATCACCATTTTTTAGGTTCACTACTTCTTTCACTTTAGATTAAAACCACATATACATTTATTCTTTCCTGCCTGACTCATGTTGATCTCAAAAATTCTTCAGACATCCATTTTTTATTTACATCTCATAAGATTACTCTGAATGTTATGTAATATTGAATTATATCAGTATATAACTATTTTTCATTTAATAATTGACAAATGATTTGTGTTTGTTGAATTCCCTGAGGAGTGTACTAGCAAAGACAGAATGAAATGTGAAAAAGAAATCATGGAAAAATAACTCTTGAAGAAATGGAAGGAAGAATTTTTAAAGTATGATATAAACTTATTAAAATATCAACTGCCCAACAAGAAGGCTCAAAACATAGATTGACCAGTAGAAGAGTCTTATATTACCACAATATGATGTCTAAGTCACTTTTCTCATTGCTGAGACAAAATATCCAACACTCAAAGTTTAAGGAGAAAATATGTATTTTGGCTCAGTTTGTCCAGAGGTGGGTGGCTTAAGGTAGTGTGGCATGGCAGAGGGTCATGGAAAAGAAGAAACATTTCTTGGAAGGCTGAAGGCAGCAAAATAATGAAGGAGCAAGCAGCAAGCTACAGTGGTAATAATAGTTCCTTCTGACCCATTATATGGAATCTAGGTTACCGCCCTTAGGGCAAGTGGTATTCACTTACAGAACTATACCAAACTGATCAGTGGGCTATTTTAGGAATCACACACCCTTAAACCCAGCATCACACACTCTAGATCCAGCCATCTTTGAAAAAGCCCCACTTATGAGGACATGAAGCTTTGGGAGGGACATGCAGACACAAGGCATAACATATGGCTAGGATGTCAGTCCTGTATTAGTGGGGGCACTGAAACTGTGACTTCTATTATGCCTTAATGGTATAGTAGTGAGAAGATGTTTAAAGATATGATACCATTACATATTATTATTATTTTTTGTTGGGTAAGAGGGATCTAACTCAGTACCTTGCACTTGCAAGGCAGGAGGCAGAATGACTGCGATAAATTGTTGGCCCTAGTGATTAATTATTAAGAATAAAACTGTCATGAACTTTTTGTTCACAGTTGTTTCATTTGTTTAAAAATATGGACTATGCTGTATAAAATTTTTCTTAAGGTGATACTCTCAGTTTCCAAAATAACAAAGCTCACTTTACCTACCTAACTATAAACAAAATATAAATACTCATTGCCCCAAAGTCTCAAAATAATTTAGGGTTGTAAGTCTTTTTAAATTTTTTTAAATTTGTTCCTCTGTACCACAATTTACTTATTAATTGATTGAGGTATATATAGAAATTTTTTTCTGGTAAGAACTAACTAAAATATCCATATAAAAAGCTGCTGGGTTCTATGGTAAGTTTATGTTTAAATTTTTAAGAAACTATTAAACTTTTCATTTGTCTTATACATTTTTACATCCCCAGTAGAATAAATTTACATGCATAATATAAAAGCTATAGTTGATCCAAATTTTTGTAAAACCTTGATATGGTCAATCTTCATATTTATGCCAATTCTAGCAGATAGGTTGTGGTATTTCATCTAAATTTATATTTGAATTTTACTAATGACTACTGCCATTGAACAATTTCTATGTATTTATTTGTTATTCATATACATTATTTGATGAAATAGCAATTAAAATTTTAAACTTTCAATTTTTAAAATGAAAATGTTAGATTCCTCATTATTGAACTATAAGTATACTCTATATTCTTGGCACAAGTTTTCTTGATGGATATTTATTAATGTATGTGCAAATATTTTCTCAAATTTTATGGTTTTACTTTTCATTGTCATAACAATGAATATTGAATAACCAATATTTTAAAAGTTTTTAGGAAGTCTGATTTATTGATTTTTTTAAAATTACGTATAACATTTGACTACATATATTTTTTCTCATTGAGTTTATTGGCACATTTTAGGTATACAGTATGGTTACATTCATCACTGGGATCTTGTACCTTTACATGACAGGTCTTGGTTCTCATTTTTCCTCTTCTCCCTGCCCTCCCTTCACCCCGTCCACCCCTTCCCATTTACAAACACTTTATTTCCATTTTTTTTAATGTTGTCATATTTTTTCCCTATTAACTTTCCTCTATCCTTCCCATTTTACCTACACCTTGCCCTTTTCTCCCTATTTCACATTGTCAATTATATTATTAGGATCTTATGTACTATTATAGTTTATTCACACGGGAGAAACTATTTGGTATTTACACATGTGTGACTTATTTATTTCACTTAACAGTATACCCTCAATGTGGATCCATTTTCCTATGAATGAATCTAATTTCTCATTCTTTGTGGCAGAGTAGTATTCCATTTAATAGAAAAAACATATCTTCTTTATCCAGTCTTCAACTGATGTGCAAATGGGTAGTTTCAAAGTTATAGCTATTACAAACTGTGCTGCTATAAACATGAGTGTGCATACATCACTGTGATATGATTCTTTTAATTGTTTTTGGAAAGATACCCAGCAGAGGATGGCTGGGTCAAATGGAACCTCTAGCCCCAGTTCTTTGAGGTATCTCCATATTGATTTCAATAGTGGTTGCACTAGTCTGCATTCCCACCAACAATGGAGAAGGGTTCCTTTCTCCGCACAACCCCGCCAAAATTTGTTATTGTTTGATTTCTTGATAGCCGCCATTCTTTGTGGCCCGAGGTGAAATCTCAGTGTTGTTTTCATCTGCATCTCTCGAATGACCAGTGATATGGAACATTTTTTTCATATATTTACTTGCTGCTTTTACTTCTTTGTCTGAGAAATATCTGCTCATTTCAGGTGCCCATTTTTGAATCTGTTCTATTTGGGGGACTTATTGTTTTGAGTTCTTTATATATCCTAGATAATAGTCCTTTGTCTGAGGAATAGCTAGTAAAAATTTTTTCCTACATTGTAGCTTGTCTCCTCATTCTGTTAATGGTTTCTTTTGCATTGCAGAAGCTTTTTAATACAATGAGATCTCAGTTGTTGATTCTTTCTGCTAGTTCCTGTGCTACTGAGGGTTTGTTCATAAAATCTTTTCCAAGGTCTTTTCAATGTATTCAAGAGTTCGGCCCAACTTATCTTCCAGCAAATTTAGTGTCTCTTTTTCTTTAATATTTAGATCTTTAATCCACTTGGATTTTAGTTTAATGCATGGTGAAATATAAGGGTCTACTTTTAATCTTTGGCAGGTTGAAATCCAGTTTTTCCAACCCCATTTATTAAAGAGCCTATCTCTCCTCCACTGAGGATGATTGGCTCCTTTGTCAATGTGAGGTAGCTGAGTATATCTTGAATTCTTTTTGTATCGTCCAATCTATTTCACTAATCCTCAGGTCTGTTTCTTTGCTGGTACCAAGCTGTTTTTATCACAGTGGCTTTGTAGTATAGTTTCAAATTGGGAATTGTTATACCTGCTGCCATGTCTCTGTTATCTAGGATTTCCTTTTGCTATTCTAGGTCTCTTTTGGTTCCAAATGAATTTTTTGATTATTTTTTCTAGTTCTGTGAAATATACTGCTGGAATTTCAATTGACATTGCTTTGAATCTATATAGCACTTAGACAAGAGAAAGAAATTAAAGAAATAAAGATAGGAAAGGAAGAAGTTAAACTGTCACTATTTGCTGATGATATGATACTATACCTTGAAGACCCCAAAAATTCCACCAAAAGACTTGTAGACTTAATTGACACTTTCAGCAGAGTAGATGGATACAAGGTCAACACTCGAAAATGAAGAGCCTTCTCATACACAAATAACAGACTCACTGAGAGAGAAATTAGGGAAACAATTCCTTTCACTATAGCTTAAAAAATAAATCATCTAGGAATCAATCTAATGAAAGAAGCAAAAGATCTCTACACTGAAAACTATAGCGCTCTGAAGAAAGATGGAAGAGGATATAAGAAATGGAAAGATATTCCCAAAGAGAGAGTGCAGAAGACCAGCTTGTCCCACTTGGTGACTGATCCAGCTTGACGGCAACCTGCCAGACGAGATCTTCGATGACACCTAGGTGGAGACATCAGATGTCTGTCTGGTGTGGACCCCCAGAGAGAGGAGGAGGCAGCTGGATTGACATTCACAATCACCAGGAAAGGAGAAATAAAGTCGCACTCCTCAGACTTGTGCAGGTACAAGGAGTGGCAACTGGCAGGTATGAATTAACATGTTTGATTGTAGCATATATAAAATCTATAAAAATCTAGTTGGCAACTACTACGGACTCGACCTCCAGTTAGTACACACTCCTGCTCACATCACCTGGGTAGGAAGAATCAACATAGTGAAAATGGCCATACTATCATTCTTTCTTGATTAAAGGGTTTGGGACTGTTTTAAGCCATAAATTAATTGGCTATGTATGTGTGCACTAAATTAAAATCCTCTTGTTCAATTGCTTTATTTGTTGTTCTTTAAGCCAATTACCACAAATCTTGTCATAGCTTTGTAATAAATCTTAATATGAAGTAGTATACTCAACATTTATTTTTCCTTTCAAAATTATTTTATTTTTTTACGTCCTTTATATTTCCATACAAAGTTTAGAATTTCATTGTCATTTCCAAAACGAAATAAAGACTTCTGGGATTTCTATAAATAAAATATGAAAATCCTCAAAGCAAATACCAGCTGTGTACTTATGAATGGTAAACATGAATATATTCTAGAATTATATTTAATTGTTACTTTATTATAGTAAACGTCATATTATTATGTAAATTATGTTGGTGTGAATTGATAATTGTTAGAATTATCAAATAATTTTTAATTGTTTTGCATTCAAATCTTTAAATTATTTCATATTTTAATCTATTACAAATGAATATATTTAAAATAAACAATGAAAAAATAAAACAATTAAGAAACAACTTACTAAATTTACCTGAGGCAATAATGAAAGTGGAGACTAAAAAACTGAATGATCATAATATACATCTTCTAGCTATCTAGAAGGAAAGAAGAGGAAAAAGAAGATAAAGAAATTATTACTTGCTATAGTTAGTTTTCTTAATGCAAATAAATTCTTTTTTTCAGTTTGGATTTTTTTCTCTCTCATGTTATGTGCTCTCAGTTTGACATCTCTAAATATTTTATTGAATATCCTTCCTTAAATTACTTTCTTTATACATCTGCTCAGCCAAGCACCTATGTTTGGAAAACTTAAACTTTATTCTCACCACTTGATTAGTTTCCCTAGTAAAGTCAACATGCGTGCAATTGCTCCTCGAATCCTGTGGTTATTGTTATGTCATCTATAGACAGCTTCTCCTCAGGGGTTGCCATATCCTTGCTGGTCCCATGCCTCTGCCATTTACTTCTGCTGATTTTATTTCCAAATTCAGTTCTCTGAAAGGAGAATAACCAGCTATAAGCAACATGTTCTTTTTCTACAGACTGACAGAGCTGTGCTTTAATCTCTTGCCTCTCATAACAGCAGCTTTTATAACAGTTTTTGTTGACTGTCAGACCACTTTAAGCAACTGCTCATGATAAGGTAAAGAGGATAAGAACTTAGAATTATTTACATTGAGTTGACAAGAAGAATGTTGAAAATGAAATGCACATATGGTTCAGGATGATTCAGAGCTGATATTTTGAGTGAAACTTTTTTCCTATAATATTTTTACATAAATAGTTTTTTCTTCTGTTTAAGGGATACCAATATGGCATACATGTTGAGAAAGGATGAGTTCTAAATTAAACCAATTACAGATTTTTAAAGACTATCTGATATCTCCACTAAATACATTATGCTTCTACTCTAGGCTTGACTCCAGCATCCCACTAACCATTTTTACTCTTCTTACTCATTATAAATCAAGCTGAGATCATCAAAGATAAAAATGAATAACAAGAGGATTATTGAAACAGATTTCCTATAGTTTATATTGTAGTGTACAGTAATTGATTGTTTACATATTTTTTCAAATTCACCAGATTTTAAGAAGGCCAGTCTGTAGCTTGCCTACAAACTCACACACTAAAAAAGTAGTATCAAATATGTGCTAGGTACTCACATGATATTTGCTGGTGGAAACTAATATTGTGGATTTGCTCTGTCACTAATTTTAACAACTTAATAAGACCTCTTGGACATCAATTTCTTCAGTATACTATGGAGTTGGCCTGGAGTAGTTAATACATATTTTATATTTATCCTCCTTAACCTCTATATGCTCAGAATAAACTTTTTAAATTAATGGGTCATGTAAAGTTTAACTCTGAGGGATGTTTTAATTATCTATCTACATAATAAATTACTCTAAAAGTAGCAAATTAAACTGCCAACTTGTAATCTCTGCTAAATCTTTATTTCAATAGGGTGCTCCTCTCAGGATTCCATAGGATAAAAAGCTAGTATAGCTGGCGTAATATATAGGTGAGAGAAGGAACCCATCTGGGGTTATTGATGGGATGATTGGGATTTTCTTTTAAGATGAACTTTCTGTTGCTATGTGAGTGGCTTCATATCATGATGATGTGGTTCCAAAAAGAAGCCATAGAAGTAAACAACCCCAATATGAAAGCATTTATTAGCTGTAATGATTTCACTTGCATTACATTATTATCCCATTAGTTGAATCTAGTAAAAATGGAAATTCTTTAGTTATAAATGGGGAGAGATTTTTCACAGTAGCATGAAAAAGAGAAAGTTGTGATTATCTGGGGACCAATGAGGTGATAGGCTACAGGAAATACAAGGGAAAATTATTATTTCTGCTTAAACCACATACTAGCTGCCAGGGATTTAGCTCACTCACACCACACCTGCCTTGCAAGTGCAAATTCCTAAGTTCCATCTCTGGTACTGGGGAGAAAATCAATGTATTTTAAAAGCACACATACCAGTTGATTGTTTTAAATAGGTCATGTCCAAAATTTCATTGTCTTCATGTGGCTCACTTTATTGGTGCATTTTCTTCATTGTCCCAGTGGGTATTTGAGTTATTTGTTACAGCACTAAATGATTTTTAGATCTCTTGTTATTTGATTCTGTAACTATATTAGAAGAATTCTGATGAGGTCTAGTGTATATGCTGTTTAAATTATCATTTAAAAATGACATATAAAGTATTAAATCCTTTACAAGCTCATAATACTTATTGTTATCAAAACATTTGTAATGTTGGTAGTCTAAAAAGGGCTCAAGTACTTTGACTCTTTGCCAGTAAATTACTTATACGTGCTATAAAACAACTTGTTTTTCTGAAATGCACAATGTCTCATCATTTATTTCTTTAAATCTGATATTTGCATGTACATATGCCAATAGGACAAAATTCTAATGTTGAAGTTAATTGAAAATATATTTGCCAATATGTGGATTTTGCAAACATTTTTTAATTAATGTTCATTAGTCAATCTTTATTCTTGACATAGAGCCAATTATACACAATCCCGTACCTCCAGGGAAAAGTAAAGGATATATATATTGATGTTAGATAAGTATATGTTTAAATAAATTAACCAAATATCTAAAGCTATAAATCAAGTTATTAAAAAATATAATAGTTGGTTGTATTTGACAAGAAGCCAGGGATATGGCTATGATCCAAGACTGACTCAACTAATGTATCAGTGATGTCATTAAAGAAACAGACACCACTTCACTAGTCTCTCAGCCTCAGGTTTTGGCTTTGCTCTTTGTACCGACTCCTGTTTCATCTTGCTGATCAGATACTCCTGTTTCATCTTGCTGGTCAGATACAGACATTAGATAAATAGCATAGTAATTTTCAAGTTGAAAATGCACAGGTCCTCATTTTCTTGTGTTTCTTATTTTAGGGCAAAAAATAATTTCTGAGAATATCTAGTAAACATCATCTCCATTTCAATTGACAAAAAATAGTTCACCCTGATATAACTAAGTTGAGTATTAGTAAAGAGAAAAAGAAAATATATATAATGAATGATTTAATCAATTGGGATAGAGTGGGTTTTTAAAACTAGCAGACTGAGATATCTAAATAGAATAACTATTTTCTCCAGCTATTAAAGTGTAATTTTTAATTATGTTTGATTCAGTTTTGGATAGGAAGCAGCTTTCTACAACAGAAAAAAAATGAGTAACTAAAAATAAAAAATAAACAGTAGGGGCCGGGGATTTAGCTCAGTGGTTCGGTGGCCTGCCTTGCAAGAGCAAGGACCCGAGTTCAATCCCCGGTACCAAAAAAAAAAAAAATTAAATAAATAAATAAAGAGCAGAAGTTATAATTCTGCTCAACAGGTTAACTATCTATATTTAAAATCTTAAGGTGAATTGTTTTTAATTCACATTTTTAAAAATTATTAGACAATGGATATATTGTACATTGCTTAACACCTCAGAAGGGATGAAATAGCTTCTTGCAATCAATCAATATTTATTTTTTAGAGTGAGAGAGACAGAGAAAGAGAAAAAATGAGTTATTGAAACTAACACTCTGCAAAATACAATGGATTATTACAGACAATTGTAGAAA
The DNA here is from genome assembly GCF_012274545.1 of Fukomys damarensis. NCBI lineage: Eukaryota > Metazoa > Chordata > Mammalia > Rodentia > Bathyergidae > Fukomys > Fukomys damarensis. The sequence goes on from NW_022900924.1 coordinate 26,666,290, forward strand.
CAACTATATACTAAAAACTTTAATAATCTAGAAGAAATGAATTATATATGAGTAGTTAGATTAATAAAATCCCCTGTCAGTAAGAAGTCCAAGGCTTCACTGCTAAATTCTTCAAGCATTCAAAGAACTAGTACTGACTTTCTTTAAATTACCTCAAAAAATGGAAGAGAAAGAAATTTTTCAAATACATTCTATGAGGCCAGCATTACCATGGTACTAAACCAAATTAGAATATAATAAATAAATAAGACTACAGTCCAGCAACCTTATAAATAAACTAAAAACCTTTAACAAAATAGTAGCAACCTTATTCCACAGCACAGCAAAAAAAGAATATTCACCACCTTCAAGTGAGATTTATCCTAAGGATGCAAGATTTGTTCAAAGTGTAAATCAATAAATGTGATACTCCAAAACAACAGAATGAAGGTAAAAAACAATACGACCATTTCTTTAAATATATTAACTAACATTTGACATCTCTGCATGGTAAAAATACTAAATAGTGCAACACATTTTAATATAGGAAAGGTTACATACAAATGTACAGGCAACAAAATTTTTAAAATGGACAAATAGGAATACATCAAACTTAAATACTTCTGTAAAGCAAAGGAAACAATAAACAAAGACACAACATACTGACTGAGATAAAATATTTGCAAGCTATACATCTGACAAGAAGTTACTATCTAGAATTTTGTAAAAAATTTCAAAAACTCAACAGCATAAAAAAATGAGATTTAAAGATGGGCGACTTACTCAAAGAGCCATTTCTGAAAAGACATAAAAATGAATAACATCTATATGAAAAAATTCTCAGCAGTACTAGTTGCCAGGAAATTTCAAATAAATTCCACAATAACATATCACTGCATCATAGTATGAATTGCTATAAAGACAAAAATGTACAAATAAGAGTTCTGATGAGGATACAGAGAAAAAGACACCTTTATACACTGTTGGTGGGAATACAAATTTGTATAATCATTGTGGAATACAAATGAAATCTCCACAAAAATTAAAACTGAAACTATACATCAAGCACAGAAAAAAGCAATACCACATCACCTCACTTATGTAGAATATATAAAATATTTACCTCCTAGAATTTGAGAGCATAATTTAAAAATATTAGAATTGCAAAGAATTGAATAGTGTTCAGAGAAGATAGAGGAGAGAGGGATAGGGAAACTTTTGTATGCATTTCATTTAGAAGAAAGACTAAGATTTTTCCATTATATGTAGTTAATGACAACATATATGTTTAAGAAGTTAAAAGAATTTTGGGTATTTTCACCATAAAGGCTATATCTTTGAAAGACAGATATTGTTAACCTGACTTGAATATTACACAGTGTACACCTATACAGAGTGTTAAACAATGTAACAAAATATAATTTGGCATCTCAATACTATGTAAAATTATTAAGTATTCTTTAAAAATACAAAGAATTTCAGAAATAAAATGTGAATATTTACATTGAGTGGTATTAAGATAAAAGCTATGCATTGTTTCATATCAGTCTGAGAATATGATAGGGCAAACTGTGTCAGACCTTTTTAAATATTACTTTGAAACTATAGATAATGTACTATGAATTTATAATTTTATAAACTTTTCCCCCCACTCAACTCCAACCAGATAATTTTATATGCATGGCTATATAATTTCTAAGATTATGATATAGACATTCTACGAGCCAGAGATCTAAATCAAAAGTAAAACAGCATTTTTTAAAAAAAGTTTTTTCAGGCAGAGATGTAACACATACAAGTAGCATGTATGTTTTCAGAGATAGGATTTATAAATGTTTTAAATGAAAGACATTTCTGGTTCTCTCTTTATCTTATGTTTTATCCTGTTGGTTTCAGTAAAGATTAGAAGAATAAAACAGAGTTTTCTCACTTTGATAACATAGTTATTCATCTGAAAAAGGACCAAAACTGCATAGTTAGAATTAATGAAAATTAAAGGAGATTAAATTTGTAATACATACTTTAACTCACTCTCCAACTGCCTTCTCTCTTATGTGTCTCATACTTTGGAACATCAAGCACACTATCAAAGCACCCCATTTGCCTCTCACTATTCCCTATGAAATGTAAATTTACTCAATATGTGACAAGGAAATTGCATGCAACTAGAGTAAAATATTGCTGTAGAGGAGGAAGACAATGTATTGAAAATTGTGCATCTAATATGCATTAACATATACAATGGCTTTGGGTCAGTGAGAAAACTGGGATTTGTGACTATATCTTCTCCTCTTGGTGGAAGATAGGGCACATTTATTCATTAGGAGTTTCTAAAGAAATCGAGAGTTACACATTATTTCTCCAAAAGAAGCATAAGAACAATGCAAAATATGAGTGGGTTTAGGAAAATGATTACCAAAGTTAGCACATTTCTCAATTTTTCAATTCTACTTGTGTATCACTCCCTCCCCAACTCCTTCTATGTGTCCATCCTGAGGGTTAAAGTTTCTACTTTGAACAGTTTATTCACTATAAACATATTTTGGGCTGGCTCTTGATTTAGATTTAATTCACATGGTTAAAAATGATAGATTAATAACTACCACAAGTTGTCACTTTCTAAGCTATGCTTGATGCTATTGTGTTGCTGATTTTATCACTTGGGTTAAGGTGTTGTGATTTATCTAATCAGTTGCTCTTCCTGGAATAGGAAAATGAGAGTGTCTTCTAGTCATTAGAGACTCAAAACCTAAAGACCAGCTATATCTAGAAGATTGAAGTATTAATCTGGAAATTTAAACAAGGACAGTACCAGTAACAAAAGTAGAAATAAGAAGACATGTAAGAAAAGCACAAACACAGACTTCTACCTCATCAATGGTAAATTCTATTGGAAATGAGGTTGTAAAGTCTGACAATCAACCACCAGGACACCCTGAACTCATATCATAGGAAGTAACAAAACAGATGAATGAGACTCTTGAAAAATTTAAAATAGAAATAATGTCCCAGATAACTACAGAGATGGTGAGCAAAGTGAAAGACATGATTAGAGATTCTAGAAGAAAAACAAATAAAAAAATAAGTTCAGGACCATGATGGAAGCTATGAAGGCCCAGCCTAGGAAACAAATGGAAACCATGAATGCCCAATATAGGAAATAAATGGAATTAATGAAACAGATTCAAACAGATATCCAGGAGATTATAAACTCTATTAAAATGTTTGTAAATGGGGAAGCGGGGGAGGGAGAGCAGGGACAAGGGGAAAAAATGAGAACCAAGACCTGTTATGTAAAGGTACAAGATCCCAATAATGAATGTAACTGTACTTTATATCTAAAATGCACCAATAAACTCAATGTAGAAAAAAAAATTCCCCATTCGTATACAATCTCAATAGCTAGGAGAATCTTAATATTAACCTTTCAAGAAATAAATGAAATGAATAGAATAAAAAATTATACAAAGCAGCCTGAGTCAATCTGAAGACAGAATATCAGATGTAGAAGACAAGATGGTTGTCCGTGAAAAGAAAGATCTCTCAAAAATAATAAAGGATGATGAGCAATCAATCCAACAGCTCCTACATGATGCAAAGAAGAATAAAATAGACTAATAGAAGTCCATGGTAAAGCAGGAGAAAGTAAACTGCCATAAAATACTGTTCACAGAATCAATGACAGAAAACTTCCCAAACAGAGCAAAAAATTTAACATACAGATAAGGGAGGCATATAGGATTGCAACTAGCCATGATCAAAACAAAATCCACACCCAGACATAATGATCAATATCCTGGAAAACCAACAGAAAAACAAAATACTACAAACGGAGAAAAGAAACAAACCACATGAAAGTAAAGCCCTTCATAATAACAACAGGCTTTTCAATATAAATGCTCAAAGCAAGGAGAGCTAAAAGGGAATATTTCAAGCCCCGAAAGAAAACAACCTCCAACCTACACTGACGTATACTACAAAACTATCCCAAAATTGATTGGGAAGATACTTCCATGATGAGCAACACCTGAGAAATTCCATGAATAGAAAAGCAGCACTTTGAGCAATTCTTAACAATATCCTAGAAAAAGATAACAACTCCACAAGACCCAACAGAGCAAATCCATTAGACAAGGCAAGAAGTTAAAGGGAGAAGGAGAAAAATAAAATAATAAAAGAGCCAACAACAGGAAAAAAACATGACAATGATAAGTCAATACATATCACTTATAGCCATCAATGTTAACAGCCTCAGTTCACCAATCAAAAAAAAATTGATTGGCAGAATGGATTTGGAAGCAAAATCTAACACTATTTTGCATATAAGAAACAACACCTAGTTTTAAAAAATTATAGACAGAATGTAAAAGGATTTAAAACAGTTCTCCATGTGACAGCAATCTGGAACAAAGCAGAAATAAGCAATCTTATTTCCAGACAAAGAAAATTTCAAAGCAAAGCTAAGTAAGAGAGACAAAGATTGTCACTACATCCTTGTAAGGGAAACAATCTAAGAGAGATGACAGTAATAATTATATATACTCCACTCATTACATTCTGGCAAAAAACAAAACAAAACAAAAGTCCATATTTTTAAAGATAGTGAACTAGTTTGCTGCTTTCAACCTGATTTATAGTGATAATTGGAGGCAAAAATGCGGAGGGGAAATATTTGAAAGACAAAATATTTCCAAAGGAGAATCAAGTGTAATGTTTAGACTAAACAAGGTGTGGTTCCTGAAGAACTTAGTGCCATTGAAGAAACAAAGTAAGGAGGGAGGACACCTAGAAGAGGAAGACCTAGGACAAATGAAATTTCTAGTGTTAGTTTTTTGGGGAATCTCCATACTGATTTCCTTAGTGGTTATTCAGTTTACACTCTCACCAACAATAAAGAAAGGCTTTTTTTTTTTTCCACCTCAGCCTTGCCAGCATCTGCTATTGATTGATTTCTTGATGATAGCCATTCTCTCTGAGTGAGGTGGAATCTCAGTGCTGTTTACATATTTGCATTTCCCAAATGGCCAGAAATGTTGAGCAATTTTCTATGTAGTTATTGGTGATTTGTAATTCTTCATCCAAGAAGTATCTATTCACTTCGGATTCCCATTTTTTGGTAGGGTCTTCAAATCTGGTAGATATTATTTTCAGTTATTTCTAGATATTAATCTTTTTCTGAGGAGTGACTGGCAAAAATGTTCTTCTATTTGTGGAGACCTCACTGGTTGGTGGTTTCTTTTGCTGTGCAGAACCTTTTTAATTTGATGTGATCCCATTTGTTGATTCTTGATATTATTTCTTGTGAGACTGAGGGTCTGTTCAGAAAGTCTGCCTGCACCTATGTTTTCAAGTGCTTTACCTTCCAGCACATTTTAAAGAGGAAATGATTGGTCATAAATGGAACATAATGACCAATTTTACATAAGCTTTAGTAAAGCTAATTTATATTTTGTACCATTCTATGATCTATAATTTAGTAGTACATTGGCTTATGAATCTAATTTTTCAAACTTTACTAAAACATATAAACGAATGTAAAGATTTTTTAAAAATCAAATTTCTATCCAGAAAAAAAAATCATTTAATCAATTCACTAGGTCTTTTCACAAAAAAAATACATACAGTTAGTATGATGTTTTCAAACTGAATAATAAAGTTTAAAAGTGTATATTTATTTCTTAAATAATTACTAATCAAATGTCATTAGATATCCAATAAATACCTGGAAATTAGTTTGATATCAGAGTCACTGGGTTAGAATGACTTGAGCATATTCCTGGAAGCCAAAAGTTTGAGTATGAAGAGAAAATTCACAGATGTAAATACATCGGTAGATAATTAAGTGAAAAACTGCATTTGGGGGATGGAGAGAAAGAAGGCTTCAAAACAACTAAAATAATTTGGATGAACTAGAGAAAGATAAATGGCATTCCTGCTTCAATTTATGTTACAAATTGAATGGTAGTGAAATTTAAAATCTGCATTTTTCAAGTGAAAAGTAGCCAGGATACTTGAAGAATCACAAAAGATTTCTATGATAGTATTTAATTAATTATGTTGGATGAAACTTTGGAAAATTTTGATTTATAGAATGCAAAGCTATTGCACACTTACCAGTGTCAACAGCAATATTGAGTATTTGCAACCCCTAGAACAGACTCTTTTCTCAGGTAGGTGATCAATAGATATTTATTGATCCAATAAATAAATGAAAGAAGAATTTGTAAGATTAATTAGTAACTGGTGTGGATCAACTGTAGCTCCTGGGGCAGCAGTGTGCTGGCATAAAACGTGTTTAGAGAGTTTACTTAGACATAGGGACGTGTATTGTGACCCTATGAATGGAGCCATTTCTGCTGAAGGTTGATGCTTGACTCAGCCATGCTTTGAATATCTCATTATCTATACATCAAAATACAAATAAAAACAAGAATTTAAATATTACAAATATCAAATGAATCAAACTGATGATATCTTGCAGAACTATCATAGCATTCACATTATATAAGCAGTGAACCGAAAAAGAAAAGCTTCATATGCGCTACATTTGGCAGCAAAGCTATAGAAAACAAATCTGTTACACATTTATGTAAAAGTTGACATCAGTGCGTGCCTGTGCCTGCGGAAAGTGGAAGGCCAAGGGGGGAAACATATCTTAAAACAAAACAAAATAGAACTAAGAAAAGAAAACAAAAATTTCTGAAATGCCATCAGTGTTTCACTCTTTAATCTCACTTTCACCACAGCCTGATTTTGTAAGAATCAGAAATAAGGAGGCTTAATAATCATATTCAAATAATTGTCTTGGTTATCACTGAAAAGCAAAATAAATTTCCTATTTTTCAGTTTCATCTTACTTTCCCAGTACCAAGTAATTTTAATTTTGCCATAATTTAGATGTCTTGACTTTACTGTTATTATCATCAGCAAAAATTAAGAATACTATTGTAATTATATTAGCATTAATTTAATTTTAACTACTAATACTTTTATGAACATTTTATAAGCCTGTCTTTTTACATCCAGTTAGCCTTAAGAAGCAAATTGGTAGGGTTGGGTCTGTATTATTTGTATATGTTCATAAAATAATCAAAGATATTGGAAATTCTGTATCACCTTATAAAGACAGAACTGGACTGTTTAACTCCTTGTTTATTTTAGCCCACCATATTGCTATTCCTTCTGCTGCTTGTTTTGACCAGGAATTTTTTTCCTCCTTTAATCTCTGACCAAAATTAAAATTTCTAGTTGAAGTACTACACTTGTCCAAATTCATTATTTATCTAATTGAGAAGGAAATATCTTGTTTAAGCTTAGACAAAATTCTACTTTACACGTAACTTGTGAATAGAAAAAAACTACATTAGATAATTTAGTTGCTATCCTGCAGAAAATATTTATACTATGTTAACTATTCTAAAATTATACAGTTTTCTGAGCAAAAATTAATCACACATTACTTAAAGCAATTAACATTCTAAAGTGTTTGTTTTTAAAATGATGTCTCCTATATTCTAGAAACATCAAGAAAGAAAATTTAAGTATGTTATTGAGGCATGAACCTTTTTCTTTTTGGTCTTAATAAGCAGAATGAAAATAGTTGTTGCCTGGTCTTCATAAGCAGAAAAATCCATATTTTAGATACATATGAACTTAGTTGTTTTAGTGGAATGATGACTTTATGCATTCAAATCACACAGTAGCTCTCTTGCTGATTCTCTGCTTACTAAACAACTTCTGGTTGTGATTTGACTTTTAGTCTGGCATATGTAGAGATATCATCTGAATCATATTTTAGCCTTTAGTGTAGTTTGCTGAAGAAAAGCAAATGTGCTGATCTACCTTTGTGTTCAGCCATTAAACATCTGTCTCTGTGGACTTGGTCATTGTGTGCCTGTTTCCCCCAAGACAAATCTATTCTTAGTATATTGATACATTCAGTACTTCTCCTGCCAAGGCTAAAGCGCTGACTGTAGGCAGCTGCAGTGAACATTCAAAAATAATGAGGACAGATGAGGAGAAAGCCTAGAGAAAGCCAACGCCTTTCTTGCAACTCATGTGCCCACAGCAACTTTTATTTCAACTTGAGAATTGAGCATTGACTATGTATTCAGAATCATGCTAATTGTTTCTGAGAATTCAGTTAGAAAACTCAGGCCCTTTTCCAAGGAACTCAAAAATTTCACTCATGGAAAAATTTTATTCTTGTTCTATGAAAGAGAGTGATTGAGAGCTCTAAATATGAAAGATAACATAGTGTTAAGATTAGAATATAATTATGAGATGAAAAGCTTGTTGATTCTTTTACTCTACATTAGCAAGTGGAAGACAACTGTTTCTGTTCTACTTCCAGGGGTCAGAGTGATTCTCTTAAATCATATATGTTAATCCTTCCACTAAAACTTCAAGTGGCTTCCTATTCCATGTAGAATAAAGTGAAATATCTTTATCTGGAGGGTATATCTGTCTTGCAGTTAAGTGCCCAGTTTCATCCCATGCTGTTCTGGCCCTTTCTAACTATTCTGCTATTACATTGGTCTGTGTCCTATCTGGGATCAGATTCCTTTATGTAAAGACACTTAAAAAGACACTCGGACTTTAAAGAACTATGATTTTTTTTTTATGCTACAAGGAAATGAAGGAATTGAGATTGAGTAGCCCTTTAGAGTTTACCCAAATTAAGGCAAGAGGCCAGGCCTACGTCTCCATTGTCCAGACAGATTCTAGGTGATTTTTCACATCATCTACCATGTCTGATTTGTTTTAACATACTGGCATCTCTTCCAACTCAGGATTTTTCATGTTTTTTATTCTTTTTAACTAGAACACTCCCCTATTCCATCTGATTACCACTGCTGTGAAGTTTGGTTTCATCATTCAGGTCATCTGAGAAGTATAAATTTTTCAGAAAGCTTTCCTCTGATCCTAGATCCTAAATTTCATTAAAGAGAGAACTCTTTCACAGCATTTTATAAAAACAAAATACTAAAATGTATTCTTATATGTTTTCCTTGTTTAGTTGAGTATTGCTTTTATCCATTTGTATTATGTTTTGATCTCCAAGAAATCACTTTGTTAAATGCACAGTTAGCACATAGTCCCACAACTTAAACATCATAGGTACTTAATAAATATCTTCTATAAAAAGGGATGAGTCATAGTTTTTCCCTCCCTTAGAACCTAGCACTTGCTGGCATTTCCTATAATGATTAAAATTTAACTCTTTGCCTATATTTTAAATAATTCATACACTCTTTGTGTAAGAATTGTCTCTGCTATTGAAATATAAAAGTTCTCACATTGGGCTTGCATGATAATCACCTGGAGGCCTTGTTACATCTAAGAATTCTGTGTTCTGGGGCCAGGAGTGGAGCTTAGTCATTCTGCCACCTGCTTGCAAGGCACAAGGTCCTGAGTTCAATCCCTGGTACAAAAAAAAAAAAAAAATCTGTGTTCTAACCACAGAATTTCTGCTTCTTTACATATGGTTAAGGGATCCACATTTGTATTGATGCTACAGTGTCAGGCATCACACATTTATAACTTTGAGAAATATGAACATAGAAGCATCATTTCCAATATTATTTCATTATAAAATGGAAAATTAGAAACAGTTAAGATGTATTAGTTTTGTGTTTGAAAATTCAGGTAAGTTGCATTGGAATATTTTTCAAAACTGTAGAAGAAATATGAGGCTATATGTAAAGTTAAAAAAAAAAAAAGGTGACCCTGGTAGAGAGTACTAAGAGCAGACCTTGTAATCTTGTAGTCTTTAGGGATGCTGGTAAGGAGTTTGAATGTCACTTACACTTGAGAAGCAGAAGTATGGCAATACTTAATTCATATGCTATTTCTTCCTGGAGATGCAATCTCTCATCTTAAGAAAACTACAGTTAGGGCCAGGGATTTAGCTCAGTGTCTCTGCACCAGCCACAAGCTCCTCAGTTCAATCCCTGATAAAAACAAAAAAACAAAAAAGAAAAAAATAAAACACTACAATTAAATATTCTCCACAGAAAAGGAGTGTAAAATAAAACTCAAAGTAATTTAAAAATTTTTAATAAATAATCAGAATTTCATTTCATTTGAGAATTTGTATAATACTTCATTTGAGAGAAGTCTCAAAACTTCTGGAATCATTCCTGGTGTTGGCATCTTTAGTCAGCTTGAGCATGTTAAAATATGTATCCTCCTTCTGGATCTCCACTGGCCCATAGTAATTGTGTCACTAATCTGGACATTCATTCCTGAGACAGAAGACCAGGTATGAACACATGTTCTTGTGGCAGTTTGCAGAGCAACTGTGCTTACTGGATATTGCAAAAGTCATCCTGGCTGATGACAATGGTCTTCATCATCTTCATTGGGTGGGGGTGGAATACAGGTCAAATCCCACGAGATGAGTCAGGGATAACACAGGGTATGCTGGAAATCAGAATCTGCAGAGTGGGAATCTCCAGAAGTCCTGAACCAAGAATCAGCTCAACCAACTTCCTTTTACAATATTGTTCATTACAGATATGTGAGCTCCATCACCAAAAAACAGATGCCACCCTGTAGAAGTCTGGAGTATATGATATCCATGGAACACTGTAGAAAGTGCCAATTGCTCAAGTATCATAGAACTTTATTGTGCTTCAAGTCTTTACTACTTTTTTTTTTTTTTTTTTTTTTTTTTTTTTTTTTTTTTTTTTTTTTGGTTTTTGGCTTTTTTTGCGACAGGGTCTCACTATGTAATTGAGACTGACCTGGAACTCACTATGTAGCCCACGCTGGTCTGGAACTCCCAGCAATCCTCCTACCTCAGCCTCCCGAGTGCTGGGATTACAGGTGTGCACTACCATGCCAGACTTTTATTACTCTTTTAAATGCTAGAATTGTCATATGCAGCCTAGATATAATGGAAAACAATAAATGATTGTAAGAAAGAGGCTTCAATATATAGGAGAAAAATTTTAATTTAATTCATTTTTAAAAAAAATATGAGTAGATATTATTTTTACACCTATAAATTATAATAATGTTATGAAGTCTACAATAAATTTTATCTTAGGAAAAGAATTAAAAGATAAAAGGTGATTAAAAGGAATTTATAAAAATAAATAATAAATATAAAAAATATATATAAATGATAAATAATATAAAAATAAATCATTTTGTTTAACACCCTTTTGAACTTATCTCTTTAAATGGGTGTTATGTTCATGCCCTAAAAGCGCAGAAAGCATGGTCTTTAAATAAATTAAAATTACTTTAATATCATGGAAATAGTAGCTATCGTTTTGGACTCTGGTTTTGGCATGCTTCTGGAATGTGAGTGATGCCTGAATCACATGAGGTTTCAAGTGTCCCGAAGACAGGCTTTGCCATTCTTGCGGACTTGTGGTAACCCCAGGAATTTGAACAATGCCTTGAACACAGTACGTTACTTAAAGTGAGATCAGCATGGAAGGGAATGTGAAGGTCTGTGTTACCCAATCACCTCAGGAATTTCCAAAATAAAACTCTTATACTGTGAAGTTGAGCTTGATGATTAAAAATATAACTGAAATCCTATGTAAAAACTTTTACTTGTAATTGTATTAGTTCATATTAGTTATACAGCATAGGGGTTTCATTTGGACATATTTGTACATGGATATAAACTACATTGTCAATGTTCACTGCACTATCATCCACTTCTCCTCCCTTCACCTCTCTCTACAATTTCATTCTATAATATTTTCAGAAAACCAACTTACTGTAGCAGTATAGAACAAAATTCTTTCAAAATACTGTACTCATAGCTTCTTTGGAAAAGTACCACTTAAGAGTCTATAAGGCATATACAGTGTCTGTGAGAATTCATTCCAATCAGTTAGCAGATGGTATTTTGCCTGATTCCTTGGAACATGAAAGTAAGTACAAGTGAATCATATGACTATTGGCAATTCTGATGTATCAACCTGACCTGAGTAAGGACGGCCTAGCAGATCACTAAAGTTCTGTATCTACTGATGATTGGCATATGGGCCAGCAGGCTGAGGGGAAGATGTACAAAAACATAGGTGACACCATCCAATCAGCTTGTGCCTGGACAGAATATAAAGGGAAAGACAAAAATCCCCCCCCTCGTTTTTTTTTTAACAACTCCAGTACTTGCCATTGCTTTTGGACTCCAGTCTCTGGTCTCTTCACCTTCCAATGTAGACCAGGCAGAGCTGACTCTACTGTGAGCTTCCTGGCCTTTAAACTTTAATTGCTACAGGATCCTCAGATAAAGCCTTTTTGTATTCTTCTGCTTCTGATGCCATCAATGGCCATTGTGACTCTTCTGCCTCTGATATGTGAACTGATCTAATAAATCTCTTTGTACAATTGTACATATATGTTTATTGATTCTAGTCCTCTAAAGAACTCTAATAAATACAGATACTTTCATGGATCTAAGGATTAATAGTCTGTGAAGACACAAGAAACAGACTCACTGAGAGAGAAGTTAGGGAAACAATTCCTTTTATAGTAGCATCCAAAAAAAATGAAATATCTAGAAATCAATCTAATAAAGGAAGCAAAAGAACTCTACACTGAAAACTACAGCACTCTGAAAAAAAACAGGTTGAAGAGGATTTAAGAAAAAGGAAAGACATCCCATGCTTTCTGGTAGAAAGAACCAACATAGTGAAAAGTATAACTGTGCTGTATACCTAAAATGTACCAATAAACTTAATGAAAATAAAAGTCTGTGGAAGAGTTGTATTTACAAATTTAAGTTAATTTGACTGTCCTATGTATGATTTACTCCTTAATACAGAGAAATCTAAGCAGACTAAGTGATTAATTAGCAGCACTTAGTTTAAGAAGAATGTGATTTGTTGTGGCTGGGCTCTGGTTCAGATGAGCAAAACTAGGTGAGTTGGAAAAGGTATTTTTCACTAGACCTTTAAGTACATTACTGATGTTAAACAATGCTCCTTTGGTGCTCAATTGGAAGAATAAAGGTTTTTTTTTTGTTTGTTTTGTTTTTTTTTTTGGTTTTTTGAGGCTGGGTCTCTCTGTATTTGAGATTGACCTGAAACTCACTATGTAGCCCGGGTTAGTCTTGAACTCACAGCAATCCTCCTGCCTCAGCCTCCTGAGTGCTAGGATTACAGGTGTGCACCACTATGTCTGGCTTGAAGAATAAAGTTCTTAAAGGAACTTTCTACACAAAATAGAACAATGCATTGACACAAGAATAATACTTCTCTACTGATACTCTGAAAAAATCATAATATTGGCAATTAAAGCAGCATTCAATGAAAGTTAACAATGCTTGGAAAAAAATTAGCATATTCCAGAGGAAGAAAAATGGATGACTAGAGAGACGTTACAGGTGCCAGAATTTCACAGGGTCAGTACCTGGTATGGTGTTAGCAGCCATACATAATGTTTACAGACTAGCCAATGGAAGAGATACATGTAGCAGATTGAAATAAAAAAGTAGTCAAAAACATAGTAAATGGGAAAATATTCAAGAAATATCAGATACATTTAGATGGATGCTTTACATGGAATACTTTGGTGGGTGGCTAAAATAATCATTCAAATGCAAATTTTAGACAAATTTAAAATACACAATTTCATTTTTGTATTTCCCTTTTATGTACTCTTATCTCAATAAATGACACCATTGTCTTTTATAATGTCCAAGAAGAAAACTGGTAGTCCTGTTAGAGTAAGCTCATTTCCTCACTGTATAAATGGTGCTAGCACCAAATACTTAAAATTATCCCTAGTTAAGTGTGATGACAAATGTAAACATGCAAATTCCTATAGACTTTAACTACTGTAACTTCATGGTTCAAATATGTATTTTTTGCCATCATTTTTCTGTGAAATTATTATTGAATACAACTTTCATAACTTTAGTGCCCTCATTAAATCATTTTACCCATAATTTCAACATAAATTCCAAATGCATAATATATTGTTACAACTCTTTGAGCCACACCCTATCACTTTTTTCAACAGTACCAGATCTTACCTAAGCTCTTCCATGTCTTCCTCTTCTTTAGTCGCTACAGAAGCTGTTAACTTCTGTTCAGTTACAGAGCATAACCATACCCACCCATATCATTATTTAAAATAATCCTTCAAATTTTAAGTAAAACATAATACTAAATAATAAAATATTTTATTTCTGTATCACCAATACTTTCTCTGCTGGGATAAATAAATTAGTTAATAAATAGGCTTCCCACAAATGACTGATGAATACATAATGCCAAAGTAACAGTATATATATCATGATTGTTTTCTAATCCATAATTATTGTGATCTGACTTTTCTTTTTCCCTTTTGTCATTTAGAGAACAATGGAAAGGATCAATCTTATACTAGATAAAAATTGTTATTATATTTAAAATCATCTGTTTCATCACACGTAACATAGGAAACACAAGAATAACCATCATTATTCCAGTTTGATGAATGGTCAAATTGAGAAATAGAAGGGTTCAGTGTTTTGCATAAAGACAAGAGTAAGACAACTTTGAATTTTGACTACAGATTCTTTGGCCCCAGAGTTGTTCTATTAAACAATTTATTAAACTGACTTGACACTTGTTATAGTTGGAATGTAGATGTCCCCCCAAAGTCTCTATAAGTCATAGGTAGGACTTCTGGGGGTAGCTGCATGTAGCGTGTGTGATGCTGGGATTAATGATGTGATGCTCTATTATTAAGTAGACTGACAGCCTGGGTAGCATGTAAAGGTGGTTTCTGCTGCTTCTCCTGCTGCTGCTGCTGCTTCTGCAGCTGCTATTTCACTGCTTTGCTGTTTGTTTTATCATGAACTGTTTCTCCTCTGTGATGCCTGTCTTCCATATCACCCTGCCTTGGGACCAATTGGTTATGGACTGAAAACCTTTACAAATTGAGCTGAAATAAACTTTTCCTCCTTTAAAATTGAGTGTTGAGTATTTTGTCTTGTCAGTGAGAAAAAGTAACTAAGATACCACTTAAATATATTAATAAATGCATATTAAATTTCTATATTCAAGGTGTAGGGGAAGTGGGAAGGGTAGGGGAAAAAATAAGGGAAAAGAAAAATATGAGAAAAGGAAAAATGGAAGCAAAGTCTTTGTAAATAGGGAA
Organism: Fukomys damarensis; assembly: GCF_012274545.1. Lineage (NCBI taxonomy): Eukaryota > Metazoa > Chordata > Mammalia > Rodentia > Bathyergidae > Fukomys > Fukomys damarensis. The sequence continues at coordinate 26,681,386 of NW_022900924.1, forward strand.
GGGTGGAGGGGGTGAAGGGAGGGCAGGGGTATGGTGAAAAAATGAGAACCAAGATCTGTCATGTAAAGGTACAAGATCCCAATACAAATGTATACTTTAAAAGTACCAATAAACTCAATGAAAAGAAATAAATGAATCACAATGCATATGACTTTAACACACACCCCCTAGATACATAATTTCATACCAATTCCATATCCCAACATAAATCAAAATAGTTTAGTTACTGCTTATATCTAGTAAATATCCATTAAGCAAATGAATGAATGATTGATTACAAATGCATTAAATGTTTGTAGCATTTCTCATTTCCAATCTTAAAAAAGGACAAACGTTCTGACAGACTCTGATCCTAAAAATATTTTTTATCAATCACATAACATCATGCATAGAAAATATAAGTAATATCACTTAAGGCACATCCTGCATTATGTATTAGAAGTAGTTTTTATGTTTTCTTGTTTCTTTGTTGTTAGAATCGAGTTTGAGTGACTTTGAAAATGAACATAGTCTTACTACATCCATATCAATTTTTCTAATTATATAGTAGAGGAAAAATATTTTTGTGTTAAAATTAACAGTACTTTATAATCAGTATTTATTTATGGAATTGTGTTAATTTCTGCATGATTCAACAACATAGATGGCTAAATCTAGAAAATGCAGTATCTCCTGGAGTGATTTAATTCCTCATTATATCAATATATCATTTACTAATGCCACAAACTGATACTTTGCAATCCTAAGGAAAATCAGTATCAGTCAGATGATTAAGTTTGTAAAGCAATAATTCAATAATTTCAACCAAAATCTTAAATTCTCAAAAGACTAAATTGATTTTGAAGAAATTATCAGTGGAAATTCCAGCACACCATTTAATTAATTTCTTTTAAGTAATAGATAAATATTGCTAATTTTTTCCAGTGTAAACAAATTATTTTGTCTTTTTAAATATTTATTTTAATACAAGCAAGCTTAATTAAATCAAAAATTATCTTTAAAATAGCAGAAGCTTTTCTAATACAGGAAATGAGAAAGAATAATGACATTTAATTTATTTGTCTTACAGTATAATTATTCATTCATCTGCCTAATATATATTTTATATAAATACAGAGAAAACTGTTTTTTATACATTTGGCAGTATTTAGTTGGTCTGCAATTACATGACCAGAGAGTATGTAAAAATGTCATTTGCACTGTATTTTATTTGTTTTCATTATTTTAAATTATCAAACTAATTACAATTAAATTTTGTTATTTTCAATTAATTCTAAATGTGACATTTTCTCTATTGATCAAAGTTAATGTATGTTATCCATCAATTCCTAATGCAAATACCAAACTTTTATTTATAAATAACTGTATTATTATTATTTATTACTAATGCTCAACTTGTCCTCTTCTGTTTTATAATATCTGTATAAATTTCATTTGCTTATAGACATTATTAGCACTATTCATGGCTTTCATATTTTTATAATGAGTATGTTTCACAATCTCTGAACTCTACACAATTTTAAATATTTTTATTACCTGTGTTAAGATGCTAAATTGCAAACAAATTATATTTCATTGATTTCCTGTACTTTACTCTTACTAATAGAGGGTATACAAAGTACAATTCAAAGTTGTTGACATTTAGTGTTAAACAGTCAAACTAAGCATTTCAGAAGAAAAGAAAGCACTGTTTTTAGATCACATCTCATTTCAGAAAGAATGGCTGTCCTCAAGAAACCAAATAACAACAAATGCTGGAAGGAGTGTGGGGCCAAAGGGACACACTTACATCATCAATGAGAATGTGAACTATTACAACCACTGAACAATGTGAGGTGTTCTCAGAAAAATAAATCCAGATATTTCTATTTTCCTTCCTGGTATCACCCCCAAAAAAGTAAAAGCATTATATTACAGTGATACATGTATACCTATGTTTATAGCAGCACAATTCATAATACTCAAATCTTGGGAGTGACCTATATGTCCATCAAAAGATGAATGGATAAAGAAAATGTGGTATTTGTACACAATGGAGTACCACCCTGCCATAAAGAAAAATAAACTTGAGTCATTTGCAGGAAAATGGATACACCTTAAGAGCATAATGTTAAGTAAAATTAATCACATATACAATCTTAATTATAACATGATTTCTCTTATATGAGAAGCACAAAATATAAATAAAGAGCAAAATAAAAGTTTGGTAATAGAAAGATAGAAAGGTAGATCTTTTTCAAATGGGAAAGGGATCATGAAATTATGAGAGGGAGGCTACAGAAAGGTGATGAAAGTAAGAATTGAGGTGAGTTATGTGCATAGACTGACTCCCCACAAGGAATAAAAACATGACAGTCTGTTTCCTCATCTGCTTATAGATTTTCATGACCTAGAAGTAGTTAGAGAAATGCAATAAAAGTAGAAAGAGTCATGACGTTGCAGTAAAATATAGATTCTCCTTCCAGAAATAGTTTGCTTCCATCTACATTGAACTAGAGTGGGATTGAGAAATGAACTTTAATTATTAAGTAACTAATGCCACTTGGAATTTTAGATTTTGAATACAACTTATTCTACATTCAATGAATGTATTCATATGTACCACAAACTTGTACCAATAAAGAAATGCTAGAAACAGTGGTTGGTATATGACATGTGTGATTACAACTATCATTCACAACAATTGAGTGACATGTGGAACTGATTCGCAAATAAACAAACTGAAGCAAAGAGAAAGTGTAAGTTTTCCAAAGTGAAAGAGGGGATGACAAAAGTGGTATATGAGCCCAAGTGCCTATTTCTAGACTTTGTCAAAAAGTGTGCCATCACTTTGCCAGTTATGTCATGGGGGTAGGAGAATTTACATTTAGAAATGTTCTGTCCTTTCTTCCTTACCTTTATTGTCCCTTTGTCACTTTAGCTGTTCTGTTTCCATTGCTTTGTGCCACATGGCTTCCTACTCAGTCCTTATCATCTGCTGTGTTAGACTCAGTTCTTGTGTAAAGGTGCACAAGGTAAAAGGACTTGCTACTCTTTAGATGAAAAAGCATAGTCCCCAAACCACATTTATTCTCCAGGTAGAGACATTACAATATGCACTTTGAACTGTCAGAATTTGCCTTTTCTAATGTTGCCTTATCAGTGTTGATTCTGGATGTCTAATTTATCTGTTTTGAATTATTAAACAAAAACCTTCTTCCACCTCAGCCTCATTCTGAACTCAACTTTTAGAATGTGAAATTGTCCACAGAAGTGCAGAGAATCCAAGCAAAACACTTAATTATGTGAAAATAGAATTACTGAAAGCCAAATGTTTCTGCTAAACTTTCTAGACAAAATTTTAAGACGTATTTACAGATTTTGAGTTTTGACAATCAACATACAAGAGTATATAGTATTATCTCCCGGTAAGTAGTTATTATTTTGTTCATTTGCCTAGTGAGGACTGAAATGTGAGAAAGCAGTGGATAGATGATTTGAGAGACAAAGAGAGGGACAAATGTTACCTCATTAATGGATCTGAACCATAACATATTTGTCACCATGATAAAATATCGGAGTTGGAGAATTTATAAGGAATAAAATTTATTCCACACAGTTCTGGAATCTGGGAACTGCAAGATCTAGGTACTGATTAGGATCCGTTCTAAGCAGCATCCTCTGTAGCTGTTTCAATACTTAATAATGTTCCAAAGGATACTCCAGTTGATTCCTGCACAAACCAAATTAACTTTCAACACGAATTTTGACCAGAATATAAACACTCAAACCATGCTCACAGGTGTAAAAATAATTATAGCATAAAACAGTATGCTAGAAATTAAAACGAGATATGTTGTAGACTTAATCTAAATGCATATTTATGCTTGTAATTAATGGATTTTCAAATTTTTTTCTGTGTTTTCCTAAATTTAAATTTTCTCTCACTAAAATGTCAGACCAAAGTACACTGTTGCCCACCTCTAACTATTACTCCAACATTTATGTACAATGAGTATTTCTCTAAACGAGACTCAAAACCATACAAGCTCATTAGTATGTCTTTAAATTTTTTTCTAAATGATTGCTTTTTTAAAATAAACAAGGAGCTGCCGAAGCAATATAGATATATCACTACCAGCAGGCATCATACTGGTCAACATGAGAGAAAGTTCTGAAAATAATACAAGGGAGGGCATCTATGAACAAAAGTCATAACAGTGCTACTTACCTGTGAGAGATATATTCTGGATATCCAAGAAATGCCTGAATCTTGGAGGGTTTTGAACCTTATATATACTGTTTTCCCCTGCACGTTCTGTGGTGATACCACATAGTAGCAAAGTTAATCTGTCCTTCCAAATGTTATGCCCCGGTTTCCCCATCACACCAGTAGTATTGCACTTTGAAGTCGTCATTACACGAAATACAGGTTATTTGCACACAAGCCCTGTGATACCACAAAAATCTACCTGGTGACCAAGACAATTATCATGTAATTAATGTTTTAAGAACATAACAGTCTAGAAACACTGGAGAGGGGAATGAAGGATTCATATATTGGGAAGAAAGGGATGATAGCCATGAAATTTAAAACATGAATTACTTATGTCTTGAATTTTCCATTTAGTATTTTTGAAATACAAGTGAAACTATAAATAAAGAGGGATGAATGTAATGATCTTGGATCAGGGCATGTCTGAAAGCCAGGTAGGGTGACACCTGCCTATAGTTACAGCTACTCAGGAAGATGAAGCAGAAGAATTGCTTGAGACTGGCAACATAGCAACACCCAGACTGTTATAAACAAACAAACAATTAAAAAAAATGTATGCTTTAATTTGGCTGGACTACCTCAGAATTCTGGTAGAGTAATATAGACTAGAGGTCTATGGATAACTATAGCTTGCTAGCAAGGTAGAGCTGCATGCCTGTATCTTTATATGGGGATAATATAGTCTTCACTTGATCTTAGCCAAAGGGCTGAGAAGCAATGGGGATAATGTAATTTTATACTTTGATAGTATTAATCATTTCAGTAATAGCGATAGCAATAATGGAGTTAAAGCACTACTGACCCTGTACATTTAAAACTTGTAAGAATGGGGAAATCCATCTGTGTCCTTAAAACATTATTCTGACAACTTGTATGTAGGATTACAAACTAGATATACTTTCCCAGGGCTAATGAATAGTACTATTCTATTTAATACCAGAACATATGAAAATTTTTAGGCTTTATTTTTTTTCATTTTTTGCTTTTCTTGGTTTTTAACTCCAACTTAAATTTCATTCTTTAGCCCTATGTTGTAGGCTATAAAATATGACTCATTTCATGCATTTTGAAACTCACAAACATTTTTTTTCAGAATATAAATGCAAATAGAGCAAGACAAAGTTGAAAGGGATTTTTCAAGAGGCTTTTGCTTTCAAAATGATAATGACATATCTATGAGACAAAATGTTGTAGATTTTCAGCTGCTGTGAAATCCAAATGAATAATCATGATAAATTATGCTTAACAGAGTAATACACAATGCCAACAATGAGACAATAGCACACTGCTAGTCATTTACTTATAGGTATCCAACTAATCCGAGTCTCTGTCTCTTAACTTTCTAATGACACAGGGCAATCTATGTCAATTTGCTCATCATTGCAAAGATAAGGGTTGGAGATCACCATAAGTGAATTGTAGAGAATCAAATTTGAAGGTCAGACAGTTGTGTTTCCTTTGCTTGCAACCTGCTCTCTTCACAAATGTGAAAACTGCAGAGGCTGAAAGGCCATAGAGAATGAATGTCACATTTCTTCCCAGGCCAAGCATGATCCTGATACTATTATGGGCCTTTATATACTTCCTGACTTAATTCTTTCACTTACAGACTTTTATAAACTGTCTTTTCTATCTAATTTTCAAAATTAATAAAGATTAGTTTTAAGATCAGAAATTTGAAAAAATTAAGGATCAAAAAAAAAAGTTCCCTTGAAAGCTCTACTAAAATATGATGCCAGTCTACTTAAAATAGCTGTCTTGAGTTTTCTGTGAAAATACATCATACATATTTTAAGGATAACTCTAAATATTCTGAAAAAGTTAGTCAAAAAGTAATATATGCTGCATAAAGAAAATTTTGAAAATCACTTATGTATATATTTTATGACTACTGGCAATAGAGGAGTTCCTTTGTCTTTTTCTAAACTATTTTGGCACAATTTCCCCAAAATTAGCTAAAATTACATTTTTTTCAACTCTGTCATATTTTCATAATTAGACATCATTAAAATCAGAATGTTTTTACAAGCATGTAGTTTATTACTGAAATTTATAAAGGATTTTTCTCAATAAAACTAAAGTAAAATTGTATTTTACAGCTGACCAAGTCCAATTAAGGTTATACAAATATTCAGGAGAAAACATATATATCTTTAGAATATTTAATCTTTAAATTTAGATATAGAAAATATGAATTTTAAACTCAAGTATTTATGAACTGATTTTTTTAGTTCATTTTATCTTCACTAAATATATGGATCGATTAAGAGATCTAGCTCAGCGGTTTGGTGGCCTGCCTTGCAAGCGCAAGGACCTGAGTTCAATCCCCGGTACCAAAAAAAAAAAAATAGAAATATAAGAAGCATAAAATTACAACTGATAGTTTATGTCTTAGTGTGATTTAGAGCAATAGGTGACAATCTCCTAAGTAACTACCTTACTGATTTGATACATAAAGGAATATATATCTGAGGAAATCAGAGTTGATTGGAAAAGATTTAAACTGTAAACCCATTAGGAAGACATCACATTAAAACTTCTATCCTGAAACACAGGTATTATTTTTCCTTATGCTTTTTTCATTTTATATGTTTTAAGTAATGATACTGCTTGCACACATAAAATAGGTATGTTATTAATATAAATAGAAAGGGGATTTGTAGGAAGAAAACTTATGTTGTTTTTTCATATTAATCACTGGACTGAGTTCCTTAGGCTTCCTTGAAGTTCTTTTGGGAAGAGGATGTTAATAATAGTTCTTGGTGGAGAGTAATTGCTCAGATTACTGAGTGATTGGTTCTCAACAAATTGATCCAACTAGAGTAGAATTATAAACATTTAATGTACTTATAATTGATTTACATCTGCTGGTATTTTCCATCGTTTCTCCCACAGTTTCCAACATCCATTACTGTGGTCTCACAGGTCATTTCTAGGAGCAGAATTTAGGATGGAGAAAGCAGATTTTAACCAGGCTATGGAGAAGATATATTGGCTGAAACACACTTGTTCAACTCAACCATCAAAATAGGATTCTACCTCTACTCAGACACATGAAAATAAAGTTTCATGTTTTAAGGTGTTTCTTTTACAAAATTAAATTTAGTATTTAATTAAGGTAAACTTGCCATGAATATAAAATTTATCTGAACTATTGAATAGGTGTGGTGGTGCATGAGTGCTAGAGAGGCTGAAGCAGGAGGATTGCTGCAAGTTTAAACCCAACCTGAACTACATAGGAAGACCCTGTCTCATTACAAAATAATGTTATACCACACAATATAATACAGTACATGGAGCAAAAATTCTTGGACAATTTATATACCTGCTGGCCAGTTATTAATATAATGAAATTGTTTCTCCTCAGCATCTTTAGCCATCCCTCTATAATGAAAATAAAAGAACATTTCACAATTATATATTGTGCTGTTAGTATATACTGAGCATTTTACTGAAAATAAAAAGATGAGGAAGGAAAGAAAAAAATAACCAAAGTAATGCAATCTGAAAAGATCTTTGGAGAAAGGAAGTTCTGGGTCTGGATGAGATGTATTCCTTATGCAGGCTAAGAGAAAGGGTGGGCTTTACAAGAAGTAAATGAGCTGGGGGCCCCACATTTCCCTGAATAGATATCACTCTTGCATACTTGAGACCTTTAGAGATTTTTCTCTGTACTGGGAATGCATTTTTTTCTCTACCTGGTGCCTGAAATTTTACATCCAGTCTGTTCATGATATTCATGGTAGTTGCATGTTATAATCTCACTGCATATGAGCAATAAATATTGAACCATTGATCCTAGGAGAAATGCGGGATTGATTTGATTTGAGTCTCTGGTCATAATATTTTTTTAACCCATGACTACATGATCTTGTTTTAGGTGTGTTACTATTCAAAGATACCTTATTTAATTAACAGAAAAAATGAAAAAAAATTCAAGCCCAAATGATGATTACTGAATCATAGGTATATTCCAAAAAAGGCACATCATAGCATTCTTAAAATTAGGAAATCTAGAAGGTAATGCAATATTATTCTTGGAGGTCATTTCCACAGTGAAATCACTAGCAAAACACAACAAATTGTAACTCTAATTACAAAGTGGAATGATACTTATTCATAATATGGTAATGAAACAAGGAGGCAGATCATCAACTTACTTGACCCTAGGTGGCAACGTGTGTATCAGAGCTCTCAAATTGCAGATTATTCTGAATATGTCCTCAAATTACCATTAAATTGCCATTAGTATTGATTTGTGGTTATAAAATTTAATGAATAGGCTAATTTTACAAATATGAAATAAACAGAGAAGCAACCTTATTTCTATTCCTGACTTTTGGCCCCACTCAGCTGATTCTTGCCATCCTCCAGGAGCTCATCTCTTTAGTCAGTGCTTGCTGTGGGCTCCCAGAGCACTTCCATAACTATTAGTACGACACTTTACTGCTATGAAGATGTTTAGTTAATTCTGTTTTTCCCAAAATACACTGTGATTACTTTGAAAGGCTCGACCATAGATAGACTGTTTGATATTCCCAGAGCCTAAGCCCCTGGTATATGTTGAGTATTAATTTCACAGTTGTTGATAGAAGGGAGGGGAAAATGGTGGTAAGGAATTAAGATAGAAAGTAAACAAGATTCATTCTTCATCAATCACTGGCCCTCGACTCTTTAATAAATATCAATAATTTACTGCTACCTCACAATGGTTTTTCCAGGATTTTTAAAAAGCCTTTATAATAGTACCTTCAACATAGTAATAATAATGGAGACTATAAGGAAAAGGAAGATAAGGAGCAAAATATTGTATTTAAATTTATTTTGCAGAAATCTCTGAGGAAATTTATAGAGAAATAAAATTATTTGCCCTCATTATAAGGTCTCATTTAAATTTGAGTTCACAGATGTTATTAGTATGCTGTAATTAATTTGACCAGGGGACTTAACAGGACTACATAAGTAACCTCCTCTGAATTTGTTAATTTCCTTTGAAATGACATAAAAATAATGACTTTTTCTTTTATAATCAAGATGGCTTCTAAATATGAACCTTCTTGGTTTTGAAAATATAAACTAAAATGATTTTTCCTATTATGTTGTACCTTCATTCATAAATAACCCACTATCACAACTACAACATAATTTACCTTTTTATACAAGCAGGGAGACACATTTTCTTTTCATACTCTGGCCCTTTTGAAGGTTCATGCCTGAGGGATATGACACTGGATCACATTTAACACATAAGATAGCAAACACAACATATGTAAGATAAAAAACTCATTGTCTTTTCTTTTCTAGAATAAGGTAAGCAAGTTTCTGATGCTCTATTACAATCTTAAGAAAAATTAAATGAACCAAAATACATCCTACGGATCAATAGATAAAAGGAAGAAGGGTATTTTTATCTATTTACTTAGGATAAAATTTTTTTGGGTACCAGGGATTGAGCTCAGGTCCTTGCTCTTGCAAGGAAGGCCACCTAACTGCTGAGCTAAATCCCCGGCCCTGATACAATTCTTATAATAGTTCTTTCAGTTTATGTAAGGGGTCCATGTCATGATTGTATAAGAGGGCATCCAAAGTAATATCCTTTAGTAAAATCAGCTTGTCTTTTTATAATGTTATAAAGGGGAGAAGAAAAATATTTCATGAAAACTTATTATAGGATCTTCTGTCTATTCTACCTTTTGAGTACAATTAACATATAAAATAAAGGTAAAATTTAAATGTTTGGAATCATATCTACAGTAAGGCTGACTTGCACTTCAGAATAAATGATATGACTATGAAGAACAACAGAACATTTAAAATCTTTTATATACTCAGGAATTCAATTCACTTAATATAGTACTTATTTCCAAAAAATTATTAAAGCAAACATATAGGGAAGGGAATATGTTAATATATTACGATTATTCTGTTTGTCCCAATGGACTTTCAATAATTTTTACCTAATAATTATCAGATAGTTTAACCTAATTGCTGGTGTATGCATTGTGAGATTATTTTCAGGCTCTATTGACTTACTTTTGATTGTGACCAAATGTTTACAGAGAGCATGACTAAGTCACCAGAGCCTCTCTGAGGCTCCTTGATGAAAATTGAAGCCCACTAGAAAAAAGCGAAGAAAATTTCTGGAATAAAGGCACATCAGACAACTGGAGTTAATAAGTTGGAGGCATCAACACCTCCCTTTGGAGCCTGGACTATCTTCAGGGGGAACTGCAGATGCAAACCCATGGAAGAATGTTGTAGAGTTCAACCCCGTGGGAGGTCGAGGAGATCAAATCGCTTTGCTGAGACTAATTGACTTAGATCTGCACACTGCTGCCCATGTTATCTATCATGGCAGCAGAGACATACCCTGAAGGAGGCCCTTTATTTTTACTTTTCATTTTCAGTTATTTTTCCTCTTATTTTTAATTTTATTATTTTTTCTTTTATTTTTTCTCTTCTCTCTCTTTCTTTCTCTCTTTCTCACTCTCACTTTCTCACCAATCTTGTTCTTCATCTCTCTCACTTTTGTTCCTCTTCCTGTCCTAATTTGGACTTTTTTCTTTCTTTCTCTTTTCTTCTTTTTCATTCTCTCCATTGTCATTAGTTTTAAAGGAAAGTGAATACAATTTCTAATTTCCCCATTTATGTTAGGTTGTTCTGTTTGCTTTTTTTTTCTCATGGAATTTATTGTTATATTTTAGATATATAGCACAGTTACATTCATCATTGGGATCTTGTAATTCTACATGACAGGTCTTGGTTCTCATTTTTTCTCCACACGCCTGCCCTCCCTGCACCTTCTCCTCCCTTCCCTATTTACAAATACATTATTTCCATTTTTTCATTTTCTCATACTTTTTTCTTTTCCCTTATTTCCTTGTATTTGTTCCCTTGTTCTGTCTTTTCTTCTTGTCTTCAACAGTATCCTAGAGTTGGCATGATCTTCCTGTGTCCCTTGGCCTCCCTTCTAACCTTCCCTTAGCCTCCTATCTATCCCTCCCTCCCCAACTCCTTCTAAGTCCCCACCCCAAAAGGTAAAGTTACAATATTGAAGAGTTTATTCACTATCAACATATTGTGGGCTGGTCCTCAATTTTGATTTAGCTCACACAGTGAAAGGTGGTAAATTAATAACTACCACAAATTGTCATTCTCCAAGCTGTGCTTGTTGCTATTGTTGTTGCTGATTGTATTACTTGAGCTAAAGTGTGATTGAACTAATCAGATGAACTTCTCAGTATAATGAAAATGAGATTGCCTATGAGTCAATAGAGATTCAAAACTTAAGACCAGCTATATCTGGAAGGCACCTCTGAAAAGCAATTATACCATAAGGATTCTAAATACAAGCAACAAAATTACTTACAATAAGCAATATTGAAGTATCAAAAACAGTAACAACAACAAAAGTAGAAATGATAAGACAACTAAGCAATGTGCAAACTCAGACTTCCAGCTTACCAAAGGCAAATTTTGGGGGAAACGAGGAGAAAAAAATCTGATGATCAACCACCTGGACACTCTGAACTGATAGGATAGGAAGTAACAAAACAGATGAAAAAGGCTCTAGAAAAATTCAAAACAGAAATAGTTCTGCAGATAACTACAGAGATGATGAGCAAACTCAAACACATGTTTAGAGACTCTAGAACAGATGAGCTAAGGATCAACCATGATGGAAGCCATCAATGCCCAGCACAGGAAAAAAATGGAAATCATGAATGTCCAACACAAGAAAGAAATGGAATCCATGCAACAGAATCAAACAGATATCCAGGAGATTAAAAACTCTAGTGAAAGTATTCACAGCAGAATGAGCCAATGTGAAGTTAGAACGAGAAGTAGAAGACAGGATTGCAAACAGTGCAATGAAAAGAGAGATCTCTTAAAAACAGTGAGAGACCAGGAGAAATCAATTCAGCAGCTCCTAGATGACACAAAGAAGAAGATTATAGCACTGATAGTAATCCATGAAAAGCAGGAGAAAGTACAAATAACATAAACAGTGTTCACAGAACTAATGACAGAAAGCTTCCTAAACAGAGCAAAAGACCTTTACATACAGATATGTAAGATATATAGAGTAACTACAGACCAATCTCCCTAATGAACATATATGAAAAATTCTCAATAAGATACTGGCAAACCCAATACAGAGGATCATTAAGAAGATCATACACTCTGACTGTTGGATTTATCCCAGGGTTGCAAGGATGGTTCAGCACACATAAATCAGTAAATATAATACACTATATTAATAGAGCAAGGACAAAAAACAAATGACAATCTCAATAGATGCAGAAAAAATATTCCACAAAATTCAACACCCATTCATGACAAAAACTCTACAGAATATTGGAATGGATTATCTTTATATCAACCTGGTGAAGGCTATCTATAAAAAACCAACAGCCAACATCATGATCAATCATCAAAAACTGAAAACCTTCATACTAAAATCAGGAACAAGACAAGGATATCCACTATGGCCACTCCTAATCAATATAGTTCTGGAAACATTAGCCACAGAATTAGACAAGAGAGAGGAAATAAAATAATAAAGATAGGAAGGGAGGAAGTTAAATAGTTATTATTTGCTGACAATATGATACTCTAAATAGAAGACCAAAAAAACTCTGACAAGAGACTCTTAGACTTAGTTGACAGATTCAGTAGAATAGCTGGATACAAGCTCAACACTCAAAAATCTATAGCATTCTTGTACAAAAATAACATACTCAGAGGGAAATTGGGGAAACAAATTCCTTTCAGAATATCATCTAAAAAATGATTTAGCTCAGCAGTTCGGTGGCCTGCCTTGCAAGCACAAGGACCCAAGTTCAATCCCCAGTACCAAAAATAAAAAAATAAATAAAATTTAAAAAAAAGAAATACATAGGTTTCAGTCTAACAAAGAAAGCAACAGATCTCTACAATGAAAAGTAGCACTTTAAAAATAAGAGATCAAAGAGAATATAAGAAAATGGAAAGACATCCCTGTTCCTAGGTAGGAAGAACCAACATAGTGAAAAGGGCCTTACTTCCAAAACTGCTATATAGATTCGATGCAATCCTGATCAAAATCCCAACAGTATATTCCACAAAACTTGAGAAAACAATCCAAAAATTCACCTGCAACCAGAAGAGACCTAGACTAGCAAAAGCAATTCTAGGCAATAGAAACCTGATGTAGTATCACCATCCCCAACTTGAAAGTATACTACCAACCCACTGTGATAAAAACAGCATGGTTCTGGTAAAGAAACAGACTTGAGGATCAGTGGAATAGATTAAAGAAACAACTCCCGACATACTCAGCTGCTTTATCTTTGACAAAGGAGCCAACCATCCTCCCTTGAGGAAAGATAGCCTCTTCAATAAACTGTGTTGGAAAACTGTATTTCAACCTGATAGAGATTAAACTAGACCCCTATCTTTCACCATGAACTAAATTAAAATCAAAATGAGTTAAAGGTCTAAATAGTAAAACAGAAACATTAAACTTGCTGGAAGATAGGTAGAATTCTTGAAGACGTTGTCATAGGGGAAGACTTTATGAACAAATCCTCAGTAGCAAAGGAACTAGCCAAAGAATAAAAACCTGGTATCTCATGAAAAAGCTTCTGCACTGCAAGGAAAACCACCAAAAGAGCTAAGAGACAACCTACAATGTAGGAAAAAAATTACCAGCTGTTCTTCAGAAAAAAATGTTTGCTATCTAGAACATATAAAGAAGTCAAAAGAATCGGACCATACAAATTAAAGACCTGATTCAAAAATGGGCATCTGAAAAGAACAGACATTTCTCAGACAAAAGAAAAAGCAACAACTAAACATTTGAAAAAGTGCTCCACATCATTGGTCATTTGAGAGATACAGATGAAAATAATGCTGAGATTCCACCACACCCCAGTAAGAATGGCTGCTATCAAAAAATCATTCAATAACAAATGATGGCAGAGTTGTGAGGAGAAAGGAACCCTTCTCCATTGTTGGTGGGAATGCAGACTGGTGCAACCACTGTGTAAATCAATATGGAGATACCTCGAAGAACTAGGATCAGAGGTTCCATTTGACCCAGCTCTTCCTCCGATGGGTATCTTCCCAAAAGAATTAAAAGAATCATACCACAGTGATATGTGAACCCACATTTACTGAGCCACAGTTTTTAATAGCTAAAGCCCAATTGCCCATCCACTGGAGACTGGATAAAGAAGATGGAGGTGATATATATACATATATATCTCTATATATCTATATATAGAGAGATATATAGATATATATAATAGTACTTCTCAGTAAGGGACTAGAGACATAAACAGTGAGAAACTAGAGACATTTATAGCTAAATGGATGCACATTTAGGAAAGAGGTGATACTCTTAAATGAAATAAATAGACACACATGTGTAGATATCACATAGTTTCTCTGGTGTGAAAATCTAAATGTGTATATAAGGATCATAATGTATTATTGATAATGTGAAATAGGAAGAAAAATTCTAAAGGAATAGGGGAAATGGGAGGGGCAGGGGAAAGAAAAGAAGGGAAGAGAAAAATATGAGAAAATGAAAAAAATGGAAACAAAGTCTTTGTAAATAGGGAAGAGTGGAGTGGGTGCAGGAGGGCAGGGTAATGTGGAAAAATAAAAACCAAGATAAATCATGTAAAGGTACGAGATCTCAATGATGAGTGTAACTATATTGTATACCTAAAATGTAGTAATAAACTTAATGAAAAAAGTGACATTAATTTTTGCTCAATTATATGTAATGTAGCAGGTCTTTTGGTAAAGTGTACATATTGATTTCACATGATCTTGGAGGGTTACAGGTTGCGGATTACTAACATGAGAACTCACATACTCAAGGGTCTTATAGTTGAAACTGTTTATCATATGACATTTCTATCAGAAAACATTATTGTGTAATTTCCACATCCCAGTGGGGTTTCAACTTTCTTTGCTTTGGGATATGCCAAGTGAATTGATGGAACACTCTTTTAAGTGTACCTAGGTTAATCATAGAGAACTGGTGTTTCATCTGCATCTGTTCCCTCACATCTTCCTGTCTGGCACTGTTCCTCTGCTCTGGTCTTTGTTGGCCATGAACGAAACACTTTCCTCTGCCACAGTTTTCCTCCAGGGCATTTCTGCCTTGGAGCCAGACAGGGCTGAAATCATGAGCCAACCTAAGCATCTCTTCCCTTAATATGTGAGCATTGGGTGCTGGGACAGGAAAGGTGACTAATATAATGTCTTTGCGTCATAGTTGCTGCCGTGAGCATTAGGTGAGCATAATCCCAGACAAGTTGTTATCCAGTTGCAGGTGTTAGCCTTTTCCACATATCCTCAGAAGTCATGGAACATCTCTTCTGTTGACTTCTATTTATTAGAAGTCAGTGGGAATGATGATTCTATATTTAAGGAAAGAAGTTGATTCTATATTTAAAGAGAGGGGTAGTGAGGATCACACTGTAAGAGTGTGTAGGATAGGGAATGTAAGGGTGTAGCCATCTTTGGAAAATATAAGTTTCATGAAATCTTTAATAAGATTAAGTCCATGAACTTAATATTGCTATTCTATAATTTTTCTTAGCACTCTGTTTATAGAAGCACAATTTATCTTCCAAATACTTGGAGAAGGAGAAGAAAGTATTTCTTTGGAAAATGCTAGTAAAATTTTTTTTGCCCATCAAGTAATAAAGCTACATTTCTTGGGGGGAGGTATGGGGAATGGAGCTCAGGACCTTGTGCTTTACAGGCAGGCAGCAGCACCAATGAGCTAAATCCCCAGCCCTGTAAGAAAGCTGCTTTTACAAAACTAATTTATTGATACATTTTAGGTATATAATATAATGACATTCATCACTGGAAATTTGTACTGTTACATAATCTATCTTGGTTCTTATTTTTGCCCATTCCCCTGCCCTCCCTTTAACCCTTCCTCCCCTCCCTATTTATAAAGACTTTGTTTCCATTTATTTATTTTCTCATATTTATTCCATTCCCTTCTTTCCTTTTCCCTACCCCTCTCACTTCCCCTTCCCTTTGCCCCTTTTCTTCCTATTTTACATTGTCTATTATACCTTTAATAAAGCTACATTTTAAAAGCAACTTTTCTAAGATGAAAGAAACAACCATAAAGTCTGTAAAAACACATTGATTTTTTTCCTCCATCTCTAATTTCTGAATTATATGGTAGTTATTAAATATATATATGTGTGTGTGTGTGTGCATATTTTTTTTTGTGTGTATATATATATATATATATATAATAAAAGGATACTCATAAGAATGAAATTTTAAAATTACAGCATTCTGATTATAAGTAAATCAATCATTATTCTCTGTAAATTATTCTAGTCTTTCAACTTGATGCAGTCAAATGCTCTACCACTGATCTATACCCCCACTTTCAAATTTTTGAAGTGGTTTCCATAAGTATCTTTTGAGCCTGATTACGATATTACATCAATGCTAAACTTTCTCAAAAATATTTTAAACTGGTAATTCCTCTTTTTCTTGCCACCTGTATCTGTGGAAAAAGACGTCTTCCATAAGAATGAATGAGATAAAGTATTATAAAAGATTAATTCTGCTGCTTCATTTTTTCTTTTTTATTTCTAATATTCTGCCCAGTTACCATGAGCTTCCTCACGTTTCAGAAACAGCTAGTCATCTCTGAGAAACAAATTGTACTATTCACTTGTGTCCTCAGAGAAAACAAATGGTTTAGTGGGTGAGATGTCCAGAAAATAAGGAAAACTAGTGCTATGTATTCCCAACAGGAGAAATAGATCTGCTGAAAATAACTCCCAGCACAATCACGACATGTCTCTGAAATGTACCAAGTTATATACTGTTTCTTTATATAACTTTAAACCTTGCAAAAGAAAAATCCACAGAATGCTGTCATGTAGATATATAAACTCATTACATTGTCATAGAAACAGAATATTTCAAAGTGTTGTAGTTATAATATCTATGTAATTTAGTACAGATATATGCATATATATTGGCTTTTAACTTTAACGACAGAGAACGCATTAGGTGAAATTAATGAAATTAAATAATAATAAAAGAATAATTTTCTTTTTACTTCAAATCAAGTAAATTGATTGGAAAATTCAAACAATTATTATGGATATATTTTCAATCCTAACAGTGTTTCAAAATTAGGAAAATTTTAAATTACATTATCATAAGTTAAGTAATTCTTATTCTACAAAATGTAAACAATTTTTTTAAAACAATTTTTTTCTTTCTATGCTATCTACTCACTTGAATCATATTCTAATATAAAATAAGGGCATGATAATTAACTAGAAGAAAAAGTAAATATTTTAAAAAACTTTTTGCTTCTGAATTTGTCTGTCTTAATTTATTCACATATTATAAAGAAAATTTAATAGACCAAACATATACCTCCATCCAAAATAAAGTTTCCACTAAATATTTGCTTTAGTCTCTTATATTTGTCTTTCTACAAATATTTATGAAGCAAATTATAATTCTGAAACATAAAATGTAAGAAGAAGAGTTATATTAGTTTTCTGTGACCATATTACATTATGGAATTACTTGACAGAAAAATTTTTTAGTTTTATGAACTTACTTGTCACAGATATTATGTGACAGGAACTTTTAATCTTACTGTACTGTCAAGAAAACTGAGATTAATATAGTTTAAGTAATTTTCTGTGCCCCTCCCCATCTCTCCAAAGAGAAGTAAACATTTTATTCTTATTTCCCAATATCTATTTTACATTCTGTTTTTATTTACCCTTTCAGTTTCAGGGGAATAAGAGAAGAGGAAGTGAGGGATTGGAAAAAAATAGAAGAAAAATGGAAACAAATTTTTTTTTAAATGGGGAAATAAATATTGAAGGGAGGGGAAGGGAATAGGGAAAAAAAGAAGAATCAAGATATATGATACACAGGTATAAATTAATAATGAATATGACCATTATGTATATCTAAAGTGTAATTAATATAGTTCACGATTAGGTTCTTTCAGAAGGTGAAATGACCTCTTCTGTTGCAACTTAGAGAATCTCAAGACCACAGTCACATTTAACGTGAACTATAAACTTGTGGGTTTTGCAAAGTGCCCTTAATAAATGGGAGAAGTATTCACAGAATTAAAAAAAAAATAAACTGTTCTATTCACATTTAGGTTACACAGTGAAAGGATATAGATTTAAATTGGCAGAGAGAATAGGCATCCAGGGCATGGACCAAGCACGGGTTCTAGTCATCTTCTCCCATGAGAGTACTGCCATCAACACCTATTTCACCCAGTAATAGTTTGTGTATGAAATACAGGCAACAAAAGACGTTCATCTGAGCTTTATTATCTCAAATTTATTAGAGCTTGTTATATAGACCTGGTTAAGCAATCGCTTGTTTGACTTTAGCCTTTAAAACTGAACTAAGCAAAAGTCAAGCTGATACTGAGTAGTTTAGGATATCCCTCCATAAATTACACTGTTAGTTTACTTTATTGAGCATAATCAAAGTCATCAGGTATACACAAATATTATTAGAGAGTAAAACATTGCAAGGGTGTTGAGATTGCCTCCTATATGTAAAGGGGCAAAGACTAGAGCTCTATGTGATCAAGATTAATCTTTTGCTGTACTAATGTTCTGACACAATAGGCAATGTGTAGATGCATAGCCAGTAATTATATGTCTCAACAATTAAACAACAGCAAAGCATTATATGACTTCCAGATGGGAAACTTTTCACTTTTATTTTGAATTATAAATAAAAATTTTGTTCAATGTCTTTTGTCAATAATTTACCAAAGCTTATTTTTATACTGTCCTGAATTGTATAGCAAATAATTTTTTTAATAAATCCCACTATAAAACTAGTTCACAGGCTAATAACAAATCTAACTTTCTCAAAAAAGTTTCCAGCCATATATACTTAAAGTGAGAAAAGACCTCATTCCTTGTCACTGAAGCCTGTTGCTTTCTCTGTGCTCTGATACACTAAGTGTCATGGATTTCACACTACGGTAATCCTGTGCCAGCATCTCCACTCCAGAGCGCCAGTCAATGAGAAGAAAAGCCGAGAGAGCAAGCTCAGTACCAGGAAGCAGATTTAAATAGGATCTTCTATATTCTTCCAGATTTACAAGACTGAATTTCCCAAAAGTGTGTATTGATTTTATTAAAAAATTAGCTAATATCTCAGTTGAATTACTTTTAAGTATGCTTGCTTAGAAGTAGAACAGAAAGCTAAAAACTGCTAAAATCATGTTTGTTCTGAAAGAAGTCTTTTTAGATGTATCAAATGTAGAATCTACTCTTTACCAACTTTTTTATTCTACAGAAACATGTCAGTAAACATTTTATCTTATAAATATATGCTGCTGTATTACAGTGAATAACTTTATGTTCAATACAGTGAAAAACTGGTTATACTCTCTCTGACTATATAAAGCATGTTTTGATTAAATAATATTACTATCCCACATAAATGCAAATTTTAGAGAGAATGAAAAGGGTTGCCTAAATATAACAGTGTGTAACAAGTACCATTTTTAAGAAGACAGTAAAGACAAAATGGCACTAAATTTGTTCTTTTATTTATTTGTAAAACTAATCTCATTAAATGGTTATTATTAAAAGTAATATTTAATAAACCTTAAATTTCTGAAACTATCATTGCATGCATGCCCTTCTGTGCCTCATATTTATATTTCTGACATATTTCATTTTCTGGTAGAATCTTTTTTTTTTTGGTACTGGGGATTGAACTTGGGTCCTTGCGCTTGCAAGGCAGGCCACCGAACCACTGAGCTAAATCCCCTGCCCATACCAATTTATTTTATGACCATCTCCTTTATGATGAATATTCAGTAACAAAAAGTGTTTTATTTTGTTTATTTGAACTCTGAAAAAAGTAGTTATTTTGGAGATGAGAAAGTGCTATGGAGATTTCTGGGGTAAAAAGACTCTATAGAGTCTCAGGAAGGTGGTACTCTATGTAAGATTTTGGTTTAAAACATTATGACTGCAAGGCTGTGGAATTTCATGTTTCTAACTAATTTGTAGCATGAAGAGCTTCTTTAAGAAAGGAAACTTCAGGCCACACAAGTGGTCTAGAAAAAAAAGAGATTTCTCCCACACAGTTCAGAGCATTGTATGCATAATTCATTTTTATATTAAAAGTCATGTTGTATCTTCCCTAATCACTACTCAATTACTTTTATTTATTTTTTTTAATTTTATTATTATTATTATTTTTTGTACCAGGGATTGAACTCGGGTTCTTGTGCTTGCAAGGCAGGCCACCGAACTGCTGAGCTAAATCCCCGGCCCAATTTAGTTTTAATTTTAATTTGTAGCAATTTAAAATTATAAAAAGTTCCAAGAGTTATAGAAATACTTCCATATTCCCTTTACCATGAGTCACCAGTTTTTGATATCTTGCCAAATTTTCTTTGTTTTTCTTTCACTTGAAATGTGTATATTGTTTTTCTTAAACATAAATTGGTTACATTTACTGTGTTCTTTTACCACTTGATATTTTGTTGCTCATTTACTAATAACAAGTATATTTCTTTGTGCAACCATAGATTCTGTTCCTTATATACTCAGAGACAAATCCTTCTATAATTTAATCCTTTAATCTATATCAGTGGGGCTAATCATTTCCTTCGTAGCGTTTTTCATGAAAGGATCGAGTTCTGGAAATTGTATTTAATTGCAGAGTCTCTTTAGTCTATTTCAATCTGGAACAGTTCTATACTTCCTTATCATCTATAACTGTATATTACTGAATTTAAAAAGCCAGTCATTTTACAGATGCCCTCAGTTTCTGTTTAGCTGATGCCCCTGACTAAATCGAAGTTTTGCATTTTGTACTTACATGCTACAAAGGTTTACCTGTGTCCTCGTCTACTCTCATAACATGCACAATTACATTTAATCAACAATATTTATTTTGAACATTTAGCTAGGGTGTTGATCATTTTCTCCATTTTGTAGTCAGTGTTTTTCACTTTACAGTTAATAAATGATTTGTGGAATCATACAATTGTTTTGATTTATAGAAAATGCAAATTTATGATTTCACCCAAGACATATATGGATAAATCTTTGTATTCAAAGTCAGCAATTTTTCGGAAATATTTTCACCTTGAATTTTGTCTAATTAGTTTGTTTAAAAAATACTTTAGTATAATAATTTAAGGCCACAGTCAAAGTTCCTCTTAGGATCTTTAGGAATTTTAAGGAATTTTTCTCTTAGAAAAAATTAAAACAAAATTGTTCCAGGAGTAATATCTTCCAACATAGTTTTCTTTTTTTCTTTCTTTCTTTCTTTCTTTCTTTCTTTCTTTCTTTCTTTCTTTCTTTCTTTCTTTCTTTTTCTTTCTTTCTTTCTTCCTTTCTGTAAATTATTTCTCAATAACAAAAGTATGTCTGGATAAATACATACACTAGAGACAAATAGTTTTATCCTGAGAAAACCAGAACCTTGTTTTCTTAGCTGATAAAATTAGCATTATAAAAATCTACAAATATCAGAACTCCAGTTCATGTTATTATTGAGAGCATTTCATCATCACCATCATCATCTTCATTTTCATTACTATAAGTATTGCTTTCCAATGTGCAAGTATTCCATTTTAGAAGCTCAAAATTCTGGGAAATGAAAGGAAGGCAATAATTAATTTTAAATTGTGATAATAAGCTATTTTATTATCCTCAAGGAGAAATTGAGAAAGTAACAAGTGTATACCAAGATCTCCCATAACTTCTTTACTAAGTCTCAATTTTTAATTCCTTCCCACATTTAGTTTAGCTGATTTTTATTTTAAATACACATATCTCTATATACATAAATATGACATAAACATATGAATATGTAAGTATGGATAATTAAATACCAGCCTAAATTATTGGATATCAGCTTAAAAACTATATGATTACATATCAATATGATCATTGTAAATATAATTATATGGAGGTTTTTTTCATTAATTACATTAAATTATACCAAAAACGTGTGTGTCACCAGAAAATGCTTGAACACTGAAAATGGAATTGATGAAAAAGCAGAAGTAAAATTTAGGTACTATATAGGTCTGTAGGTTAACTATTGTCTAGTATTGTAAAATTCAGTGGAAACAATGAGAGGAGTAACCCTATAATTATCAAACCTCAATGACCAATTACCTCTGTTTACATAATTTATATAGCAAATAATCTAATTTTTTTCTTAATTATTTGTTCTGTATGTTCAATGCTATTGAGATTCTACATAGATTTTTATAACAGCAATGTGCACAGATTTCAAATCATTTTAAGCTCCTAATTTAGGAAAATAATGTTAAACAATTTATTAAGAAATCTTGGTTTCAATCAGTGTTCACCAGCCTTTCCTTCAATGAACTTGAAATTGGTGACTAATCTCAACTTTATACATCAGGCTTATATTATTCCCCCTGTACTCTATTTTCAGTACTGGCCTTTCTACCATGCATGAGATGTCTGTGGTGTTTAATAATCAAAACACTTTTTCTAAATGTTAGCTTCCCCCCACCCTCCTCTCAGTCCTCCTCCTCCTCCTCCCTTTTCTGTAAATCAAACTCAAGGGTGATCTATCTCTGAGCTATATCACCAGCCTTTATTCTTTCTGAAGCAGGGTTTTACAGAGTTGTTTAGCCTGGTCTGGAACTTGACATGCTCTTGCCTCAACCTCCCAAATAGTTAAGATTACAAGTTTTGTCACCGTGCCCAGCTACTTTTCCCCTGTACTATACAGTGTCTTGGAAATATATTTAAGATTCGGATAGAGTTAAGATAAAATTTTGTGGCATGTCTATTTAACTATTCTTGGGCTGGAGATCTGTCTCAATGGTTCCTCCACCTGGCTCTGAAGCAAGGGCCTGAGTTCAATCCCTGGTAACAAAAGCAAGCAAACAAACAAACAACAATAAACAAACAAATAAAAAGAATGCTATTTAACTATTCTGAATTCTCATAAGGAGGTATCAGTTTAAGTTTTGATGCATGGATTTTAAAAGTAGTCAGTACTCAAACAATGTTCCCATGTATGGACTCATTGAACAGGGCTGCTATCACAGAATATGGAGGCCTAAAATGAAAATATAGTAACATATTAGGACAACACCTAAATTTACTTCCTATTCTTAAGTAAGTGCTATAAAACTTAGTATAAAATTTTATTGATGTTTAAAAAAACATTAATTTAGCAGTATGGTAACATGTACATTTACGAAGCATTTGGATTATTTAAATGTTATTATTTTGTGCCCAAAGATTTAGAAATGATTGTGGGTATATCTCTGATACTGAAATATAA
This sequence comes from Fukomys damarensis, assembly GCF_012274545.1. Classification (NCBI taxonomy): domain Eukaryota; kingdom Metazoa; phylum Chordata; class Mammalia; order Rodentia; family Bathyergidae; genus Fukomys; species Fukomys damarensis. Next base: position 26,704,988 of record NW_022900924.1, read on the forward strand.
AAATAACTAAACAACTTTTCCAAAATTCTGTAGATTGTTCTGTTTTTTAATGTCAGAATATTACCTTAATAATGATTGTGTTGGCATAAAAATACTAAATCTTCTTTAACAATCCTTATGTTTTAAGGAAATGAATTATTATATCAATGGCTAGTATGATCAAATAAATTTCTATTATATTGGATCTCAAGTGATAATGACAAATTTCAAAAATATTTTTTAAATATATTATTTTCAGGGACTAGACAATAAACGGAAACAGGAATATTTAAGTAACATTTCAAACTTTATAAGAATGAAATAGCAGGAAATAATTTTCTAATTTTATACTGCTTATCTTGGAGGAAGACCACAATCAGTCCTGCTCAGGAAAGATAAAACAAAGATAAAACATGAGAAAGTAAGCTAAGTAATGAGAAAAACTGAAAGGGAACTCAGAGTTCTCTGAAACCTTTGCCCAAATCTAAGACTGCTTAAATAGAGAAAATGTGTAGAAGTCAGAATAGCACAGCTGAGGATGAAAGAACAAAACTTCATTTGAATTATTGCCCTTCACAAGGTTTTCAATTTCCATCTAATTATGCTATTATAGTCTACTAACACCAATCAAAACTCAACAAATTAATCTATTTCAATGCAATAGAATCCAGAGTTTCCACATCATATTTACAATTTTTAGCATACAGTAAAAATAAAACAAAAATTCAACATGTATATAACAAATTAAATATGATTATAAGTTAAAAGGGTTCTAAACAAAAGATAATCCCAGAAAAACACAGAGTTATAATTGGCAAATAAGAATCCAAACCATATAATTGTGCTTAAAAAAGAAAGGAAAATGTAATTCAAGCAAATTTAAAGATTTTAAAACTTAGAGAATCATAAGTATAAATAAAAATGAAATGGGTATTTTAGGACAGAAAATGACAATATCAGAAATTTAAAAAACAAGGAATGTACTGAATGGATTATATGATAGAGATTCTAGGTGGAATAAGAAGTAAAGGTCAAAAAATGTTTATAAGTCCAGGGATTTAGCTCAGTGGCACTGTGCCTGGCTCAGAAGGCCCTGAGTTTGATCCCTGATACAAAAAATCATTCATAGTAATTCAATGTAGAGTGAGTAAAGAAAATGAAAAAAAAAATTAAAATAATTAAACAGAATGTTGAAATACAACTGAAAAAATTTTTGAGTAATTTTTTCCTAATTGATAGTAATTTTAAAATATCAGTGTTATTTCATAAGAATGTAAATTGGCATTTAAACAATATTTATTTTTATTGTCCATTTTTTTAAACATAATTCAGTAAAATCAGAACAACTTTATTAATTTTTATTTATTTTGTGAGAAATAATTTCTGAGAAAAATATTTTTCAAATATGCAGCATATCTACACTTTTGTATGTTATACTGAAATTGATTTTTTAAAAACAGGAATCGAACTCAGGACCTTGAGCTAAATCACTGGCCTTTTCAAATAATTTTTGATGAGACCCAAGAAAACAGATGGAAAATATTTCCAAAGGTCCAGAACTTTATTTTTGATATTCAAGAAGGTATTAGATATTCAAATATAACATTAAGTGGACATTACATTAAACACTTGTTTTACATTGCTTTTATTTTCTTATAGTCAATACTTGTTTGCTTTGCTTTGAAATATTTATTTTGATTGATATAGGATGATTTTTTATTGTTATCTAATACAATATTGTTATCTCATATGGTCTATATATGTAAATAATATGAAAATTTAAGGGAAAGCTTTGATATTCTCTCATCTCTTTCCTCTCCTTCCTTGAGGAGACACGATAAAGTTTTGCTTTTACTTACAAATCAAGCCTTGGCAATATATTGTAATTTGACTATCTTATCCACTTTCTTTTTCATTGCAATGTAATTCTTGACTTCTACAACTTAAATGAGGGGTTTCTTTTGCTCATGTTTCAGTCTGTGGTCAGCAAACTCCAAAGAAAAAACAGCAAGTCAGAGGAACGTGTCAAAGTAAGGTGCTGCGAGGAAGCAGAGCATAAAGGGAAGAGACGGAAAGGGAGGTTTACCCATCTTGGTCACACACCCTGTGACCCACCTCCACTCAACAGCAAGTCAGCTATAATGCTCCTATAGTACAATCGCTTTCCACATAAGAGAATTTGGAGGCCACTTTAGACCTAACTATAACACTGTGTCCCTGGTCGCCACAATGCTCACACATATAACTTCATGCAAAATGCATGTAGTCCATTTCTAAGAGTTGCCAAACGTTTTTACAATTCCAGCACTGAGGAAAAGTACAAGTCCAAAATCTCACCTAAGATTCAATGCAAACTCAGTTGTGAGATCTTGTAAGTAAAAAAGAAACTTAAACTTTGCTGATATAAAAGAGCACAGTACAAACATTTCTACTGGAAAAGGGAAAAAAGGAAGATAGAAAGAAATTTGACCAAAACAAGACTGAAACACGGGGGGTGAATGTTAAATCCTGTAGGTGTGTCCAGCACCCAGGGGAAGTGGTGTTGATATGAGAATCAAAAAGAACATGAGCAGCACTGCCCTTGTGACACTGACTGCTGCAACCCCCTTGTCTCTCTCAGGGTAGCTTTGCTCACTGCATTTTTCCTCAGATGTTTCATGTTCCTGGTTTCTCAAACTTCCAAGTGTCTTTACTGCCCTTTCAGCTTCCATGCTTCCTGCATGGCTTCCAAAACTTCTCTCTGAGAGAGCGCATTGCCTGGCCTCACAGGCCTTTTTGTGACATCTTGATGGAAGTCCCCCTCCCCATCCCATAACTCTTGTGGTGTGAATGCCTGTAAAACTAGCACCATGTGAATAATGTTAAGCTTTGCTGCCAGCTTGAGAAATAACTGGGTCTATTTGTATCATGGCTAGAGAGGCCTGTGTGCCTCCATAGGTGAACACTCTGACCCAAAACCTGAAGAAGAAAATTTTAGAGTGGCTCTCTCAGCCTTTCTTGAGTAGGATGCCATGGGACTTTCTTCTCTAAAGCAGTTTTTCACTTTGTCACCAAACAGCCTGAAGAGGGTGGGGCCTTGCTGGGTCCAGGGATGCCTTCAAGGCATTCTTCCTATTGTCATGATGGAAAGTACTTGGCTTCTTTTCAATGCAAATATATTTAGCAATGAAACGCCTTTGCTATAACTTTACAAACTCTAATTATACAAGAGATTCCTTTCTGGCAAAACTCAAAACTTAAAATCACTCAGGTAGGCCATTTTCTCTTGATTCTTAATGCAGATCTGGTTAAAAGCCCCCAACATTATCTATGCCATTGCACTGCATTATAATTAATCTCCAGATTAGTTAGCCCATCACACTTAATCTCAGACACCTGCAAAGTCTCAGAACATGAGCAAAATATAGATAAAAGTACTTCCAGAGAGAAACACACATGGTATCCAGCACAACTGCCAATGGAATCCTTTTACCAAAGTTAAACCTCCTGAGCCTATTCCTTACGTTATCAGTCAGCGTTCACTACAGAAACTGATATAATACAAAATACACAAATATAAAATAATTTACATATTGACATAATGGCCTCCCACAGGGTCAGATGTGGTAGAGTGCAAAGCATCTATTTGTACACTAGCGACTTGAAGGATCCAATCAAAGGCCTGCAGCTTCATGTTGTGTCTTGTGTGAGTACATATCAGCAGGCTAAAGAGTCTGTTATGGAAGCCAGGAGATGAAGTCCAAGGTTAGAAGATAAGAGCTCCTCCAAAGAAGACAGAAGCAGGTTTTCTTGGTTTCCCTTTTGTGGCAATAGTCCTTGCTAGGGCAGGTCTTCCACATCCAGAACAATGCTGAGCCAATTAAATTGGGCTTATTTACTCCAGGTGACACAGACAATCAACTATCACACTTACCAACGGCTTCTCATCTCCATCAACTTTCTGGTCTCCTGAGCTCTGCCTAAAATCTCCTATTAATCTTAGCTCACAGCATTTTAGGGCTTCTCTAGTCAGCATCTTCAAATCTTTCCCAATACATCCCATGAACAAGTTCCAATGACCGTTTGAGTCGGCAGTGGAACTAAACACTCAATTTTATTAGTTTCACATTAAAAAATAATGAAAAAGATTTATGTAGATATGGTAAGATAATTTATATATATATATAGTCCAGTTAAATCACCTCAGTATTTTTAAAATTATCCTAAGGCAAAAGTTCACGGGGTACCTCTCTGAGACTGATACAATAAATCATCTGTTCTGATTCAACTACTTTTTTCTGGATGGGTGGATTATAAGCTTTGTGCAACTACTAAGTTTTCTGAGTAGTAGTACCAACATTTTCTCTAGTCTATTGCAAAGCTCAAATTAGGCCTCTTTTTCTATTTGAAATTATGCTCCACTTTTAAGCATTTTCAAGCCAACATACCAGTACTGCTGAGCTGCAAAAATTTATTAAAAATATTTCTCTCTTTGAAATTCAGTTTTAATTAAATTCTTTTTACCTTTTTCCTAACATGGTAAATTTAGCAATCAACCATATAGTAAATATCCTGAGGTGAAATTCTACTCATTAAAAAAGTAGTATGTCTTTCCTACCTTTCTTTAAAAATCAACCTAGATGACCTTGCCATTATTTTGTTAAAAGGCTACATCCATTTCTCATGTGCGCTCTTCAAATCACACAAGAGTTTAGATATTGCTCTATTGAGCACTCCTTCTGATATGCTAAACCTTGACTATAGGTAGTACCGTGATCCTAGCTTATTGTTTATTATTCAGGTCTAGAATTTTTTCAAAGTGCAATGAGCATCACCCAAAAAACACAGTCAGTATAAATTGATCACATTGCTACTGAAATTGATTGTGATCAACTCCATTAGCACATAACCAAATATATAGATGACAGGTAGGAGTCAAGGACTAACTAAAATCTCCATACTAAATTTGTCCAGTAAAACCAAAATCAGGAATACTTAATGTATAGCTCAGTAAAATTTTCATTGATCTCTACTGAATTACTAAGCATATTTTCAGAATTTACACAATTCATTCCTCAGCATCAGTGTTCAGTCCTTTGCTCCACAAAGGTGATGATTCACTTGCTACACTGGAGTAATCAGAAAAATTCAGAGTTCTGTTAGTTTTTTTTTCCTTACACCATGAAATTTCATTGGATTTTTCTACTCACAGTGAACAATGCCTCTCACTTTTTCAAGAAATATGCACTTTATTTCATTGTTTTTTCTTTTTCTATCAACTCGCTAAAATCACTGTGAACCTACAATCATTTTTAAAATTTTGCCATCATATTAAGGCCTGTTGACTGAATTTGCTTATCCTTTTATTTCTAAAAGTTTATTTCTTGGCTGCAGTTTCTACCACTTTATATAATGCTTCTCTTAGTGATTCTTCTTACTCTACATCCTCCTTGAGTACTAAAACCTCTGAAACTGCTGACCATTTCTCTATAGTAGAGTTCAGTTCAGCTCAAAAATTACAAACTACAAATTATGTTCCTGGAATTAATTTAACTTATGGCTACTAATATTTTGGTTCTTATATAAATCCTCAGGTTCTTGTGGTGAATTTAGTGTTTCAGCAAAACTGAGTATCACGTGAAGTTAACTCCATGAATAATTTTTCAGAAAAGAGGTCTCATTTGATCCTTCAAGGAAAACCTCTATAAGAACACTCCCTAAGAAATTTGACAATGAGGAAGTTGACCTGCAGTGGATAACTGTATTTCACACATGGATTAGAAGAGTTTAAGAAAGGAAAGATTTCTGACACACTTGAATTCTCTATAAATATGTAGCATGTTTTGATACTTCCTTAATATACTGATTTTTATATTTTTAATTTGACTATTACCTATAGCCTAATCCTCAACTCTTTGAACAGAGTCCTTTGGCCTAAAAGTACCTCAAAACAGCCTTTAAACAAATCCAAATGCCTGCTTCTTGAACAGATAACTCATATTAAAACCTTATTATCATAACATTTCCTTAAATTATATGCACTTATTCTAAACTTAGCAATACTTCTAAAAGGCTATTTATATTAGTCTCCCTATAGGTGGTTCAGAAGATATTAGCACATATTTTGAAAAAGTCTAACCAATGGTAGAATGATTAATAAGTTTACATGCCCAATATAGAATTTAGCAACTGTTATTTATTGATTGTATGACTATAATGAAATCTATATTAGTATTAATGATAATTTTCAAATCTCACAATTAGGAACAAATAAGAGGGTATTTATATACAGTATTTCCCTATACTGAATTCATTTCACTTTTCATATTTAAATAAATGGGTTATTCAGACTTAGCATCACAGTGTTTATCTAAACTTGTGATGACTGTGCAGGTGTCACTGAATTTTGAATGCTCATGTTAAAACAAGAAGCCTACATAATCAATTTGCACATCAGCCTTCATAATCTCAAGTTTAAACTAAAAAAATAATGCCTAAAGGAAAATCAGACCTAAAACCTACATTCTGGTCATACTGTCTCCACAGGGAATCTGTATTCTATCAATTTCTGTGTGGCATTATTATCTTAATTTAAATTGGAAGAAATGAAGAATTTGTTCTTGAAATGCCACTATGTGTTTGTAGAATTAGGCACTTATCATTTTCCTTCATTTAATTTAGGTGAACATCCCCCAAATACTTATCTAATTATCATAATTTTGCATCTTTATTGTCACATTTTCCTGGAACTAAGTAGAGTGGCTAACCATTAGGAACAAAAAGGTTAGAAGACTTAAGCAAACCAACTACTAAAGCCTCCCAGCAATAAAAGAACTCCAAGTTAAAGACGTCCTGTTCTCCGTAGGTGGTCACAAGATAGCAACAAACCTCTTGCTATGCGGCATCTTCTTTCCTCCCAATGACCCTGACGATCTTCTCTAAATCAGGTGTAGATATAGATATGGATGTAGATATAGATGTATATACAGATATATATCCATATCATCATGTTATCTAAAGCTAAAGGCTTTCTATGAACCAGAGGAAGTGGTCCTCTTAAAATTACAACTATAAATATAATTTTAAATACAAGTGCTAAATGATCTACAAGGTGTTAAAAGAACCAGAAAAATACATAATTTAGATAATAGCATTTGCTGAATAGACCTTTTTTCCATACCCCAAAAATTCTTAAAAAAAAAAAAGCGATCTCTTCTTGCTTGCACAATTCTTCTCTTGGAAACTCACCTGCTTTCCTTCTTGGCATTGTACTCAGTTCTAAATACACTTTTGTCTTTTATATATTACATTTCAGTTGGTTATTTTAACAATCCATGTTCCCAGCCCTTTGTTCCTTGTCTCACATGGCATTAAAAATTGAAAAAATAGGAAAACTAGAAATAAATTACATCCATTTATCCATTTACCTTTCTCTTAAATTAGATTTATGTGATAAGTCTAATAGGCAGGTTTATTAATGAATATTACCCCATGAAATATGAGATGACAAGCAGCAATGAAATAGAGCAGCTGAGAAATTTCAGATCAGTTGAACTCCACATTTCCTACAAATAGAATGTTATCAGGAATCTGAGTATGTGTCAGTGACAAAAGTGGCATATAGAAAGCATGGTACCAGAAACACAAGTCAGACAAACAATATATAAAAACACTCTCCACCCATGACATAATACCTCAAGAAGTAGAGGGAGATGTGAGGGAGAAGAGAGGAAGGGAATGAAATGAGTTGAGATATATTTACTATATACATGTACCAACTTCCTATGATGAATTAAATCATTATGTATCACAAACATGTAGTGATAAAAAAATAAAGAAAAAGAAAAACTGGCCAGCCAAGACAGAATTCTTAGAAAGGCTATATAGTTCAGCAATAGAATGTCTGGGAAACAGACAAAAATTGAAGACTCTATAGCGAGGAAGCAACACAGAGATTCTGAGTTGAGACACGTGATTCTCAACCTATAAAACACAGGAAAGAAGTCAAAAGAGGCAATCCTCTATGATGCTGATACAGAGAAGAGTTTTGTTTGTTTGTTTTTTGAGACAGGGTCTCCCTGTGTAGTTGAGACTGACCTGGAACTCACTATGTAGCCCAGGCTGGTCTCGAACTCGCAGCGATCTCCTGCTTCAGCCTCCTGAAGGCTGGGATTACAGGCTTGTGCCACCACTCGCAGCTACAGAAGGATAGTAAAATGCTGAGCCTGTTTAGGAGAGTGAAGTTTAGGAAAATAAAGAAGCATTGAAGTAACTAAAGCTGGAATATAAAGTAGATTATAATTTGAAGATAGCAAAAACTCAGCAGTAGTGTGAATAGGAAATAGAAACAAATTTATATTGATTTTAAAGATACTAAGGTTTTGATCTAAGCCTTCTTTTTTAAAAAGCAAATATATGCGTGACATTATTATAGACAGCTATATTACATAGAAGTATTATAGGCAGTCAGATGGGGCTAGGTCTGTATGGGAATCAGTGCAGAGCATGAGGACATATTAAAACTGTTCCTGGAAGTGCATCTGTTGAAGGCCAGGCCTCAAGATGGAATGACCAGGCCTACATGCTTCCATGAGGGACAAGCAAGAACATGTACATTATACTATAATTGGTATAACTGATCCAATAAAGCCTAGATCCACATCAGTCACGGTGGGTGACCAGAACCTCAGGACCCATCCCTTTCTAAAAATGTCTTTGTTCTTTCCATGTAAACTTGCTACATGATCTGGTTCCCAATTAGGTTACTATTACCTAAGCAGCTGCACTTGTAATCTTATTGGTTGGGCATAGTATCGACCTACATTGTACCCTCTTAATAATTTTGCACCCACCTCAAGGTTTTTCTCTATAAAACATTCTCAGAGAAGTGCATTTGGGGTCCCCTCTTGTCTCTCAGGAGCTATATACCAATAAATTATTCATACACTTAGCCTCTGTTGCTTCTTACAATTCACTCTTCGATTTTGGGGAACACAAACTTGGCATATTTCACATCTAGCAGGTTGGAAGTTACACATATCAATGTCATCTGCATGCAGCTTTCTACCTTTTCAGGTGCTTTTATTTTCATTGCATTCATAGTACTATTTAACTTCCATTTCCATGTATTTTTAAACCTATAGGTTATTACTAGAGTGGAGTTTAGTTTAATAAGTAGCATGGAATTTAGTTTAGCTTTCAAATATTTAGTTATGGTCCTCATAGCCTTTTGTTCTTAGTTTTAATTAATTCTATAGTGATCAGTGAATATACTTTCTGTGATTTTAAACCTTTTGAATAACGTGTTTCTTTGGGGAATCCCAGGATATTTCTTATATTACCATATTACCATATAATAGCATAAAAGGATAAGAATTTTTACTGTCTAGAGAGGTGTATTGTATATATGTCCAGTATATGAAATTTATGGATTGTTCTTCAAATATTTTTATATTATCACTTTACATAAGTATTGAAAGAAAACTCTGGACATTTTTATCAGTAATGGTGAAGTTTTGATTTTTCTATTAGTTGTATCAGTTTCTGCTTCATATATTTTAAAGATGTACTGACACAAGCAGGATACTCAGGTCTACATCCTGTTCATCATACTGCAAGGAACTTTTATATATCAGGCAACATTTCTGCTGTGAATATATTGCGAGTACCTCTAGCTAGGGAAGAGTAAAAAGTTTATCAAATATTTTTCCCCAGTCTAGGTGAAAAACTTGTTCCCGAAAGTGATCACTTGAGGAATATGCAAAATGTTTAAACACTACATAAGAAATATGCTAAACTTAGGGTAAGGATGGTATTGATTTGCAGTCTTCTTGCTCTTGTTGCATTTTAGCTCTAAAATGTGTGGTCGTAATAGTTTTACCAAGGCAACACTGGTCATCACATCCAGCAGCAGGCCTGCCAGACAAGACTGACGTGCTCCAGTGCCACAAGAGGGGTTCACGTCTAGTGATGGTGTCAGTAACATGATCAGCACAGTAGGAAACTAGGGAAAGCACAACTCTGCTGTACCAGAGTTCTGCCTGTGGTCAAGCAGGCAATTAAAACCATACAAAGAAGTAAAAGGAAGAATTTAAAAATGAGAAAGACAGGGAGTGGCTAGATAAGCTGCCCCTATCTCTCTTTAACTCCATTTGCTTTTTGTCTTCCTCATACACTTATCTAATATTTCTTCCGTTAACATTTAATGTTTCAACTATATTATTCACCTTAAGATAAGATAATGCAGTGACCCCAAAAAACATTTTTAGTTATATGCTTGCTATTTCCCTGTGTTTCTCCATCCATTCCTCTGTATATATCTGTGATTTCATGTGCATGATAGATATGATTTTTATACTTTGAAATCTGTTTTTTCCACATCTTTTCTTAGTTTGTGTATTAGATTAAAATATATTCTTATCAGCTTTATATATTGCAAATTGTTGCTCAATGTGTCTAATACACAATTCTGTATTTTTAAAAACAGTAATAAAACAATTTCAATCATGAAAATTTATACAAATATCTAATACTGGGCTATAAGAGGCATCTATTCTCAGATATTTTCCTCTCCTGACATTGAGCTCCTGTTTTGATTTTTCTTGAAAAAATGGGAATGATTTATTCCTGTACATTTCTACAGCCAAACATCACCACTTCCTTCAAATATCAGATTCATTTTTACAGTTAGAGTTATGATAGAATTTTGCATCTATGTTTGTTAAGGAGATTGGCCAGTTATTTTCTTTTTTGTTAAGTAATTGTCTGGTTTGGTGGTCAGAATAATGATACCTTCCAAGAATGAGTTTGGAAGTTCTCCTCCCGTTTCAATTTCTTGCAAAATTTGGTGACTATTGGTGTTAGATCTTCCCTGAAGTTGTGATAGAATTCTGTAGTAGTTATATCAGGTCTTGGGTTTTTCTTTGTTCCTAGGGTGTTTACTACTGTTTTTATTTCATTGCCTACTATTGGTCTGTTCAGGGTTTTTAACATCTTCTGGGTTCAATTTGGTAATTTATATGTGTCTAGGAATTCCTTCATTTTTTTTCTAGATTGTCCAATGTATTGAAATATAAGTTTTAAAAATAGTTTCTTGCAATTATCTATATTTTGGAAGTATTCATTTTTATTTAAACTTTTTCATTTCTAATTGTATTGATATGGATTTTATTTTATGTCTTTTGATAAATTTGGCTAATATTTTATAAATTTTGTTTGTCCTTTCAAAGAACCAACTCATTGATTCACTGATCCTTTGCATTTTTTTAGTATCTATTTCATTAATTTCTACTGTGTGTTTTTTTTTTTTTCCTTTTACTAGTTTGGATTTTGGAATATTCCTCTTTTTTAGGACCTCAGGTACATCATTGTGATATTTATTCAGGATCATACTGTGAAACCAAAGTAAAAGGGGCCTAGGAGCTGGTGCTCTAACCCCCTCCCATTGTAGCCCCCACCTTTGTTCAAACCCTGGCTTAGGAATGTAAGGCAATCGTGTACTGTTTAAAGTCCAGATCCTGATTAAAGTGTAAGTTAGTGGTTCTAGACTATGAGACAAAATCTGTACCGTACACAGAGACCCCAAGTTAATTGTTGAACTGTTTACTCATCCTGAATGTCCTGGTGGCCTTTGAAACATCCTATACGTATCTGTTAATCATCAATATTTGACTGCCCCCGAGTACGTGACTGCTGACCACCAGCTCAAATCAGCAGACCATTAACCTTTGCCCTTGCCTGAAAGCTTAGAATGTTAACACCTCTTTTTTACCCCCCTATAAAAAGGAGCTCAGACCCTGAGCTGGTGCCACTCTGAGCCAGATACTTGCTTCTGAGAGTGCCATCTGGCCAGACTAATAAAGTTCTGTTTACCAACTAGCTAGGCTTTGGGGATGAACACAGATGCAAAAATCCTTAAAAAAAAACCAAAACAAGAATACTCTGGGAAACAGAATGCAACATATCATTGAAAAGGTGACCAAGTCAGCCTCACCTCACCGCAGCAATTTGAGAATGGTTCAAAATATTAAAATCAATAAGTGTATTGGGTCCCATAGAGAAGCAAGGAAAAAAAATCATACAGTCATCTCAATAGATGAAGAAAAGCCTTTGACAAAATCCAACATTCACTTATAATTTTTGAAAAAATTCCATTAAAATTATTTATCAAAAGATCTCACATTTACCACTTATGACAAACCTACAGCCAATATCACACTAAAAGTGGGAAAAACAGAAAACAATATATCCTCTAAAATCAGCAACAAAACAAAGGTGTCTACTCTCACCACTCCTGTTCAATATAGTACTCAAAATTTTAGCCAGTGCAACCAGGAAAAGAGAAAGAAACAAAGGGCATTCAAAAAATAAAAGATAAAAGTGAATCTACCCCTATTTTCAGAAGACATGATCCTTTCATAGAAGATCCCAAAGAATCTTAGACTAATAAAAACAATATAAGAAAATAGCAGGAAAATGACATACAAAAATCAGTAGCTTTCTCGTATATGAAGAATGAACCCACTGAAGAAGAAATGAGGAAGACAATCACATTCATAATGCCTTCAAAAATTAAATACATAGTAATTAACAAACAAAGGAAAAGACCTCTACAGTAAAAAACTAATGTAAATTGAAAAAAATAAAGATATTGAACAGGACATCTGAAAATATAAAGACAATAACTGATTCTCCTTAGGCAGAATGAATATTGTTAAGAAGGCCATATTATAAAAATTGACATATAAATTTAAAACATTCCCCCAAAAAATACCAACACCAGGGAAGGAAGGGAATAAGGATTAGAAAAAAGAGAGAGAGAAATGGGTAGAAACAAAGTTTTGTAAATAGGGAGAAAAAAGGGGGTAGTGGGAAGGGGAGAGGAATGAAGAAAAAAAGCATAAGGACCTGAGTTCAGTCCTTGATACAAAACAAAACAGAATTAAGATATATTATGTACAGTAACAAATTGCCTATGATGAATGTGATCATTATGCATGACAAAAATGTAACAATAAAAATTAGTTTTAAAAAAAACAACAGCAATCCTCACATCTCCAGAAAAAACAATTCTAAAATTTTCGTGGAGCCAAAAGATATACAGAATAGCAAAAACCATTCTGGGCAACAATAACAAAGAAGAAAGCATCAGAATCCCAAATTTTAAATTATATTACAAAGTACAGTGATAAAAATAGCATGGTAATGACACAAAAATGGACATTTATATCAATGGAACAGAATTTATAGCACAAAACAACTGCAGTCCATCTGATCTTCAACAAAGGGGCTAAAAATACACTCTAGAGAAAAGACAGCCTCTAACAAAAATGCTTTGGAAAAACAATTTATCCAGATGCAGAAGAAAAACTATATCTCTCACAATGTATTCAAAACAAATCAAACTATGCCCACAATATATGCCCACAATATAAAAACAGAAAAATTGAATTTACTGGAAGGTTAAGCAAGTTAAACTTTTGGAAACATAAGTATAGGTAAAAACTTTCTAAACAGAATCCCAATTACATAAGAAATAACACCAAAAATGAACCAGTAGTTTTGTAAAAAATCTTCTGAAGGGCAATGGAAATAAACAACAGAAAAAAAAAACTCACAAAGTGATAAAAAGCAATAGCTAGCTAGTTCTCCGACTAAGGTCTAATACCTAGAATATAAAAATTCAAAAAGCAGACTTCCCCAAATTAAAAAAAAAAAAACAACAACAACAATCAAAATGGAAGATTGAACTTAACAGACAATTCTTTAAAGAAAAATACAAATGGCTAATTGAAACATGAAAAAATGTTCAGCATTTTTGGCCTTTAGAAAAAAGCCAAACAAAACAAAACAAAACAAAAAAAATCACACCAAAATTTCATCTTACCTTAGTAAGACATAGCTATCATCAAAATTCAAGAAACCAGTAATGCTGGAGGAGTCCAGGGGTAAAATGAACCTTTCTACTTTGTTGGTAGTAATACAAACTAGTATGGACACTATGGAAATATAAAAAAGGGAATTCCATTTGACCTATCTATGCCTGGTCTAGGTATATTCCTACAAGAGTTGAAGGAAAAATATTGTAGTGATACATGCATATCCATGTTTGTAACAGCATAATTCATCATAACAACCTGTACACCCATCAAGAGATGAATGAACAAAGAAAATGTGGTACATATATAGAATGGAATGTTATTCAGCAAAAAAGGATAAATTTGAATCATCTGTACTAAATGGATGTACTTTCAATCTTAATAAGTGACGTAAATAAGATATAAAAGCCTAAATATCTCAGTTTTTCTTATATGAGGAACCCGATGTAGAAATAATTTAAAGAGCAAAATCTGAAGAAAGACGATAGGAGAAGCAAGGGAGACTTTTAGAAATGGGAAAGGGATATTGAATGAGAAAGGAGCTGGGGGTAAACACTCAAGATTAGATATGTATATATCTTAATACCGCACAATGCGTACATTCATTACGTATCACACACATATATTAATAAAAATTAAATTTAAAGCATTATAATAGATATTTAAAACTTTGTCTAAAGCAACAATACTGACTTACTCTCTACCAGTGTGCCCCTTTTACGGGCTCCATCATCTCAATAAAAGTCCTTTATTGCCCATCATACATAAAAATAAAAATGTCTACCATCCTACCACTACCAGTAATTCTACATACAGAATAGGAGATGAAATATTTTTCCAGTTATCTCTCTTATTCCATATAAGAGAATTCTGCACCCCTCTTGTAGGAAAATACTTCTCTTTACCAGTGAAAAAATACATGGCCATCTAAATTGTTCACCAATAAAATGAGACTGGAAGTGCTATCATGGAGCAAAGCTTGCTTTTCTTCACTTTAAATTTTATATTTTAGTTGAAGATCTGAGGATGGAGTCAGAATTTTTACACTGAGCTTTATCCCCACATTTTAAAATTTCTTTTGCTTTGTTTTGAGATGGGGTCTCGCTAAGTCTCTAAATTGGTCAAGCTGGACTCAAACTTGTGACATTCCTACATCATTTTCCCAGAGTCCTAAAATTACAGATATGAGGCACCACATCCAGCTGAGAACAGTGATTATAGAGCCATCATATAGATTTGTTCAGTCTCTCACACTTTTGCTTCTACTATGGGAATTTCTGGTCCCAGATTAGAGTTGTTCCTTTAGTTTACACTCCAAAATGAATAAAATACCTACAGAAGAGCAATAGCCAAAATAGAGCCACATATGACCACAATATGAGGTGAAGTGATGTCAAAACTATCGATTGCCACAGTATCACTTAACAGGTAAAGCTGGCTATGTGGTATATTGACTAGTTCTTATTTATTTACTACATTCTTCACTAAGTGTAACTGCCAAGAGAGCAAACATTTGGTGTGTTTTGTTGCTTCTGCTAACATCAGAACCTAGAATATTGCCCATCACCTGATGGTTCCTCAATAATTATTTGCCTAATGAGAGGATGAGTAAATGGATATACTAATACAATGACATTAGAGTTATTATAAGTACTATATATTTTTAAATTCAGTAGTTTTCATAATACAGAGCTGAGAGCTTCAAATGCAGAACGTGATTCATACCAGTTTTCCAAATTTAATTAAATTGATATTTACCATCAGTTTCAGAGGATAAGGAATTTCAAACGTGTTTTTGAACTATTAATGACTTTCTAAAGCAATGTGAATTTTAATCTCTTTACAGATAGTGAAAGATATAGTTTAATTGACTCAAGCTATCTATTGATGATTTGAATACTAATAAGTTCCCTGTAGACATCTATTTGAGAGATCATGAACCCTCAGTCTCATTAGACATTAACAATTAAGATCATATTTGATTCACAATGTCAACAAAGATGTTTGAGGTGCTTATTGTATTCAGACACCATACAAGGTGATGTGAACATAATTAAAAAGATGATTATAAATGAATATATATAGGATATTAAATTTAAAAGCTTCAAATAAAATACCTCATTATATTTGAACTATTATGTGCAGTAGAATCTTTCTTTTGATTCATAAATCATACTGATATTTTTATTTAGAGGGAAACCATTCAACATACACTCTTTGAACAAGTAGCAAGTTCATGACAACTTGCAGGACTGATGTGCATGATACAGACTTATTTTCTACCTCAAGAACCTTCTAAACAGCAACTTCCTAGAAGGCATAAGTTTAAAATAGTCATTCAAGTGTAAATTACCTAATTCCAAGCTATGGAAAGTGGATGATATCATCTTCTAATGAAGAAGAGAAAGCAGTCTATAAACTGATGTGCTTTGGGAGACTGATTCTTTCAGAAACATCAGAAAAGTTTAAATTAGCCAACACCCGCCCCCCCGGTTCTGTCACCAGCAACCCAGATTAACCCCATTTCCTTACCACAGTTTCCTGACCCAAATACTATCTTTTATTGCATGCACAACACACAAAATGTTTGGGAAGTGCTACTTTAGAGAGTTGTGCTCTCTTATCAGCACCGTTAGTGCAGTTTTGGTTAGAAATTACACCATGCCAGCTAAGCATATGAAAAATGTTACCCAAATTTATTGAAAAACTTTTTGATAAGCAGCAGAACACATATGAAACTGCCATAGGCAGCAGATTTCCATGGTTCTCCCTGTCTCTTTTTGCATTTATACCTCTGACTTCCTGGAATTTGTTTCCCATCCATTTTCTAGTCTTCTCTAACTTCAAACTTTAAATTTTAGTTTTTCTGTAGTAAATGTCCTGTCTCTCAGCACTTTTTATCCTTCTAAAATATATACACAACTTTGACTACTTACCTCAGACATGAGTTAATACATTAATAATATTTCTCAAATTCTTTTTAAAATTTTTCTAATTTGTCGTAGATAGATAGATACAGACATAGATATAAACATACATGTAAATTTTACTCCCTCCAGGTGCAACTTCAAAGATGTTTAATTAATTTTTTTAATTCCTATGAAAAGTTTAAAGATCTGCAATGTCTCAATATAGCTACAAGATTTTATTTTGGATATAGTATCTAGTGTTTTTTTTTAAATTTATTTAACCATATACACAATTTTTTTTTTACTTATTTCCCCTTCATCTCGATACATCATTTCTTAGGAATACAGTTCAATGAAACATTTGTATATATGAACATTGAGTTAACTAAAAATTAGTTCTCATAATACTTTTGTCAAGAGTCAGTATAATCACAAACATTTTTTGGATTGTCAACACTTACAAACAGAACCTAAAATTTATATGGACATATAAGGGGCCCAGAATATCAGTGCTGTTATAGTTATCCATTGCTACATTAAAATAACTACCCCAACACTGAGATGTTTAAAATATCACTCTACTAACTCCTCACTTTTTCAGGATTAGTTCAGCTGAGATTAGCTGAGCAATTCTTAGTGGGTCTAACCTTAAGTGACTCCTGCTTTTAATGAGCTGAGGCTTTAGTAGAGGCTGCATGTTCCAAAGGGTGTCAGTCTTGTGCTGGGAGTTTGTGTGGGTGGTGCAGCTCTCTCTCTCCCTCCCTCCCGCCCTCTCTCCATCTCTCCATCTTCTCCCTCTGTGATGTCTCTTCTTCCAAGAGGTTGACCCAGACCTCTTTATCTGGAAGTTCAAAATCAGCAACAAAGCCACGATGAAAGCCTCATTAATCTCCACAGTAAGAATATCTTCCACATTTGTTTTATAAGAGAAAGTCAAGGTTGAAACTGAATTTGTAGATATTTTCAATGCACCAAATAGAGAAGCTAGAAAAATAATGAAAAAATGAGGGAATTACAGAAATAAATGTAAACTTTTATGATAAAACTATAGTTCTTATAGTGTTATATATAGGTGAAGGCAGAAAACTAATCTGGGGAACAGAGTAGAGTGTTCTAAAAAAATCCATACTGATTTATTACAAAGTTGAGACCAGAGTAAATAAAAGATAGAGGGGATCAAGTCTCTGGATTTATCTTTAGTTTGGGTTCTTTTTCGTACTTTATTTTAACATATGCTGTGTGGTAGCTACTCCCTTTCAATACTTTATTTTCTATTTGTCTTAGTATTCATCATATTTACTAAGTCATATCTAAGTAAGGTTCTTTGTAGAGTTGGTTCATAGCCAACAGTTAAGTATCTAACAATCTTACATTCACATTAAATAAAGAAATATATAACCATTGAATAAAATAATGATAATGAATAATCATAAGTGCTGAGAATTTCATTGGTAACAGAGTATTTATAGTCCCTAATATATTCTTAGAAAGTGCTCCTTAGTTGCAAGGAGAAAACTAACAACTGTAAAATGGAGAAATGACACCAACTTGCCCAGATGATCAAAATTATTATCTCAGGTACAAGACAGAGGAACACTGCAAACTTCTAGATGTAAAATGTTGAGAACACATTACCTTTATAGCTGGCTGAGGCAGGATAGTACATCTAACACTGGAAAATATTGAACTAACCCATTCTGAGGGATATTTAATAAAATAGCTGATGCATATTTTTCAAAAAAAATCAGTGCCATGGCAAACAAAAGCTGAATTAGTGTTCCTTAGAAAAACAAACAACAAAAAAAATAACCAATTGCAACTACATTAAAAAGTAAAATGCAGCATTTGGTCCATACACATAAAAATGGAATACAGATTATAGCTTATTGTGTTAATTTTAAATTTTATAATTTCAAAATTTATAAACAAGGTAAGAGAAAATCCTTTTCTCCTTGGGACTAAACACTAAAAAATGTAAGTATGAAAATAAAGAATATATGCAGCTACAACTTTATCTGAGGCTCTTAGAATTAAGTGAGCAGACTAAAAAGACACTTATAGGTCCCCTTCGGCATCATTCTCATCAGAAACCATGAGGCCAGAACCACAGCTTACTGGAACAAGTGTGTCAAGCGGTTCTTCTCAAGGAATCCAGTCTCAAAGATGTCACCTATTTATGAGGATGCGAGAGCTGATTGGCTTAAAACTTGGGGCCCCACAGGCCCACAATTTTGTTCGACAACTCTATACACAGTGTTTTTCAGATTAATAGGAAAGAAAACCTTGAGAGTAGCTCCTAATAAGGCTGTCTATAAAGTAGGTATGTGGCTTATGGATTACAGGCTATTTTTTTCTTTAAACAACGTTTGAGTAGCTGTCCCCTCCAAAGTCATACTGACGATTGGTAACCCAGAGGCACTTTTAGAAGATGAGACTTAGGAAGTAGAAGCCATTAGGTAGGTCTGTGCCATCACTGTGGCATTACTGCTGTTGTGAAAGGGCGTATCTGGCCCCCTCCTGCTTTCTTTACCTGATACTGCAGATCATTGCGGAAAGAGGTTTGGGCTTCTCAGCATCCATTGAAAAATGTTGCTTGTTATACATTATTTAACCTAGGGTATTCTGTTGGAGCTGCACCAAATGAACTAAGGGAAGGAAATTAGCACAGTTTATATATATTTGAGTATTCAACAGCTCAACCAGAGAAGCAATGCTAAAGAATTCACTAAAATCAAATTCTTGTGCATGAGGAACGGTTTTTACTAAACCTTTGTTCATGGCAATAAGTTATCAGATGGTTCATAAAAATAATACTTACTGTGTAGGTTTAAACAGTTTTAGACTGTGACATGATGCAGTATTTAAAATTTTAAACAAAGAAAAAAGTCATCATAGAATTTATACAATGTGTATTTCCTCGAGTTATGGAAAGTGTTTGCTTTTTAAAAAGTCATCCGTAAACAGTAAAATATAATCTACTCTGCGTGGAATGATAGCACTCAAATAATGGTATTATTTTCTTTAAAATTATATTTCTTTTTTGTCTTACAGTGATTGAGCATGATAAATAAGAGCCACATTTCATTGTGCAGATGGTAAAGAGGGCTATTGTTATTGATACCCTCATTCCCTAATTGATGCATGTTGTCTTTTACACTTAGCAGCCTGCAATTACAGATCATCTGAAATTTTAAAGCACTTTCCTACCATAGCCAGCTTCATCTTCCATCCTTGAAAATCTGGATTTTAGCAAAAATTAGAATGAAAGCTATTAGCAAAAATGAGAATGAAAATTTAGATTGAAGTAAGAAAGCTCCACCAGTGGATACTAAGGAAATGAGAGGAATCAAATTCATTGATGTTTTCGTGTACTATTTTCTGATCAAATATAATGAAAACATGGTATATCAGAGAAATAGATGTGAAAGCACAAATATATAATATTTAAATTAATTGTTAAATTTAAGTAATCACTATTTAAATGTCTTTAATCATGAATGAGGAAGTAAGTTAATATTTAGCATTTAGAGTCTTCAAGATATCTCATCAAAAATTACTATAGTAAATATTATTTATATTTGCCTGGTGCTGTGCTTGAAATGAAGGTCTAGCACATAGAAACAAGCACTCAACAAAACTGAGCTACCCTCTCAGCCTTTACTAAGAATTCTTGGGGCTAGAGATTTAGTTCAGGGATTCTGCCACTTGCCTCACAAGCACAAGGTCCTGAGTTTGAACTCCGGTATCATAAAAAAAAAGTTCTTTAAGGCACTTATTATGTACACTGTGAATAATTATTTAGAAGATATCAATAATGCTTCTTGAGTATGTGCTTTTACTCTGATTTTATAGATCAGTAAAGCTAAGGTGGACATAAAGTATAACCAAACAGAAAATATGTTTTATTCACTATAAAGAATAATATTTTTTCATTTTTTGCATATATCCTTATGTTAGCAATATATTTCACAATGTAGCACACATTAAGATATGATTGATTTTCACATGGCATAGTAAGAGAATAATTTATAACTTTTAACTCGTATCTATTTATTTTCTCTTCAAATAGTTTGACTCATGCTCAGTGAGATGAAGGTGCATATTTATAATCATTAAAAGTGAGCCAGAGGGGCAGGGTATTTAGCTCAGCAGTTCGGTGGCCTTGCCTCGCAAGCGCAAGGACCCAGGAGTTCGATCCCCGGTAACACAAAAAAAAAAAAAAAAAAAAGTGAGCCAGAAATAGATTCTGGGTAACTATCTTATGTTTAAATGTATTTGAATTCAATACATTCCAGCATTTTAATGAAAAATCACCATTTTTAGTATAGCAAGTATATTGTCAATGTGGATAACCACAATAGTGGAAGCATCTCATCTTTCTACAAATTATTTAAAAATTACTATTACAAATATTGGTGTTTGTTATCCTTATGTCAATCATATATTAGAGATTATTATTACTATATTGTAGATGAGAAAAAAATTAGATTCTTGATCTGCTCAGACATACATTTAGAAATAGATATGAAATTATGCCTTACACTGAAAGTTTTCAAGGCTGTATATTTCTCATTTCCCCAAAATTTAATGAACATTTTCCCCCCAAAAAAATTTCATGGAACAAGAAGATAAGACATCAGCTTTTTTTTTTTGTCACCTTAAGGTTTTGGGGAAAAAATAATTGAAGACAAAGTATTAAGATGGAAATTTTGCTGCTTGTTATCTCAATAAACACTTTAGAGTTGCTTACATTTTTAAAACTTATGGTCACAACAATTGCACGAAATTTTCCTTGAGTTCTGCCAAGAGGTAAGTGGTCAGATCTCAGACTAAGTCAGACTGTTACACAGTAGAATGAAGACACAATGGCTGCTAATCTACTAACACAAGTTGAAAGAGCATGAACTTACTGGAGACTGGCCAACACCTTAAAAATTATAACGAACATGTTGGTTCCAAGATTGCTCTGGGGGAGGTGGTGGATACTCTTGGAAAGTAGAACCACTTGAATGTTAATAAGTCAAACAGACCTACTCAGTAAGCTGCTCACTACTGATTTTTTTTTCACAGAATAAAAAATGAATCACTTAGTCAAAAAATGGTCATAGTGAGCATGCCATAATGTCTGGGGTTGCCATGATTCCTAGAAAGCAGAATCTGAAAATGGTTTAAATGAAAATATTTTATTGCATAATGTGATCCAGGGAGTAGAAGTGAGGAATATGTGTGCTAAGAAAGAGAAAGAAGCCAGTGTTGGGGTAGGGGAGGAAGGCAATACAAAGATGCACAGCGCAGTTGCATCATAGCGGTCTGCTCTTTGGAACAGGAACTCCTGAAGAAGCATACAAGACCCACATCAGGAATTACCCTGGGTGAAGGGGTAGGCGGAGAATTACACACTGTTGGTTAAAGGATGTCCCATGGTCTTAAACCTAACCAACCCAGTAAATACAAGAGCTATTTTCATTGTCTCTACTATGATTTCATTAGAAAAGCCTCAGGATAGGAAGCAAGAGAAACTTTCAATGTGAGCTAAAGGAGTACAGCAGTAAACATCGCAATACAACTGAGAGCAAAATTATACTTAACTCATAAGAGAGTTTCCATAGCAAGTATTCTCAGCACTAAGATATACACGAGCTCCTATTGAGGCTACTCCATCACAGAATTCCCACAAAAGGAAAGGGAAAGGTCCAGTTTGTTTGGGGCAAGAATTAAAAATGAAAGGATTATGGAGCGCAGTCTCCACTGCGGTATTTGTTTGGGACAATATCCATCCGTCCTTTCCATCTCCCACTCTCATCTGCCTATACCTTCAGCCAGCGTTTTCACTCACCTTTGTCACCCACCTTACTGCCAAGAAGTGATTGTTAGATGTTTACATGTTTTACTTTTGTCAAGCTGTGAATGTTTTCATCATTCATTTACCACTTAATCTTTTTTGTCTGGACATTTGTTTATGGTCCTATTGTTTATCAGAAATCTTAGCTCTTAATGAGAAACAAGATCCAATTTTTATTGAGTGGATGGCCGATCTATTGTCTTTTAATGCTGTCCGAATCAGCAGCATCAGGAATCTGCATGTGATCAGGAGCAGTCATGGTTTCAAGTGAAGTGGAAGCATTATTACATTCCTTTGAAGAAAATGTTTTATTTCTAAAATCTAGATAATAAATCCATTGGGCCTATAATAATTATTGATATTGGAAGTATATGTTCAATCAGAAAGTTGAAAGTGATGGTGAGAAGGGATAGTATTACTATTTGTTCCTAAGACCCATACATTTTAGGTTTATAAAGAATATGATACATATCAAACATTGTTTTAACACATTTGGGATCCTAGTGGTAACATCCATATGTTCAGAGTGTTCTTAAACCATCACATGAGCTAAATATTCCATAGGTCCTCCCATGTTTTACTAGAATAGCTCTTTCTGGGTATTATGCTACATGAAAATGCTGTTAGATCGTGTGGCCGCTTCTTTTACTATAAAGCTTATTTTCTAGTTGGAGTTAGTGTCATGGGTGGTGCTAGGTGAAAAGGCTAGATCTGTGTAAGCCTCTCCAGGAGAAAAGAAGAGTGATGCTGGGAGAGGCAGTTGATTAAAGAAGCCAAGCCCATATCCAGAATAGACGTGAACGGAGAAGCCTAAGGATGAGACAAGAAGACACAAGGCTCTTGTTTACATTTCATGTTCTCTGGCTGAAACTGCCCGGAGATAGTCCAAGCCCACATAGAAGTTGCTGATACAATACTTTATATGTGTGAAGTGATGTGCATGTTTAGTGCAAGATTGTAGGTTTTAAGGGAAAGAAATAAAGTTCTTAAATTTGCTGAGCTTTGATTTTTAACCCACCTAAAAGATGTTTTAGAGGTCGGGCTCCATTTAGACATGTAAGCTTGCTTGTGGTAAAGTATCTTGTAAAAATGTACATAGTTTAAATTCAGTGATAATCATATTCATGGAAAAAATGAAGAAGGCTATTGTGAATTGCTGGATTCATGTTATTTCTGCTTAGTTACTAGACCTCTGACCAATTTTAGGATATTTAGACAAATATTCAGATATTTATCAGAGAGTGATTTATAAAAATTCTCAAATCAAGGACAGTTCTCTGAAATGCAGTAAACACACATTTGTCATTGTAAAGCCACATTTCACGTGAGCAAACCACTTCTAATAATCATGCATTAAGCTGAAGTGGTTTGCTTTTACCTTGTTAAACTCTTGGTGACCGACTGTTTTAACACTGAAGTCTTTTTTTTTTTTTTCCAGTGCTGAGGTTCAAGCCCAGGACATTCACACTGATCTATATCCTTGACCCTTTTGAAAAATGCTTGTTAGTTTGAGAAAGGGTCTCTCTAAATGGTGAAGGTTTTGCTTAAACTTCCAATCATCCCGTCTCAATCATCCAGAGACAGGGCATCGCAGGTGTGCGCCAGTTGAAGCTCAGTTCTTCTCATTGTAACAAAATACTTACTTTTAGGGTTATTTGCTTTTCTAGTATATGTCTGATCTCTGATTAATCAAATTCCTATATTTTAAATACATAAAATGATGAAATTTGAAAAGCGGAAGATGAAGGAAAGAAGAAAAATGAGAAGGGAGAAGCTGGAGAAAGAGTAGAAGAATGGATGAAAGGGGAAGAGAAAGAAAAACAGGGAAAAAAGGAAGGAAATGATGAAAAAAAGTAGAAAAAAGGAAAAAAGAATGAAGGAAGGAAGGAGAGAAGAATGGAGGAGAACAGACAGATTATAAAAGCTAACATCAGAATTCTGTGTTCTTTGGTAATTCAATGGAGTAAATTATTGATTTCTGCATCTGTTTTTAGTTTATGCTTCTTTGCGTATTCCTTTGTATGTAACTCTTAATGTTATACCAAACCAGCAAGCAAACACCAAGTACCAGGACACAGATAAAAATTGAAAGCAGTTTATTATATGACACACGTGCGGATTCCACTCTCTAAGAGAAGTGAAGCCGCGTTACAAGATTGTGCAGAGGTGTTATAGGGTTTTTCAAACAAGGAAGTACAAACATAGGTCAGGGCATTCACATAGCTACCAGGCGGTAAGAGTCCAAACACACCATGTATCGTATGGTGAAGTGTTTTATGGTCACCTTTTGTCATACCGTTTGCTCCTGGGTAGACTGTTAACCAAGTTAGCAATTAGCATGTGAAGGTTTTTTCCTTGATGTTCGATAAGAAAAAGGGGGAAGGGACCGCATGGCTCCTCTTTAGCTCAGTCAGGCCTCACAGTCCCCACTGGCTTTAGTCAGAATCAAAGCCTTGATTCATCGTTGGATATTTTACTTAAATTTTAGTTAAGGGGTCATAGCAATTTGTAAAGGCATCTTTTTACACAGACAAGTTGGGGATTAGGATCTCCAGAACACATAAACCAGGAGAACACCTTGAAATCCCCTTAAAAACTTCATTTTCATATAGAAAGTTCCATTTGGGGGCAGAGTAATTACCAATGGTAGAAGACAAACCAACAATATCAGTGCAGACATCTGAGACATTGTGTGACTTTCAGATACCAAGAAAGCAAGTCCCAGTCTTAATTCCATCTAATGGGTAGCTGAGCTAAGGATACATAGTAAGTTTTACTGGCTCTAAGGGCAGGCCATTCATAATGCCAATTGCCTGATAAGTCACCACAGTGTGTGGCATGCAAATTTAGCAATCAGACTAATTCCTATTCCATCTAATGGGTAGCTGAGCTAAGGATACATAGTAAGTTTTACTGGCTCTAAGGGCAGGCCATTCATAATGCCAATTGCCTGATAAGTCACCACAGTGTGTGGCATGCAAATTTAGCAATCAGAGGCTAATTCCTAATCTGTTTATAGCACCAGTGAATGAGTACCATCAGTCAAGTCCATCATATGTTTGAGGCCCAGGACTAGCAGTTGATTGATACCCAATATAAACATAAAAAAAACTATTCCTTATTGTCAGCTTGTTTCTCAAGGCCAAGCAATATACAATTTTAAAGGCTATATACATTTTACATTGTCCCTATTTACAGTTATCAAAACTGCCAGTACTTTTAAGTTACAACAGAACCGTTTAACTGTATTTGAGCTTTGTCCGACCCAATATATCTTTTTGTGTATATTCTCCTCATAAAGTTCTTTTGGACAGGCATCAAAAGGAAGAATGAGGGGATGTCCTTCCAGTTCCCATTTAACAGTTTTAAAGGTCCCATATTTTTATCATCTGTAGGCTTATAAACTCTTCATTCAAAAGCATAATAGCTCAGAACAGTTTGACCCAATACAAGGGTCCATAACTTGATTGCAGTTCTCCTTCTTCAGCCATGCGTGGACTCAGCAGCTTCTGGTGTGGTGAGAGGAGGGCTTTGAGTGCGTTGTCTCCTGGATTCGGAATCCATGGAATTCCATTTTGCTCTAGAGTGGTGGTAACTGAGCTTCAACTACCTTGACAGCTGTGGAAGTAACCATAGGTGCCTCATATGGCCTATCCCATATAAGTTGTAAAGATGTCTGTTTCCAATTTTTAAAATAAACTCGGTCCCCCAGATTTATCAGATAGGCAGGAGTTAGCACAGGAAGGTCCTCTTTATTTCTAATTCACCCTTGAATGTTTTGAAACACTTTGCCCAATTCTAACAGCTGTGATTCTATATTGGATAAGCCCAGTAGTGATAAATTTTTATAAAGTCTCTGAAGATACAGATTGGCCTTCCAAACAAGACCTCATATGGGGAGAACCCAGTACAACTTGGGGATATCTCTTATTTTAAAGAAGGCCAAAGGGAGCAGATCAACTCATAACCTGGTGTTATCTGACATTATTTACCTTAACAGTATGATTCATCATTTTTTAACCTTACCAGAACTCTTGAGGTCAATAAGCACTATAACAGTTTAGCTACATCTTGTACAACCTCTGTTAGAAATGCTGGACCATTGTTACTGCCTATGGAGAGAGGCAAATCAAACATTGGAATATTTTAAATAAAATCTTGCATGCCTCTGAAGCCCTCTCTGTTTTTATAGGGAAGGCCTCAGGCCATCCAGAAAAAGTACAAACCCATACTAACACATATTTATAACCTTTACAGGGGGTGGGTATAATCATCTAAAGTTTCTATTCAGTTGTCCTTTTGGCTTATCTACCTTAGTGTTTTTATAGGGAAGGCCTCAGGCCATCCAGAAAAAGTACAAACCCATACTAACACATATTTATAACCTTTACAGGGGGTGGGTATAATCATCTAAAGTTTCTATTCAGTTGTCCTTTTGGCTTATGTCTACCTTAGCATTGCCAATTGCTATTGCATCTTTTCCTTCTTGGTTTTCAGAGCAATGAATTATCACTTTGTCAGATTTCTACATTGCCTCAAACTATATTATATCCTGTTTATTTTCAAAAAGTTTGCCCTCTGCTGTGAGAAGACCACACTTTTATAGACTGTACCATAGATATGCCAAGTGGCAAACAGGAATCTGTATAAACATTTACCCTTTTTTCTTTTGCCCATCAGAGTGCCCATAGCCCTGCTCACTGAGCTGACCATCCAGTGGGGAAGGGGTCCTGCTTGGACCATTTCACATTTAATTTAAAGAAAAGTAAGTAAATAAGTGGGATTTTTAAAGCTGTGAAAAAATATCTGAATGTAAACCATAATCTTATTTTTGTAAGATCAGGGGCAATGAAAATAATGTGTGACAAGCATTGAGGGAAAGGAGTAGGCTATGAATTTGTTTAACCACCTATTAAGCTGTGTATAATACAAAAGCCAAAAACCACATGGTCAAGTTCACTGTCCAGTTTCATTCTTTAGGAAGATATTCATATTTTGATTACCAGAATTTGTGAGGTATGGCTGTCCTATTGGTGAGAAAAGTTGTTATTTGACATTTGAATATTTGTAACTTTTTAATATATTCTTAACATAACTCCTTTCTCAGATGTCTAGTTTGAAAACATTATCTTTCATTCATTAGGTGTCTCTATATTCTTTTGTTTGTTTCCTTTGCTTTAAGAAGATTTTCAGTTTGATATAATCTCATTTGTCCAGTTTTTGCTTTTGTTTATCATGACTTTTGGGTCTTGTCCAGATGTCCTTGTCCATTAAATGTCCTGAAGCATTTCCTTTACATTTTCTTCTAATAGTTGCCTAGTTTCAGGTCTAAAATTTCAATTTTTAATTCATTTTATCCTTCCATATTTTGTGAGGTTCATAAAGTCGCAGTTACAATATTTTTAGCTTTAATTTTACTTTTAACAAAAAATTGAACTTATAATCAAAGTAGAATAATAGGTTTTGCGATTGGCTATGTTGATAAAGAATACATACACATCTTGTATCAAAGATAATTTTATAATTTCAATGGTTAAAGCATCTGATTTTACAGAGACAATGTAGGAATATATGAATAAAGAGATTCAGTCTGGTAAAAGCATGAGGGTCAGAAGGGACTCCATATTTTATATATATATATATATATATATATATACATATTTATATAT
>NW_022900924.1:26733409-26740055 GCF_012274545.1 Fukomys damarensis
TATTTATATATATATATACATACATATATTTGTCAATTTCTCCCTCTCTCTACACACACACACACACACATTATGTATATATGCATATACATGCATATATGTCATTTGACACTCATATTTCAAACATATAAAACTATAAAGCTTTAGCCTATGCAAATTCTACATAACTTCTAATTTATGTACATGTTTCTGTATTTCTGTAAAGGGAAATTGAGCAAATATGATGCCACCATATTGTTCAAGTAAGATCAAGAAGCAAATTCATGAAAAAGAAGTTATTATCATATACATCCATTCCTGGGCAAGCGACATGGACAATATAAAACTTGAATATTGAGTCTTGGATTTAGGTAACATGGATTAGGCAACACTTCAAGGTTTGGGCAACAAACTGTGTAACCCAAACTTGAGCAGATTATTTAAAGTTGTTGTTTTAAGTTGGATTCCTACAGAAACAGAAAAGTATTTGAGTGCATGTCATTTGTTTGGGAAGTAACCCCTAGAAACATAGATGAGACAGAAGACAGAAGAAAACCAATGGAGGCGATAAATATACACATTTCTGCTCTTATTCAATCCGCTGAGAATTTATAGGAAAGTGCATATAATCAGGCTTTGAGGTTTTGGAATCTAGAACAACTCTGACATATTTATTCATTCACTTCTATCTGTGATGTTTTAGGGATATTTACAGGGCTTTTAAGTCCCTAGGGTCTGTCATTTGTTTTATATGAGTACATGGGCTGAGGGTGCATCTGTGAGCAACAGAAGATTTTTGACAAAGAGATGTAGGTCATTTTAGTAGAAGCCATTGAAATGTAAGGAACATGATTTAACATGCCATGTAAAGTGCAACATATGAAGGATTGGTAACTGCTAAGGAATGTGAGTTAGTTTTTGATATCCATTACCGTGTAGTATAAGCCTGATTTGATGATATAAAGAATTCAAACAATCAAATCATATGCAGTCATTATCAGAGTCTTAATAGAACCAGCAGCATTCCCATCAAGAACAACTTCTCTGAGATCAAAATAGAAGTCTAAGACATAGTTTTAGTACTAAAGTAGCATTTCAAGTCAGTATTAGAATTCCATGAACTTTAAAAAGGTTATAGGATAATTTATAATAATAAATATTTTTTTCTCTTTTCCTTTCTCTTTTAAAATCACTCAGATGTAGTCCCCCAGTTACTATCACACAGCTTAAGGGGTGATGCATCGAGCTTGAGTGGGGGCCCAAAACACAACCGGCAGTATCTTATGACCCAGACCACGACTTTGGGAAGGGGCTCTAGGTCCATTTCAAAGCAATAAGAATTAATATCAGAACTTTTGTTCAAGGGAAAGAATCATCGCTTTTCTACACGTTTTGAGCCTGGGGGTCATAGACTTAAACTTCTTTATGTACCGTTATATGAATGTGAAAATGAATCAAAGCCAAAACTAACAGATAAGAAAACATGCAGAAAGTGGTTTCCAGCGAAACTGTTTAAAACTTGAGATGAATTTCATTCAAACCTTGAGATGAAAGTTGAACTAAGGCCAGATCAATAGTTATACTATTAAATTATACGAGCCAATAATCATTTTTGTGTTGCTAAACTGTAAATGAATCACATCTTTAATAATAAGAAAAATAAAATTAGATATTTTGTCATTCTGTCTTTATTTCTATTTATTCTATTTGTAAATTGAAGATTAAATGATTTAAATAAAGAGCTCAAATCATGTACACAACAACTAGTAAACCAAAATCTGCTGCAAAACAAACAAGTTCCATTAAAATGTGGAAGGATATTTCTGAAGTTAGGATGTGTAAAAACCTTTTTTGTGTGACTGTAAAATAAAAATATAAAGGAAAATAAGGTTTTTTAAATTTCTTAAATTTCCAAAGACATTATAAATAAATCTGAGTTAATATAATTCAAAAAATATTTTTTTAAATTCTAATTTCAAAGGGAGTTTGATTTCTTCACAAATTAAAAATATTAGTAAAATATGAAAGAAAATTTTATGACAAAACTCAAATAGATACAATTTTAAATAAGTAAATTTGTGAATTTAAAACATTAAAATGTATTTAAACAGATCAGATCCACCTTTAGATATTAACTAAAATATACAAAACTTGATTATGGAAATTTGATTAAGAAAAGATCTCAGAAAATATAGCAAACTACAAAATCTCATAATTATTTGTAACAATGAGAACAAATTAGTAAAATATATTAAAGTATAAAATATTTACAATCTGAGGATTGCTGTATTTAAAATTATAACATGGAAGTTCTTGAAATCAAGTTTTTCATTTCAATATTTCTAGTAATAGCAACAATGTTTGAAGTTAAGCAAGTGCTTATCAATTGAAAATTTTAACAGAAAGATGTTGTTTTCAATTAATTACTCTTTAATACTTAAGGCCACATATTTTTAAATACCTTAAAATAGACCTTGCAGGAAAAATTAACCACAGAATGCTATCTAGGACACAAAGCCAATAGCAAGGTGATGTTCTTAGTATAATGTATTTCACCAAAAAGAGTTGTGAAAAATCCAGCAACTTATCAGAAATAAATGACATTATTTTGTAATTTATAAAATTATAGCATATTGTTATTTTGCATGTATATACTATACTTGTTAAGGTATATCATGTATTATTTTTAATAATAATAAATAAATTACTTAATTGACTTGGAAAAAAAAAGAAACCAAAGGAATTTGAACCATTTCTCTGTGCTAACTTTACAATAAATAACATAGGTTCTTTTCACAAAAGGAAAAGACCTGTTTGTATTATAATTGGTTTAAACAATGACTGATTGCTATTTTTCCAAAGTTACATCCACCTTGAATATAGTAATCATACACCAAAACACATCAAGTATTTATTCACATTGGCAGTAAATAATCCCATTACAAATTATTTCAATGAAATACAATTTGAAACTTTTGATAAGCATTTAATAATAATATTTATAGCCTCTTGTATTTTCCTAAACAGTCATTATATATGCTTATATCCTTATATATCTGAAACTATATTTATGATGATCTTACTTTTTAATATTATTATGGCATGAAACAGTTTGAAAATTATTTCTCTTTATATATATTAGGCATTATTTCATCATCTTTCAAGTTGAATCTGAAGATATTGTCTTAAATTATTTTGATATGATCTGATTATTTTTGTTTATTTTTGTTTGGTTATTGTGTATCTTCCTAACTTAGGATATTTTCTTTATTGCAGATGTTTTGATATTTTATGATAGTGTGCCTCAGTTTGATTATTTTCTTTCTTTCATCTTAATTTGTTTTTAAAGTTGGGCAATAGCTAGGTGCTTAAAATATGAATAACAATAACTTTGATCTTTTTTTATTTAAAAATGTGTTTCTTTTTTAAAGTATATCCATTCACTCTTTTTACTCCTGATCAGATTTTGAGTATAAAATCTGCAAAGTGTATAGATCTTGGAATGAATTCTTTAAAAATAGGCTTTATAACCCACTGTGGTAAATTCAAACTGAAATATTTACTGGCAAGTATCCAAAGTCTGATTATTGTCTACACTCAACACTCATATGGACTCCTTTGGGCAAAAGCCCTCTCTGACCCTTGCTCCTCCAGCTGACTGATAATGGACTTTTAAATCCTTCACAGACTCAAAAAGTCAAACTTTGAGCCAGAGCTGAAACTTATCGAAGGATAAGTTTGGGTGTTATGTGAAGCCACAGACGATCACTTTCATTTTTTGCCCTACTTTTATGGTACTTCTGTCTCCTTATGTCCAAGATTTCAAAAATCTCATGTTGCATGTGTTTTCTGACAATAGAAGTTAATTTCTCATCAGAAAAAAAAATAAATAAAAGGTCCAGAATTTATAAGGTTCATAGCTTCTTTAAGTCTCCTCAAACACAAACTTGACAAAAGGACTCTGTTTTCACAACTTAATGTGAGTTAAAAATGTTAGTTTCTGTCTACTTAAATTTGAGTCAGGTCACATGTCTGAGGCTCATTTTTTTTTCTGTTTCAAATATTTATTTGACTGAACAAGACCAAATATACCTGAAGCATAAAATGATGAAGCAGGACACCAAACAATAGCATATACCAGAATATTAGCACAGAAAGATAGTACCGAAACCCAACAGCCTAGTACTTATAGTAGAAAAAAATGTAAACAACTGTGAAATAATTTATGGCAGAATAACCCCAGCCTTACCACAAACTTTCAAAATGTATGGAAATATTCCTTGAATTGGAAGTGTTCTTCCCATTTGATTATATGCCACTGATCATGTTTACAAGACAGCAAATCCATTCCTTTAATATTGTTATATTACAGTATCTTTAAAATTTAGCAATGCTAATACTCAGTTTTGAATTGATAACTTAGTGCAGTTTTCCCACCTATCTTGCTAATTTTGAAAGAGAGTTTTGTCTGTGGTCATAGTTTTGTTAATAAATAGACAAGTTTGGTGAAAAAAAGAGGAGGTGTTGCATTTTTAAAATTATTCATAAACTCATGAATTCACTCAATAGTCATTAAGCATCTATTTAAAATAGATATATATTTCAATTGTATTTTAGATTTCAATTATATACTTTATATACATATGTATACATAAGCCTTAACATGTATGTATGCATATAAACACAAACATGAGAATTCAACTGTAAGGGATGAGGAAATATATATTTTCCTATATATGCACCAAAACATCTCATAAAATCCAATTTACATATATATTTTTATAATTTATCTATTGAAAATAAATTCAAAACGGATAAATATTGAGGATATACACCTAAGTGAAATAAATAAGTCACACGTGAAAATACCTAATAGTTTCTCTGCTGTGAAAAACTATAGTAGTACATAAGATCCTAATGAGATAATTGACAATGTGACATAGGAAGAAATGGCTAAAGGTGTAGGGAAAGTGGAAAGGGCAGGGGAGAGGTAATAAGAAAAAAGAAAAAAAAACATGAGAAAATGAAAAAATGGAAATAAAAATGTTTGCAAATGAGGAGGGGAGGAGGGGGTGAAAGGAGGGCAGGGACAGGGGGAATAAATGAAAACCAAGACCTGTCATGTAAAGGTGCAAGATCCCAATAATGAATGTAACTGTATACCTAAAATGCACCAATAAACTCAATGAGGAAAAAGAAAAAGAAAAGAAATTCAAAAGGTATATTGTCCTAACATGTAAGATATTCACAACATTTTTGTTGAAATCTGGAACTGTAGGTTGATATTGACTAGTGGAAAGACATAGGAATATGTAAACTTTTGCATAATACCCTGGTGGTTGTAGAAATAAAAACACTATTTTTCTATCTGACTCAAATGCTCTGATGTCTCAGAGTGGAACATTCTGTGTATTAAAAGAGATCTTATTCTGAGTAACAGATTTTTAAGAAGGAAAGACTTTCGGGTATCCAAGTATTAAACACCATTCCCTTTGCTCATTGTAAGCATTCCTTCTGTGAAATCCAAATGCTGCAGCTTCCTGGTAAAGTCAGAGAGAACTTCTTGTGCTTACCTTGGGCATGGCCTATAATAATTGCCAATAAGGAGAAAGTCTCCTAAGTTTTGAATTTTATCTTTTTTTGCTAGGTAATAAATCCTTTTTTATTCAAAAGATTTTGTTGATTACACAATACTAACCAGGGTAAAAGGAACCGTGGCATGCAAATTATGTTTTAGGAATCCTCATAGTCCTATAAATTTCTTTTATAAACCATTTGTTCATTTATAGTCTTTCAATGGGTCAAAAATGGAGTTTCTATGTTTAATGTTTGCTCTCTTAACAGTAGTCCCCTTAGCTCCATTAGCAAAATTATTGTTTTTAGTAGATATTTTTTCCTTCTTCCTTTTGTGTGTGGGGTCTACAATGAATTTCTGATATCTCAGCAGGCAGCTGTAAAGACTCTTATGAAGCAGTTTCTATCTTTTATGAGATATTTCAAGTCTCACTTTTTTTTTCTGGTACCAGTAGTCAAACTCAAGATGTTGTGCTTACAGTGCCACTGATCAATTTTCATTTTAAGTAGAAAACTTTCAAAAGAAACTCTTTCACTACAGACTCCAAAGACATTTATTATTAGTTTGTATTTGCATTAAATCTTGAATCCAATACTTCAGCTCTAGTAACTGCTATTAACTCATCTGTGTACACAGGTTTAATTCCGGATAAAAGATGAGCTTTCAAGGTTTTATAAACTCACTGCAACCTAGGAAGACTTACTGGAGACACTTTTATCCCAAGTACATGACTCACCAGGAAACATTACTAAATAGGCAATATAACTGGGATGTCAAATAAATCAGCTTGGGTTTTTAAAAATATCTCCTAAATAGGGAAGGGTGCAGGGGGGAAGGGAGGCTAGGAGAATGGGGGAAAATAAGAACCAAGATACTTCATGTAGAGGTGCAAGATCCCAGTGACGAATGTAAGCGTATTGTATATCTAAAATGTTCCAATAAAAATATTTTTTAAAATATCTCTTCCCCAAGTTTGGAGAAGAAGTTATGCCAATTTTAGTTTTAAAATCTTTTTCATAATCTAGGGCACAGGATAAAGAAAATGGATTGTTATACAATTATTCCATTATATATATATATATATATATATAT
>NW_022900924.1:26740728-26767905 GCF_012274545.1 Fukomys damarensis
ATATATATCCTTCAGAACAGATACAGTAGTGAGTTCTTACATCTTATATAATAGCTGTTTCCTAAGATTTTCCTCCATGACATCACTGACCTCTTTTGCAATACTATACGAGAGAATTTCCACAAAGTCTTCCTTATTTACTGAGTCATCCTTATATCCAGGATTCAATGAGTCAACCCAGTATATTCTTAAATCGAATTCTCAGTAGTTATGCTAGAATATTAAGTTCCAGCTCATGAGTTCATGTCTCTGCATCAATAAATTTTGTTCTACCTACCCTTACTGATAGATTTCTCTCACTTTAATTTGCCTGCTACATAGAATAGCAGTCTTCTCCTTCCCATAATACTCTGCTTCCCACTTAAAATCCAACCCCAGATGGCTTCTCCCACCAAAAGACAACTCCTTCTTCCCAACATGCCCCTTTTCCCTCTAAAAGAGTAACCTGAGAGTTGCTACCTTCCCCACAAATGCTGATGTGAGAGCTTCCTCCGATTCCATAGTGACCCCATCCCTCAAGCCCACCCCAGCTCCTACAAAAGCTCTCCTTATCCCACCCATGCTGCTTCACTCCCTTCTGTTTGCAGACAGCCCGGCAAATCACCTCTGCAGTAAAGGTTTGTTGGTCTCAGACCTTCTACCTACACTTAGAACATTCTCTTTCCATTCTAATCCAGAGATGACCTCTGAGAGTATCTGGGCTGAATACCTCCGGTACATATAAGATAAGCCTCCTACTTTATATTTAATTTGGTAAATCAGTAATTTCCTTCTAGTGAGACAGTGTTTCCACCCTGGGTTACTTTAAGACCTGACACAGACTCAAAGTCTATATTTGATTAGGGCAAAGCAGTAGGAAACTTAAAATCTTCAAGTGGTATTATTTTATGGTTACCATGAAAGTAGAGGTTAAAACCATTGAGTAAGTTGGAAGGGCAGTTACTTTTGCTATACTGCAAGATAAAAATAAAATGTGACAGATTGAGTTTCATGGAATTTGCCACCCCACTATCTGGATTCTGATCTCAGGGTAAATTACTTTTCTAGCATAACTGTCTTGTAAAGACCTTTTGAGGCTATGTTCTTGGTGTCATCTGCCACCTTTACAATCAGATAGTGGAAATGGAACATAAGTTTTCTAAAGTGATGTTTAATGAAATATATTTTTGTAGGTTCACAGTTATGAGATTTGGATTTGTCGTTTTCATTGTTGTTGATTTGAGCCAGGGTCTCACTGTGTGGTCCAGGCTGAACTCACTACGGAGCCCAGGCTGGGCTCTAATTCATGCAGTACTCATATCTCAGCCTTCCAAGTGCTGGAATGACAGGTGTGTGCCACCATGCCTGGCCGCAGTTGTGTTTTATTTTAGTGCTTTGAAAATACTTTGTTTAGCTTATACCTTATCTGAGGAAAAGTATACTATAATCCTCATGTCTGTTTTTCAATATGTATATCTTTCCTTTTCAGCTGCCTTTAACTTTTATGTCTGTGCTGTGGTTGCTTTTTTTCCTTTTTTAAATACTGTTAGATAATTTTATAGGATTATATAAAATGAGATAAATTATAGTGGCCTTTACATGGTTTTAATTAATTTAGTAAGTAGCTATACTGGACTGGAGACTTATGGTTGCTATGGTTACTCTCAATGCTGTGCAATGCTCAACTGCCCATGGTGTCATGTGGTGTTTAGAATGGAATTTAGGTTTATTCCACAATGTTTGCTCTGCTCTTGACATTTAGTCTTTTTGCAATGGGCCTTGGGGAGAATATCTGTCTTGTCCTCTTCTCTAACTATATTTGATGTTGTGTTACCCAATGTCTTATAGCCAGCTGGTGAGGGCAATGTTACATGATATCTTAATTAAGCTTGGGTTGTAGAATGATATTGTACCTTTGAGATCAGAGCATGTGGCCTTCTCATCTATCTTATCCTTCTCCAGCTGTAGTGAAAGATTTGATTTGTATTTCTTCCCCCGTGGCTAGAGGAAATACGTAGGTATTTATTTATGCATGTGGGTGTTCATTTGTTTGTTTGTTATGTTTTGTCTTTCCTAAATTGCATTTAGTTTTAATTAATAACAACAAGGCAGTAGTTTTTTCACCTTTCCCTTGAATACTGTAGCTGCTTTTGCTAATAGTATAAATGAAAGACATGGTTCTAGAAGCTACTACTCTTCCTCCCTGGGCCATTAGCCAGAGAAAAACTATCAGTATTCTCCCTAACTGCAATTTCTATAACAGATTTTTTTATATTATCATTTTCTTTTTATGTAAAAAATGTTTGTGTTTTTGTTATGAGAGAAATCAGAATATGCATAAACTTCATGATTTGAGGATTGGATCACATCCTGTGGGCATTTCATTTAACTTATGGGATATTAAGATTCTATGGTACTGTGATCCATCTGCATGACAGGAGACGTTCCTAAATATTTGTGGAATCCACCTACTCCTTAGCAACAAATCCACCCAAGCATTTCATTCCATTTATATAACCTTTTACATATCCTGAATCTTATTCAGAGTTGAAAGATGAACCATTGTTTACATCATCACTGGCATTTCTCTGAGCAATTTTAATCTAAAATATTATTTGTTCCAAAAATTCTTTTCCTTAGTTTAATTCACAGTTTCTGGCCTTTGGTGCTTATTATACAATATCCCTTCATATTATTTCCACTCATGAAACAGCTTTCATTAACTACAAGTACACACTTAAAATGCAATTATATTTTATTCATTTCCTTGAGAAACTCAAGTTAAATACAATTAAAATTTGTAATTATATTTCTTCCTCTACATGATTATTATATACCCTCAGGAATAGTTGATACATCCTAGTCCCTTTGGCATTATTGGTTGTCTTACCATATATTAAATAATACTAAGCTCTTCAAAATATATTAGCATGATATTATAATATCTGATAGTATGAATAAACAAGGAATTTCTTAGTGATTAAATACATGAGTATAATTTAATTATCAATAACAAAATATACATCATTAACAAACAAAAATCTAAATCAATAAAATGTGTTGCATAAGCTATCCTGTGACATTAAATATTTTCAGTCTTGGCTCAATGTGATTCATTCATGATATTGGGTAAGTATATACTGAATTGTAGGAATGCAATTATTAATCAATGATGTTAGGTCACGGTTATTGTCTCAAAATTCTGAATTATTTGCCGAAATCTACAGAAGATAGTTTGGCATATTTTTATTTGGTAATTTATTTTCACTTCCTAATGTATGTAAGAGTTCAGTTCCTACCTATGTATGCAACTGTAAGAGGTCCTGAGGTTTAGCACCACTTTCTTATTTATAAATAAGTTATCGATTGCAGCAAATTTTGTGAGCTGCTAAATAAGTATGTGGAAATATACTAATTGATGCCAGCTGTCTTTATTTGAAAAGGTATTTCTTTTTTGTAAGTTTTGTCTTGATTTCACTCTACTTGTGCTCATTTCATTTGTTATAAACACATTAAAACTTATTCAGAGAAACTGTGACTGTATATATGCACAAATACTCTAATGAGAGAAAGACCTCACAGATAGTATTTTGAGAACTATATACATAATTTAGGTTTTTATTCAGTGAATTTTTGGTCATCCATCATGTAAAACATGTCATGCTTGAATACACAGATCATTACAGAAGAGGCCTTTCCTTTCAAAGATCTCAGGGTTTAATGGGTCTATTAACAATTTCTCTAGTAGGAGTCTATGAATATCAAAAATTGATTCAGTTAAAAAAGTATTTTTGTTGTTATTGTCTTTCTTCAGAATTTGAAAGATCCTATGTGTGTCTTCTCTTTCTACCTATTTAAAAAGAGTAATTAAAAAGAAAAAAGAATATGCAAGTATTTGGTATAAATTATGCATACTGAAATGGAGCAAAAAATGCATAGTCTCCTGAAGTAGTAAAGATTTCTCTCAAACTATTTACAATGTTACAGAATTTTTAGTCATATCTCGAAAGAATAAATTTATGAAAAAATAGAGTAGTGGTTTGCTATAAATACAACTTGGACATTGACATAAATGTAGTTAATCCAGGCTTATTATGAAAAAAGGTATCTAGACAAGTAAATGAATTCCAGTTCTATTGAAATGATTCCAGGAAAAACGATATGGCAGGTAATTTTTACCTGAAAAAAATTACATACTTAATTTACTTTGATCTGATTGTGAGATCCCAAATGTGAATATAGCCCTGACAAAATAAAATACAAATAATCAATTAGAACTTCAGCATGAGAATATGACTTCATCTATTATGAAAAAATGTCAATATTGCCTATTACTTTATCAAATATTATGGGCAAAGATTAGTTCAGGTGAACATTCCTGAACTCTCAGGAATAGACAGATCAATATGACCTGAGTGATAAACTTGCTTGATTTCAAGCATTGCCTCATATATATTTTTAGAGAAATATATATGAACTGTAAAGTCACATATGAATATCAAGGCATTGTGAGACATTGACAATATCATAGCTTGTGAAAAGGTACAAGAAGGTAATTTGGACCAGACTGAAGACAGATATAATATCCTAACCACTTTATATGTGTAAATGTTTTATAGTATACCTGTAATATTCCATACAGAGAAGGAACAATAATCCTTCTGGGGGGAGACAGTCATCAATCTTAAAATTTAAAAAATAATTATCCTTTGCTGACTCTACATACACAGTGGAAAGACATTAGTAATTATAAATTCTGAAAAATGTCAAATAGTATGTTCAGGAGGTAAAGAGAGGTGGTGCAACATGTTTCCTTGAAATGAACTCTTTTGACCTCATAATTATTTATCATTCTTATAATTATTTATTTATCACACTGATCACCCACTCAGCAATGGTGACTGGACTCCTTTAATTCATTTATATGCTTGCCTAAATCTACATCATATAATCAACAGCGTACCATTCTACCGCTGCATGTTTTATGTTTGGAGTAGGTTGATTCTACACCAATATTTATCATTTTGACCTTTCTGGGTTCTGTGCTTGACATTTCACCCAGGCTCTATCAGCTTTAGGCATATAAATATCACAGGATAAAATGGTTGAGTCATTTAGCCATACACATGATGAAAAATACAGTCTTCTGAGGAACAAACATGTTGTCCAGACCACTGGTATTATTATGCAGACATAGTACGGACTGACATCATTTGATCTCCTTTTGGCTCTTTCTCTGGTAAAATAGGATAAATAATACATTATTACAAATAATCTGCCACATTTATGTGTAAACATAAATATAGCTTTATTATCTGCAACTGTAACAAAGCCTTCTTCTTCAATCGGAGGAACTAAATCAAACAATGGTAAATCGATACCAAACTGCGGGGGGCTGATCAGACCCCCAGTTACCTGTGAGGGGGAATAACAGTGAATAAAGAGAAACAAAGACAATATTCAAGATGCAATGGAACTAAAAGAAGCCTCCCTCTAATGGACAGATCTGACAATCTCCACAGTTGATACACTTTTATTAGCAAGAAACATATGGAGAAGGGGAGTCATACATCATTCATGGAACAATAGCAGTCGAAACGATATTTTGAAGAAGAGAAAACAGATTAAACCTTTGCAAGGGGGGTATATGAAAGGAAATAGGTTCTTATACCCAGATGTTTGCCCAAGTTTATAAGGTACTAGCATTCTTTACAGTCTTCAGCCAATGTTATCCTACCATGGAGGTACTGTGATTATGAGCATTCCCATATACAACCAGAAAGCACACAACTTTCTGTGTGCTTTCCTGTTTTCCAAGGCAGGTCACATTGGCCTTGGAACTGTGGGTTCACATAGTTCACATAGTCACATAGTCCAGTAATTTCTCACCTAGCCTGCTCCCCAAAACCAAACCACTTAAAATAATTAAAAATTTGCTCTACTTTTGATTATTTAGACATGTAGGAGATAGTGTAGGAAATGCTTCTATACAACTGAGTTAAATTTCATAAGTCGATAGCTTACTGTTAAGTATTCATATATTTATATTCCATTTACTCTCAAAGAAAATGAGTGAATATATCATTAAAATGTAATGAGATCCAATGTTATTAATAAATGGTATAGGTCAATTTGTAAAGATGGAAAAAAGGAAATCTATCAGATTTTGATGATAAAATTATACAACAGGCATGAAATATCTCTGAATTGTATATTTTCTCAATATTTCCATAAAGACATGGAAACTGTTTTTTAAGGAATTTGAAGAATTAGCTCAATTTTCAAAAATATCATCTACATATTAGTAATATGTACTCAGTTCACTTGGATTTCATTTGCGCATAAGAGATATGCTCACTAATAGCAAACATAAATTGTGAGGTTGCACAAATGAAGCTCAGGAAAACACTAAGGTATAGTGATCAAGGCATGGGCTTGTAGTCCAGACTGCTAGCTTGTAGATGTAGCTCTACCCCACATCACACACATATCCTATTGGAGTAATTAATATCTCTCTGCTTCAGGTTTCTAATCCAGAAGGATAGGGATACAGAAAGTTTCTACGAATATATGTCTATATTCCTCATATTATTTAGCATAAATGAGTCAACATAAGGTATTTACTTATATTCAATGTTAAATATCTGTTTCATTTTTAATATTAGCTTAATAGTCCCGAGTTTTACCCATGCTGTTGTAAATGCCAGGATTATATTTTTGTGTGTGTGTGTGTGGCTGAATATTATTCCTTCCTGTATACATACAACATTTTCCACATCCATTTGATGGACACTTAGGTAGATTCCATATTTTAGCTAGTATGAATAGTGTCACATTAAACATGGGAATAGGAGTGTAGTTATCTATTAGACGGGTTAATTCCATTTTCTATGGATATTTACCTTGTGAGATAGCAGAGTCATATTGCAGTTTCACTTTTAGTTTTTTGATTAAATGTCCATATTCTTTTCTATATGGCTGTACTAATTTAAATTCACACCAGCAGTGGGTAATGATTTGACTTTCATCTGCATCCTCATCAGTGTGTGTGGGCTTTTTTTTTTTTTTTTTACTTTTCTGTAATTTTGATATAGCTAGTCAGACAAGAGTATAATATTTGACTATGATTTTCACTTTCATTTCCCTCATAGATGAAGATATCCAGCAGTTCTTAGAAAATATTTATTAACAGATATTGATTGTATGCATGAGGAAGTTCTGTACATTCATTAGGCACTGGTCAGATCTAGCCTTGACCTACCCTTCTCCGTCTGCAGTGTTTTACTAGTCCGTGTTCTGGATGATTTACTTAGCTTGCATAGGTGAGAGAAAACATGTGGTACTCAACTTACTACATCTCACTTACTGGTTCATTTCACTTAATATAATGACCTCCATTTCCATTCATTTTGGTCCAGATGACAAGATTTCATTTTTCTTTATGGTTTGGTGATATCCTATTGTGTACATATAAAACATTTCCTTCATCCATTTGACTCTTGAAGGACATCTGAGCTCATATTACATCCTAGGTATTGTTGGTACTGAGCAAATAAACATCAATGCGTGTGTTGCTCTGATATGTTGAATTCATTTCCTTTGAACATATCACACAAAATAGGATAAATGAATCTTAAGATAAATTCATTTTTCGTTTTTCAGATACTTCCATGTTGTTCTCCACAATGGTTCTAATTTTTATTATTACCAGCATTATAGAGTTCATTTTTCTTCTACATTCTGAATATCATATTAGATATTTGTTCTTTCCTTCTTTTTTTATTTTTTTTTTGATGACCCCTCTAACTGGGGTGATACGATATTATGGTTTTGACTTGTAATTTCTTGATAAATGTGATGGTTTGGATCTAGGTGTCCCCCCAGAGCCTCATGCAGTGATATGTGGCTTTCTTCAGAAGTGGTTGAATCTAGAATGTGTGATGCTGGGATTAAGGATATGTGATTACTGAACTAGGACACTGACTTGGCACCGCCCTGATCCCAGTCATCTGGATAATATAGAAGGGGCACAAAGATGCTGTGAAGATCTCCTGTTGCCTTTGCTACGTAGTGAGTGCCTTGAACTGTTTCTCCTCTGTGACACCCCTCTGCCAAATGCCACTATGCTTTGGAACCAGCCAATTATGGACTGAAACCTCTACAAACTGTGAGCTAAATAAACT
Source organism: Fukomys damarensis (assembly GCF_012274545.1). Classification (NCBI taxonomy): domain Eukaryota; kingdom Metazoa; phylum Chordata; class Mammalia; order Rodentia; family Bathyergidae; genus Fukomys; species Fukomys damarensis. Next base: position 26,748,891 of record NW_022900924.1, read on the forward strand.
CTTGCCATTTCCCTTTTAAATTTGGGTGTCAAGTGTTTTTTGCAGCAATGTGAGAAAAGTAACTAACATAATGGCAAATGAAATGTATCATTTTGTTCATGTATTTGTTGGCTATTTTTATATCTTCCTTTAAAAAGTGTCCATTCAGAGTTAGCAATATAGCTCAGTGGTATAGTGTTTGCTTAGCATATTTGAGGCCTGGGTTCAATCTTCAGGGCTGTAAAACCAACCAAAAAACAAAAGCGTATTTAGATCATTTGCCTATTTTTAATTGGTATACTTTTTGCTTTTTGTACTTAAATCGTTCAAATTTCCAAATGATCTGAACACTACTCCCTGTTGAGATGAATAGCTGAAAAGTACTTTCTCTCATTTTTACAGTGTCTTTTCACTCTACTGTGCACAAGATTCTTAGTTTGATAAATCCTTTTTGTGTCTCTTTCTATTGTCTTGGCTATGTTTTTGGAGTATTATCCAAAAAACATCACCAATACTGATGTGTTGTGTGTTCTCTATGCTTTCTTTTAGTAATATTGTGTTTCTTTGTTCTATTATACATTTTTGTCTTTATTTACACTTTCAGTTTCTCACACCAGACAGGTAATTTAATATTTATACATATGTGATTTATTTCACTTGGATGGGATGCATACTGAGACCATACTATGAAGTGAAATAAATAGGACACACATGTGTAAATGCTGAATAGTTTCTCTGGTGTGAGAAACTGAAAGTGTAAATAAGAATCAAAATGTATAATAGATAATGTGAAATAGGAAGAAAGACCCGAAGGGGAAGAGGAAGTGGGAGGTGAGGGGAAAGGAAAGAAGGGAAAGGAATAAATATGAGAAAAGGAAAAACAAGAAACAAAGTTTTTGTAAATAGCTAGAGGTAGAGGGGTTGTGCTGGGGCACGAGGGGACGGCCGGCCTAAACGCTGACCCCGAGTCGCGGAATGCTGGTTCTCACCGGGCACAGGTGTCCCGAAGGCGACGTGCTGGAGCCAAGTCCCTTGACGTACAAACAACCCCCTAAACTCCTTGTTTATTCTTGTTCCCAGTTTACACTCCCTTCTATTCATAAACAGACTTGTCTTATCTTGATGTTATGTTCTTAGCTTGAACAGTGTGTATCGACTTGTAGCTTCTTGTGACTGTTTATCTTCCTCAGGCCTCCTTGTGATTGAGGTTTATTTCCAACCATTAAAATCATGCTTGTGTGTGTGGCCTTGAAACTAGTATATAGCACCCTGTGTCAGAAATAAACTCTACCATTAGCCATCAGCTTTTGGTCATTCATTGTGTCGGGGGTCGTATTCCCAAGTCCCCTCCTCTAGAAGGAGACCTGGACAGGGTTGGTGGAAGGGAAGTGGACTGGAGAAAAAATCAGAACCGAGATATATGATGTAAAAGTACAAATTCTCCATGATGAATGTCATCATATTGTATACCTAAAATGTACCAATAGACTTGATGAATAAAAAAAGAGTACATTCTCAAGGTGCTCATCTATAAATGTCTCAAGTTTACCTTCATGGCTGAGGTTGTGAGTTTTATGACTCCATCGTGTTTAAAAAACCACATCTTCTTTACCATTCATACATTTGATCTAGTTTGAGTTTATCTTTGTATATGAGAGTTATAGGTCCAGTTTCATTTTATGCATATAGATATTTAGTTTTTAGAGCATAATTTTTTGTCCTTTCTCAAATGTCTGTTTTCAGCTACTTTGTCAAAGATGTATTTCTATAGATAGCAGGTGAAGAATAACATTTCAGCGAGATAAGCTGACACCAAAATATATGATAAAAAGAATTATTTTCTGTAAGGACTTTAATGATAATTTTGTTTTCCAAGAGAGAGAAAGAGATCTATACTCAAAGATAGTTCAATCATTGGTGGCTGGTAGTTTAATGAATAAAATACCAACAGATTTTAACTTATTTTTTCTGAATTTGCCATCACCTCTTCATTTTTACTTTTGTGGTTTAGAAAAGGCCAATACTTCTTATACTTTCTAACCATGGCTTTGTTTTATGGGAATAATAAAAAATGCTATAAAGGGTTCTTGTGAATGTCAATTATACCTCCTATAGTTTTTCATCCTATAACAATTTTCAAAACTTCCTGGGACTCATGTAAGATTTCTCCATTTTTTCTAAGAAAAAACAAAGGAAAATTCCACAAATAACTTTACTATTGAATTTTTAAAAGAAAACATGTGTGTGGTACTGAGCTACATTCCCAGACCTTTTTATTTTATTTTCAAGATAGGGTCTCCATATATGGTTTAATTATCCAGAGATGATGAGCTTGAACTTTCAATAATTCCACCTCAGAATCTTTCTAGGATTACAAGTGTAAGTAACATACCGAGAGAGAGAGAGAGAGAGAGAGAGAGAAATACAGAGAAAAAAACTGTAACCCCAGGTGCTTATATAAACTGAGAATAAAAATAGAATTTTATAAACTTGAAATATATTTGCATTTTTAAAAAAACCTATTCTAATCTGCATGCTAATTTTCTCATTTTACTTTGGACTTTTGAATATTTTGCAATGAATAAAGCAGCAACATATAAGCCATAGAGCAGGTGTTCAAAGCTGATTAGTTTTCCTCTTTCCTAGTAGTACAATTAATTATAAAATTTCAGCAAATATTACTTTACTTTGTAAAAAATTTAAATCCTCTACTCACTCCTTAGACAATGCAGATATGAACATTGTTATTCTTATTTCACTTTCTATGCCACATAGCGACACACAAGGTACACCCCTTATTAATATTCTGAAACTCCTCAGACAATTTTTATTTGAGAAAATACAATTTATATTGATGTTATATTCACTGCAAATAAAATGATGAGTGAAAATCATGACAGTCAACAGATTTCTATGAAAATTTGAAATTTGGTTATAATTATAATTTGAATGAAAATACTGATTCCAAGAATGAAATTTTGGCTGGGCAAAAATTGAGAAGATAAGGGCAGAAAGACTGCCATGCATTTGAGGGCAGCCTGGGCTCCGTAGTGAGTTCAAGGCCAGCCTGAACTATATAGTGAGACACTGTCTCAAATAACAAACAAAAAACAAAAAGAATGAAATTTTGTTATATTTTAACATCTTCATGAGTATGACATATATAAAGTTCAATCAAATTCTTTGAACAGGAGATCCTTTATTTCAAAGAGAGTCTCATCGTTGCTCCGTATTAGCTTCACAATTGGAAAATCATTACTTTTTCATTTAGTGTTTTTTATTTATAAGAATTAACAAAATATTTAGTGCTGCAATTCCAAAAAGTGCATTCTCAAATTTAGCTAATAAACATTACACATTTCCTAACAGACTGTTCCCTTAAGTAATATTATAATGTACTTCCTTTGGTATATTTACGCCCTTAGTTGTCAACTGGGGGAGAATAAATTGTCATTGCCTGCAACATCTTTATTTCTATGACTAAAGTTTTCCCGTTATGTCATATGTCAAAGTGTCACCCAGAAAAAGTAAGGTTTTTGAACCTTTAGACTATTTTCCAGAATTACTATTTTATTTGCTGAAATATTTAAGGCATGTTCCCTTCAAATGATTTTGATAAGCCATTCAAACATCAAAAATTCACACTGATAAAAAAGATAGCTTTTCAGAATATGAATTTCCTTTACTTTATCAGTAAAGCCTCAAGGGTGACTTATGGAATGTTTACTCAAGAAGACGAATTGGAGGATTTGGCTTTTGCCATGAGGAGATTCAAAACTGGAGAAACAAGATCAAAATTTCTGTGTTGGCCATGTGAAGACTAAAACTTAGACATACCTATTAGTTATACTTATGGATATCAGTGTTATAAAGAAAGATTTGCACATTAGCTTCAGAAATATAGTTATTTAGGCTATGGAACTGGACAGACTCCCATAGGCAATGAAACAAAAACACTGCTCTCTATAGAAAAATACTGTTCTCCATTAATAGTTTGATCAGAAGAAGAAAAGTAGAGGAATGTGAGAAGTAACTACCAGTGACTGAAGAATGTGAGGGTAATTCTGGGTATTATAAAGTGACTGAATTTGTAACATACTCCTAAGAGGTAAAGAAAATAATGAAACAGAAAATAACAGTAGCTTTGTGCCACACAACGCTACCATGGCATGGTGCAAAAGAAGAGACATTACTTGGAGTCAGTGTCCAATTCAAACTAAAGCCCAGAAGACCTGCCCTTAATTGAGATCACTCAGCATAAGAGTCTCATAAAGACAGCCCCTAGCTGCAGCTTCTGTGACATTTTTATGACAGAACCAAGAAGTAAAGAACAAAGACAAAAGAAGACCTACTCTGTAGGAATTCAAATAGGGGACAGGAGAAAGACAGAGAGATTACAGAGATTACAGTGGTCTGTACCATGAGTGACCTTAGTCCAATATAAGTGATAAATCGGAGTATGGGAGGAAGAAGGCCAGAGCATTCATTTCTTAAGGTAATGTGTTTGATCCACTTGAACTTGTAGGCCTGTCGGTTATCTTTTAGACTCTAACCATGGATTCTGAGTGATTTGCGGTGTGCAGTTCCAAAAGTCCCTCACTTCAGCTTATCCATCTTATACATACCTCTAGCCAATGCCCCCATAGCTTTGATTGTGGACTTAATATAAACAACTTCTTGTGAAATTCTGTGACAAAGATCAAAGTAACAAATGTCTGTAAAAAGGCCAAAAAGTAGCTCTGAATTCTACTGAATTTTGAAAATTTTCAGCAGACAATATAAGTGAAACTCTTTCTGACCTCAATCTGTTTAAGTTTAATGACACTTGTATCTGATGGTTTCAGTTCATTTGTTAGAATAGAAACTACCTTGCTATAAAGTTGAGATTTAAACATATCTGACCATGGTTAGTAAATATTGTCCAGGATTGTTCATTTATCATTTTTTAGAGTTTGCTAAATATTTTTCTTGGTTTTTTGTTTCAAAAAAAAAAGATGTAAGGTTTATATAGAAGACAAGACAGACGGGGAGCTCTCCACATTTTAAAATGTTTTTCTGAATCCTCTGACAGTCACATCCATTATTTAATTATAGTATTATATAGTATCATAGAATTTTCTTAATGAGGGTTTTTTACATAAACTTTTTGGACCTTTAGTCCAAATTGTTGAGAATATATTGATTACATTATCCTCAGAGGACTAAAATTATTTATAAAACTGAGCTAAGCAAGTATTTACTTAGATCTATTAATTATTTCTTCTTTGGGGGGGTACCGGGGATTAAACTCAGGTCCTTGCATTGCAAGGCAGGCCACCGAACCGCTGAGATAAATTCCCGGCCCATCTATTAGTCACCTCTAATGCTCTATTGTTATCTGTCCTGCTACCCAAACCAAATCAATTGGAGCTCATCCTTAAATTAAGCAATAACTCATGTAAAGTTTATTTCTTAATTTTTAAAATTCCATTAACTTTGTCATGCCATTCAGCTATATATATTTCGTGCTCCCAGTTTGATTTCATTCACTGAACTTCCCTATCAGTTTTTCATAAAATAATTATGGGTGGAGAGCACATCGAGTTTAAATGAGCGGTTGTAGAAAGTCAATAAATAAATAGGGAAAGATAAGACTATTTATCCTTCAGCAAAATGTTCTCCATTTAACCCTCGTATTATTTTATTACAACTGTCCACTTACCCCTCAATCCTCAACTGAACACCAGCTGAATTGATTGCCTCACTCAATCCCCAATACGTAGTATAGCTAGCATATGTAGCACTAAAATGTAAAAAAGTAAATGAGTTAATGCATAAAAGATATTTATTTTATTAGTGCATTGTCTTCTTATTCCTTAACAAGCTACTCTTTTTAATGGATTATCATATTGATGTTTTACTCTTTCTTGAGCTTGGTGAGACTCTTTAATATATTTTCTCTATTTTAGGAAATTGTCTTTAAAGTGTCCTCAGATCTTAATTAAATATTAGATCTTCCCAAGTGTCTTGATGAGAAACTTTCTAAAAGTCAGCCTTTAAGTGCTAATGGGAAATTCATGGATACCTTTCCTTTACCCTGAAAATGGGAGGTAGGATAATATGTGGAGCTAATACCACATAGCCTTTGCTTTAGCTGTTTGTTGACTAATACTTACTCTTCTGATAGGACCAATCTACTCAAATGCATGGAACCAAACCTCAGCCAGTGCAAGGGCAATGAATCCTTCAAGCAGGTGCATATGCTAGAAGTGAATCATGGTAATTTTTCCTCAAGAGCATTGCCTACTCAGAGTGCTTTTGAAGATGTTTACTGGAAAAAGAAATGTTAATGAGGGGAAGAATTTTGCTTCCTTTTATATTCTAGGGCAGTCTGATTTGGAAAACTTGGTCAGTGAACCATCATTAATATGCTATATTATGTATATTTAGGAAAATAACATGATTTTAAGGTAATCATTTTTCAGAGAATGAAACCCAAACCCAAATTGAATATAAGTATTTTCAGCAAGCACTTAGCTGTGTAGTTTTAGAAATGTTAGGCATGTTTTCCACCTCCCAGTTGTACGATGGAGATGGTACTTCAGATTTTTCTTTTTTATCAGTGTCTATAGGAAGCTATTTCTTTAGAAGTCTTCAGAAAGTATTTTGTAATGGCTTTGGTCTAGATGTTCCAAAGCCTCATGCAGTTATAGGTGGAGTTTTTCAGAAGCAGCTGAATCCAGAGCATGTGATGCTGGAATTAAGGGTGTGTGATCACTAAATCAGTACCCTGTATGGTTTGACACTGCCCTAACCCCAGTAGCATGGATACAGTAGAAGGGACAGAAAGAGGATTGTGTTCAACCTTCTTACTTGCTTTTGTTGTGTCCTGACTGCTTGTCATTAATTTCTTTCCAATGCCCCTCTGCCAAGCCACTCTGCCTGGGGCCTGCTAATTATGGAATGAAACCTCTACAAACTGTGAACTAAATAAACTTTTCCTCATTTAAGTTTGGGTGTCAGGTATTTTGTCTCAGAACAAGGAGAAAAGTAAGACATCTTGCTAGATTTTCGGACCCATACCTATCAAGCATAACAAGCATACTGTATTGCAGTAATTATCAGTTTTACTCATACAAGAGAGACAATTCAGTATTTACACATATGTGTTTGATTTATTTCACTTCAATTCACATTGAGGCCATATTCTTAAGTGAAATAAATAGGGCACACATGTGGAAATACAGAATTATCTCTCTAGTTAAAAAAACTGTAAATGAGGACCAAAGTGTAGTAATGTGAATTTGATAATGTGAAATAGGCAGAAAATGTTCAAAGGGGACATAGTGGGGGTGGGAAACAGGAAGGAAAGGAAAGAAAAAACTATGAGAAAAGAAAGGTAAAATGGATAAAAAGCTTTTGTATATAGAGAGGGTTGGAGGGGCAGAAGGGAAGGAAAGAGAATAGGAAAAAACAAAACCTAAGATACATCACATACAGGTACAAATTCCCAATGATGAATGTTTTCATAATGTATACCTAAAATATACCAATAAAATTTATTAAAAAACTGTTTTTACTTCTCCTTTTTGATAGTAGACAATATTAATGTATTCAGGCATTATCTCATTTTGGCTTCAATTTGCATTTCCCTAATGACTAGTAATGATGCACATTTTTAAATAATTGATTATTAGTATGTCTTCTTTCTTCTCTCTATATGTCTTTTCAGATCATATGCCCATTTTAATAAGATTATATTATATTTATATTTTTAAATTATTTAATGTCCTATTTTATTTTTAATTATTTTATTCTAATTTTAATTAACACACTAATTGTGCATATTAATGGAGTCAGTGTGACATATTAACATATACATTGAACATTGATTAAACTAATGACTAGTAATTCACAACTCCTAGTAATGTTTTTCCATCTTCAGTTCAAGTGTGCTTTGGTTCCACATATGAGAGAGGTTGTAATATACTTGTCTTTCTGTATGTGGTTTATTTCACTTAACATACAACCCTCCAATGCCATTCATTTGATAAGAATAACAAACTACATTTTATTATAAATATATTTCACTATGCATGCATGTATATAAAGAAATATGCATGCACACACAAAAACTTTTTTTTAACCCGTTCTTCTGTTGATGACCACAGGGGCTGATTCTATAGCATAGGTTTTATGAATTGTGCTGCAATAAACTTTTGCTTGAAGACATTTCTTTGGTATGCTGACTTTTATTTCCTTAAGATCTATGCTCAGAAGGGGAAAAGCTGGATCACATGGTATATTTAATTTACATTTTCAAGCAAACTCCAGTCTATTCTAGCTTATATGTTCATCAATCATGTGTAAGGGGGCTTTCTCCAATGCTCAAAGCATGTACTATTTTATGATTTTCTGATAATAGCCATTCTGAATGCACCAAGATTTTCATCATTTGTGTTTCTCTGAGATGCTAATACTGAACATTTTCATATATTTGATGGCCATTTTTATTGGTTCTTTTGATAAGTGTGTATTCCTGTTTACTCTTTGTTTAGATTACTTTTGTTATTGTTAAATAGTTTGCTCATTGTTTAGATTACTTTTGTTATTGTTAAATATGGAGGGATGTTTACATGTTCTAGAAATTAATATTTACAAGTAAATCTTGATCCACTTTTGACTGGGTTTTGTTAAACTAGTGATAGTAAGGATCAATTTCACTGTCCTATATATGAATATCCAATTTTCCCAGTACCATTACTGAAAATTGATTATTTTGCCAAATCACAATTTTCTTTTTTTTTTCATTGAGTTTATTGGTACATTTTAGGTATACAGTGCAGTTACATTCATCATTGGGATCTTGTACCTTTACATGACAGGTCTTGGTTCTTATTTTGACCCCTACCCCTATACTCCATTCACCCCCTCCACCCTCCCCTATTTATAAAGATTTTGTTTCCAGTTTTTCCTTTTCTCATATTTTTTTTGTTTTCCCTTATTCCCTTTCTCCTATTCTTCCCACTTTCCCTACACCTTTAGCCCCTTTCTTCCCATTTCACATTGTCAGTTATACGATTTGAATCTTATTTACACATTCAGTTTTTCACAATTTGGTATTTACATATGTGTGCCTTATTTATTTCACTTGAGTATGACCTCAATATGCATCCATTTTCCTATGAATAACTCTACTTTCTCATTCTTTATGGCTGTGTAGTACTTCATTTTATTTATTTTTTAAAATTAATTAATTAATTAATTAATTATTTTGGTACCAGGGATTGAACTCGGGGTCTTTATGTTTGCAAGGCAGGCCACCAAACCGCTGAGCTAAATCCCTGGCCCCAGGACTCCATTTCATAGAAAAACCACACCTTTATCCAGTCTCCAACTAATGGGCAATTAGGCTGTTGCTGTTTTAGCTATTACAGACTGTGCCACTATAAACATGGGTGAGCATGTAGTATTGTGATATTTTCACACTGTCTTTGAAAATCACTTGGCTGTAGATGTACAGGTTACCTCTGGGCTTGCTATTCTGTTTCATGTGTCCAAGTGGCTGCTTTTAGGTCAATATTATGTTCTGATTCCACAATAAATTGTGATGTCAAATAGTCTAAGATCTCTGTTTTATTCTTTTTGCTCGAATATATTTGGTTATTACTACAGCTTATATCCAGTTGTCCACCAAAAGCCTCAAGAGCTCAAGGGTAGCATTTTTGAAAGGTGACTGGATTGTAGGGGCTTATAGCTGACTTGCTTACAGGAGATGGGGTCTGGTCAGAAGAGGTGGATCACTGGAGACCACGCTGGAGAGTTTATTTCCTTCCCCAACTCTTCTCTGGATCGCTCTGCTTCTTGAACACCATGCAAAGAGCACTTATTCCTCTACTGTGCCCCTTTGCCGATCCACCCTGCCTTGGAGCCAGGAGACTATGGACTGGAACCTGTAGGAGCTGTGAGCTAACTTTCTCCTTTAAATCGCAGGTACTGTGTCTTCGATGACAGGAAGTTGAGTAAAACATCTACTAAGATTTTTTTAATGTTCCATTTAAATTTTAGGATTTTTTAAAGTAAAGCATGGCATTGGTATTTTGATGGGGCCTGCAGTGGTCATGTAGATCACTTTGGGACATATGTACAGTTTAGTTACATGGATTTTTTCAGTCAATTAACATGGGATCATTTTCTTTTTTGTTTTCCCTTCGCGTTATTTCATCAATGTTATATAGTGTTCACTGCAGAAATATTTTAATTATTTGATTAAACTTATTCTTGACTTATTTTTTGCTGCTATTGCAAATGGGAGTTGTTCTTGATTTTTGTTTTAAGTAATTGGATATTAGCATATATCATATTACTGATATTTTTATGTTAATTTTGTAATTTTTCAGCTTTGAAGAATTCATTTATTAATTTTAATAATTTTTCATGGATCTTTTGTGTTGAAAAAAACATTTAGCAGCCTTTTTGCTGATCTGCCTATCTCAATAGATTGCATCTGCTTAGCATATAGCATATATTCAATTCAATAAATGATCTATTATTTCAAATTCTTGACGTGAATGAAATTTACAGTAGAATTCAATTATACAGTGTGGTTGTTTCCCTTTCAAAGCTTTAGTGACATTAAGAAACTCATCTCAAAAATGCTTCCATAGCACTCAGGATCACTCAGAAAAAGCATTTCTTAATTTCATCACTCACTTCATCCTTATATTTCAGTGAAGTTTCTCCTTCATTATAACACAGGTGGGAAAGAAACATGGAGAAAAATTGCCATTAGCCTAATGTTTGTTCCTTCTCACTACTTTGAAATATGGAATTCATAAATGATTCTGGGAATTTATATATATTCTCCTCTACGAATTTTTGTTAGTTTAGTTTGATTAGGTTTTCCTTCCAGATTAAATTTAGAGATCATAATGCTAATAATATAATAGACTCTGACAAGGTAGGGTATTTCAGACAGTCCTATTTCTTCAAATATGTGAATTCTAGCCCACAAATACATTTATTAAAAATAAGCCAAAATTTTAATAAGTATACAGCAACAAGAATTGGTTTGAGAAGCAGATAAACTCAGTGCTAGCCTAAATGTCTATTATAAAATACTGACTGGGGATTTAGCCCAGTGACACTGTGCCTGCCTTGCAAGTGCAAGGTCCTGAGTTTGATCCCTGGTTAAAAAAACAAAAAACCAAAAAAACAAAAAAACTCTCAATTCAATATTATAGAAGCTGTGCACACACCCCAAAATTAATTTCATATTTGTGTATAGTAATAAATTATTATATGATCATTTACATTTATTTGTATCAAGTAGAATTCATGAATTCTAAACTGACAAATGCTAGACACATAGTTCTAAAACATTGCACCAGTAAAAATTGATTTTTTATTTTATTTGTACTCTTTTCAGTTTATCATCAGATAATAACAGTTCATCTATATCTAACTTTGTAAAAACATCCAGCTATTTTTAAAGAATGATTCATCCTCACATTCTTTAAATGTGTATTTATAAAATCCAATAATTCTAGAGTGCATGATTTACATGCAAGGCAATATAATAGTATTTGGAAACCTTGAAAAAAAGTGAAATCATGCAATTGAAAGTGACTTTCAAAACAGATTTTCATCATAAAAATGATAAATATTTAAGGAAATTGAAAAACTCATTACATTAATTTAACTGATGCAGATTGCATGCATATATCAAACTATCACTGTATTCTATAAATATATACAATTATCATATACATAAAAAGATAAAATAGATTTTCATTACTTCTTTTAAGTAAAATATTTTTTTATAAAAGATATTTACCTCAAAGAGCTGGGACTAGAGGTTCCATTTGACCCAGCTGTCCCTCTGCTGAGTATCTTTCCAAAAGAATTAAAAGAATAATATCACAGTGATATATGCGCACCTATGTTTATAGCAGCACGTTTCTAATAGCTAAAACTTGGAAACAGCCCATTGCCCATCAGTTGGAAACTGGATAAAGAAGGTGTGGTTTTTCTATAAAATGGAATATTATTTAGCCATAAAGAATGAGAAATTCGACTCATTCATAGGAAAATGGACACATATTGAGGATATACTCCTGAGTGAAATAAATAAGTCACATGTGTAAATGACTAATAGTTTCTCTGGTGTGAAAAAGTATAATAGTACATAAGATCCTAATGAGATAATTGACCATGTGAAATAGGAAGAAAAGGGCTAAATTAGGTGTAGGGCAAGTGGGAAGAGTAGGGGAAAGGTAATAAGGGAAAATAAAAAAAAATGAGAAAATGAAAAGATGGAAATGAAGTGTTTGTAAATGAGGATGGGAGGAGGGGGTGAAGGGAGGGCAGGGACAAGGGGCAAAATGAGAACCAAGACCTGTCATGTAAAGGTACAAGATCCCAATAATGAATGTAACTGTTCTGTATAACTAAAATGTACCAATAAACTCAATTAAAAAAGATATTTACTTTTGCTACTAGAAATTCTTCTATATATTTTAAAATTATCCTGGCATGTTTGACTTTCAAATGAAAGCTTTTCTTTGGAACTAAAAATAAGTGACATAAGGAACTTTATAAATAATGTGTCTCTGAAGAATTATAAAGCCTTCCTGTGTATCAGTGAAACCTTTTATTACTAATCACGTGACACAACAAATATTTTAAATTTTAAGTATAATTTCTCTACTTTCATTGACATATTGTTGCAGTTAATTTTTGTATGAGATAAAATTGTAATATCATATATACTGCCTTCTTTTGATTGATGATAGTACTCAAAATCCATACCTGTCAAATATCAAGTGATAATGAGGGCAGACACTCAGTATTTAGCCAAGATATCAACAAGCAAGCAAACAAAAAACACATGTAGTACAATAAGATATCTATGCTCAAGAGGTCATAAAATATAAGGGAGGGTAGGGGTTAGGGGAAAAAATGAGAATCGAGATTGTCATGTGGAGGTACAAGATCCCAACAATGAATGTAACTGTATTGTATCCCTAAAATGTACCAATAAACTCAATTAAAGCTGAGAAAATATATATATAGGTGAAACAAAGAGAACAAAAGACTCATAACTTTTTATACATTTTCCTGGTTTCACCTTCTTCAGTGTATTCCTGATATTTTATTATTTATTAATACATTTTATTTATGTATGATGATTGCATTTGTCATTGGGAATTTGTACCTGTACGTGACATATCTTCGTTCTTGATTTTTCCCATTCCTTTTCCTCCCTTATACCCCTTCATGCCTCCCTAGTTACGAAAGCTTTGTTTCTGATTTTTCTTCTCTTTTCATTTTTTTCTTTCCCTTCTTTCCTCCTGCATCCCCTTGAGACCATAGTCTCAAGTGAAATAAATAGGACAAATGTGTAAATATTGCATTATTTCTCTGGTGTGATAAACTGAAAGTGTAAATGAGAACCAAAATGTATAACTGATGCTGTGTTCTTATTTTCTTCCTTTAGGAATTCTGAACTGTCAATGTATTCACAATAAACCTAGACAAAATTTATTGCTGGCATATCAAGTAATGTTAATGCTGCTGATGGAAAGAGTTTGAAAATGAAAAAAGTTAGAGAGATACAGTATCCAGGACAAAGAATTTATTTAATGGAGGATGAAAATATAAAATACAAACTTTGAACCTGTGTTTGGAGCTAACTATAAGAACCACAAAAAAGAAAACTGATATAAAGTAGAGTCTCAGACAAGATTTTGCAGATCGAAGATCCTTTCTACTTCTTTGCATGGGCTCCACAGACCTCCGTGTCATGATGGGCTTCGAAATACCCAGGATTTGTAAATTGTGTGCACAACTGTGTATGCATAAACATGTATTCATGCGCTGTAGAGTGCAATAGGTCCATAGTATTTCCAAAGATATATATGTAATCCCAAATAAAAAAAGAACTACTTGAAAGCACAGGGAGGAAAGAGGGTAATTTGAATATACAAGTACATGTAGGCTCCCAAAAATTTAAATCAGATCCATGAAATAAAAAAGATCAGAAATTGAAGGTAACATCTTAGGACCTGACTTTAACTGAGGTGGCATGAAATGAGGTTACACTTAGGACACAGTATAATGCTGATTAGTGCTTCAGCTAATTGATCTATGTTATTACTTTATGTATTGCTAATATAGGTAAATGAACACTGCTTGAGTTATTTGAATGAGGTAAATAGGTGGAAGTCCTTGCGATTCATATATAGACAGTCCTAAACATGAAGACAGCCATAAATAGCTCTTATAGGCAGAAGAAACCAAAGCATAATTAAAATAGAACAAATTTAATCTAGACATGAATAAATCAATCTTGATGCCCTTAATGTCTAAAGTTGTTTCCATAATTACAAATTTATATACATTGATGACAATGTAGTATTTCTTAATTCCCAACCATAAATCAGATGTTCCTTATTTTTGAATTTTAGTAACATCAATGTCGAAACTTAGTTTTACAACTAAATACTAATAATGGTGCTATAATATTCTCCATGTATTTAGTTGATGAAGATTAGCAGTAGCAAAGAACATGTCGTAATGTTTATGAGTCATCATGTGAAACTAATAGTAAAATGGAAAATTATATTATTGAAGCAATTTTAAAGGGTTATTAATTAAGATAAAATTGATTCCATTTTACAGGTGAAAAAATTGAGACAAAGATTATTGAATTTAGCCAAAGTGGAAAAGCCGTGACATGTACAGAAAAACTTTTGTTTTCCTATTTCTGTCTCTCTGATTTTTTTGTGTGTGGAATGTGTGGTGCTAGAGATTGCACTGAGCGTCTCCTGCATACTAACCCGGCACTCGGCTACTGAACTACAACCTCGCCAATCATAGCGACTTCCGTCTTTAACTCAGACCATGGTTCTAACACTGGAATTTAGAGTTTTAATAGAAAATACATTTCCTGAGAATCATTTTGGCCTTTAGGCCTATAGTATTCTTTGTTTCTGTGTATGTGTATGTGTATGCATATGGGTGTGTTTATCCTATGAGAAAATGTAAGATTTCTTATCTGAATAATTATTATTTTTAGTAAAATCTATTTGTTTACAGCTTGTAATATTTTTTGAAATGGACACTATATATATATATATATATATATCAAAAGGTATAAAAATAATAAACATTTTGATTGTGATTTCTTATTTGTTTATATCGGGCACTGTAGTCAAAACTGTAGGGTAGAAAATAGATGAGAAAAACTGCATGGAAAGAACAGTTTTGTTTTGCTTTAGAGAATCAGGCAAAGCGGCAAGTATAAAAAGAAGTCTAGGAAAGCAAGATCAAGACAAGGTGCAGAAGGTAGAAAAAAATATAATGGATTTTTTTCAAGAAAGACATCACCTCAGGGTGAATGTTTTAAAAATTCACGAAGTGGTGAAGGGTAGGGGAAAGGTAATAAGGGAAAGGAAAAAATAGGAGAAAATTAAAAAATGGAAATAAATGTTTTTAAATGGGGAGGGGAGGAGGGTGAAGGTAGGGCAGAGACAAGGGGAAAAAATGAGAACCAAGACCTGTCATGTAAAGGTACAAGATCCCAGTGATGAATGTACCTCTACTCTATACCTAAAATGTACCAATAAACTCAATGAGGAAAAGAAAAAGAAGTGGCATTTGAAAATATATTTGAAATGAAACCAGTCACATTGACACATAACACTAATCCCAGCTAATTGCAATAAAGAAGTGTCAAGATTGCAAGTTTGAGGCCAATGTGGGCAACTTACTGAGGTTCTGATATGAAATGAAATGTAAGAAGGGTTTGGGTTTTAACACAGTGACAGAGCATCCCTACCTCGGTTCAACTTCTTGTACTGAAAACACAAATGAAAATACAGTTGAAACTCAGTTGAAACTCAAGAAACAGGAGACAAGTGAATCTGCTTATAGTAGATAAGGTATTTAAAAAATTATATTTCTAAAGCAGATTTTATTTTTAAATTAGGCCAAAACTATAATGAATTAATTTCTTATAAATACATATCACTTTCATAGTCACTTTGAAGGATTGTCATAATAAATGCGACTTCTAGCCCATACTATCCATGATAATCCATTTAATTTTTTTGCTTTTTAAATCTTAGGTGAGTGAAATTGATTTCATAGTGAAAATGATATTTCATGCTAATTTCCATGTTATTTTCCAATGAGAGTTTTAGAAACATTCTCTCCAGTTAGGCACATTCATTATGAGAACATTAGAAAGACATAATTTATTATAAAAATAGTAGGATTTGGATGTATTTTTAAGGGCTTGTAGTTGGCTGAAGACACATTAAAGACAGATCAAAGAGTCAAAAAATCTACCTTGAAAATTTACCATGTCAGAGAATGATGAAATTTCCTAATGAACCCTTTCCCCATCAATGTAATAATAAATTCAGCAGCTCCTTTTCAGCAGACATGTATGGAAATACAAAATTAAATGTTAATTTTTATAACTATGGATTCTCAGCAATTCTGCTTTTTATTTAAAAATCTAGGAATTAAATGATTTTTATATCTGGTCATTTACTTTATCCTTTCTCTTGTACAAACAATTCAAGTCGCTATCAGTTGATGAACTGTAAATTCCAACAATCAGCGAAAAATCTTCTGCAGTCATCTAATATTTTATAATCAGAGTTCATTTCTGCAGTCAGTGGCACTGAGTTGCAATTACCTGATGGGATGTTTGAACCTGGCTATAGCTATGCAACCTAAGGTGCCCAATTGAGGACCTCTAAGCTGAAAAGTACAGTTTGTCCATGAGAAACACGCTTTGGATTCAGTAAGCCATCAATCTGTCCGTTAGGCTGAAGGACAAGAAAATATTTGGCTTAACTAAAATTTAAATTCAATGGTCTTAGGCTGATAGTTTTAAAATTAGGAAACCTTAGGAAACTTCATTTTAGAAAGTATTAGAATAATATTAAAAGCAAGCATAGAACAAAATTACTTTGAGGTAATACATAGTCATCTGCAAGACCCTTTTATTCGAGAAGGCCCACAGAAATCTATACACTTCATACCGACATAGGGAATGTGTTTCTATAAGTCTCAATACTGTACCAGTACAGTAACAAATGATGGAATGCTACATTTATGCTGCCTACAAAGAGAAACATTTTGATATTAAACAAAAGTTTGTTAATATTATCAAAATTTACTTCATTGTTAAAATGTATGCAACTAAATGACAGAAAATAAAGAAAATGCATGGAAACTGGCTTAATTCCAGACAATTTCAGTTAATAGTGTGGCTCTTGAACCATACTGATGGTTCACCCTGCCTGGTTTCATGTCTTAGAAAGGGCAACATGTTCATTTATTTAACGAGTTCATAAAAGAAGTCAAGGCAGTGTGTACTGAAATTCTGTAAGACATTAAACATATATTAGCACATCAATATTTTTGAATAGATTAAAACTCTTTGAGTGGAAAAATTAGAATATTTGGGAGAAATTGTTCAGATCAGCTAGACCTTATAGGAAATGGGGAAATGTGGGAAGAAAAAGACAAAACAGACAAACTTGTCAACTCACTACCTTTTTCAAACCACTTTACTGCAGACGGCTAAATGTGATAGCCATATGTGTAATTCTTTAACAGAATTAAGATCTTAATTTTAGTAAAGTCATTATAATTGAGAAATCATATTCTGTGATGTAAGCATTAATTAGTTTAGGGGACAAATATAGTCTAGTTATTTACCTTTCAGAAAACTTTCACTAGGAAATTAAAGGAGAATTTTACCACATGGGAAAGTGTCAATAAGAAGAAAAATATTAATTATGGTACAATTTAATTTGATCTGAAATGAAGAAAACTTCTGTGATTCACTGACTCTTTGGCCAATGTCCTGGCTGATCAGAATCTGTGTGTGTGAACTTGATCTTACATTTTGTCTGTGCTCCTACAGTGTCCCTGCTTTAAAAAGCAGGGGAACTGTTCTCTGAGTGTCTTAATGTGAGCTTCCAACGGACACCACTCCTGATGAGATACCATGTACCTGCGAGGGAGGAAAAACTTAGACTCAGAAAATCATTTTCAGATGTCTGAAAAAGCTAATCAGGAAAAATCTCTACTTTATTTCCCAGGATACTTATGCAGTTGCTAGATGCAACTCCCCCTAAGGGAATTATTTTGTTTTCCTGACCATAAAGTACAGAGGGGTAAAACTCTGAATATGAAGAGATTAAGATGTATAAACACTCTGTATTTTTTTATTTGTAAACATAGCATATGTCTGTGTCAGGAATTTATGAACGAGAAACCAAATGTAGCCTATGTAATAGTTAAAAATAGCTGTATCAGGGCCAGGCGGGTAGCTCAGTGGCACCGTGCCTGCTTCGCAAGTGCAAGGTCCTGACTTTGATCCCCACACCAAATGATGATGATGATGATGATGATATCAATTTAACTCTCAATCACAGATGGGATTAGTAAAGCATGATTCACAGTGTTTTTGAGCGGGTGATGGAGATATGACCTTGGGTAGTTTATGTGGCCTTGTCTCTTCCTCTGACACTATTCACTTACTCTGTTTCCCAGGCAAGAACTGAAGATCTTTGCTTTGCCACCCTTCCACCGCGGTGTTTCTCCATTGATACCAGCACCCCAGGGATTTAGCCCCTTGAAATCATCAGCCAAATGAAATTTCTCTTAATTTCAATTGTGGCTGTTAGTTATTCGATGGCAGAGACAGAAAATCTGCCTACTGAACCATAAATTTCCCTTTCTCTGGCTCAGGCCACGTGACCCCAAATATGAGTGTAAAAGGCCAGATGTGCCACTTCCAAATATTGTGCCTCCTGGTATGTCTTGAACTGGTTATTCTGAGACTCTTCAGACCCAGTAGTAGTTCTGAAAAGTTTCTCTTTGTGAAGGAAAATTATATCTATTTTTAAAAGTGTATTTTAATGAGCTGCGGGCTCAGTGGTTCTGCTGCCTGCCTCGCAAGCTCAAGGCCCTGAGTTCCTTCCTCAGTACCAAAAAAAAAAAAAAAAAAAAAAAAAAAAAAAAAAAAAAA
>NW_022900924.1:26767916-26786836 GCF_012274545.1 Fukomys damarensis
AAAAAAAAAAAAAAAAAAAAAAAAAAAAGAACATAAAAAGACAACTGGTATTAACTGGGGATACTTTTTTTTATCCTGACAGTCTTTATTCTGTAATATCTTTCCTTCCTTTGCCATCCCATTACGTCTCTCTGCTACCTCCAGAAACTCCAAGTCATACACTGTATACACTTCAATCATTGAGCTCGTTTTAGACTTTTGTAGTTTTGTGCACCTTTTGTGTGTATAAACATAACTACAATGACTTTTCTTCTTTTTATCTGTCTTAGGTCAACTTACTCTGTAGCCCACATGAGAGAAGTAGAGAGTTATAGAGGAGCTGGTTTTCTCTCTCTTATATCATTTGTTACTACTGTTAACATCTAGGCATAGTTTACTATCTGTGTGTGATTTCAGGGTTATAATGTAAATATGAACATTTTGTGGAGCCTCTTTTCTTGCATTTTACAGTGATCTTTTCCACATTAAATGTTTTAATATTTTCCTTAATAAATTAACTCACTTAACCTGGGATTAACTTGTCTTTTCTTAACATATATGAGCATAGAAAAAAAAAAGTATTTGGCAGAAATTAACATTTCACAGAGCTTTAGTCTGCTACATATATGGCTATAACCTCTTTATATTTCACATACTTTGCTCATATTTCCTTCTTAAACTGAATAAACAGCATATCTATTTAGGGAGGATGCTGGTAAGAGGCTGCCAGAATCAGAGGAAAACTAAGATGAGAGGTGCATCTCACATTGTTTACTATTCATGTCCCCAAAAGTGTTTTAGCCAATTGGCAAGATGTGGATTGTAATTATTTTACAGCACAATTGTTATCTTTTTTGGGAAAAGCAACTTTTATATGAAGATAAATGGTTTGAAGTAATTAAAGTATTTATCACTCGATTGACGTTTATCTGTCTTAATGCTAACAGTTCTAAGCAAATAACTTACTCTGTGTAACTTAATTCATATGCATACACACGATATCACAATATTCATGCAAAAGTACTTTTCATACTATTGAAAATATTATAACAAATATTATTTGGTCATAATTGACATTCAGTTCGTAGCTCCTGAAGAAGGTCATGTGAAGTAAAATCCTTTCATCTGCCACCGACTATCTTAGAGATTGTTGTCTAGACACTAGATTCTATATTGGTGGCTTTTAATATGGAGGGTATTCCTAGGTTGTAGTAGATGTATAAGAGTTAATTTAGATAATGAAGCTATAATCCAAATGCATGACCTAAATACAAACTGCTTCTTATTGTCATATCTTTGATTAGCCTCAGAAATTTCCAATAGAACAAGATTGCAAATGTCATTACAATTCTAAGACTATTTTGAGGGAACTACAGGATTATACAACACCTTCCTTGGCAGACTGACTGTTATATTTCATAAAAATATTCTCATTACATTATGTAGCATATGTGTTGATCAAATTTATCTTTTGAAAGTAGAGTGGACTCTCTTGACATATATAGTCCTCTTCCTCCAACTTGATGAATCTAAATGTTTTGAGTATTTTAACAGTTGTGCTTCTAAATTGTAAGGCATTTCTGTCACTATTCAGCATAAGCCATAATTTTGAGTTTACTCTTCTTTGAATGTACTTAAATACTCCTTAATCAAGGGAACTTGTTGAAAAAAATCATTATTTTAATAAAATAAATGAAATTAAATTTTAAACTTTTCATCTCTGAGGTTCACATAAAATTATTCATCAAGAATAACCCCCCACTATGAATGTAATCATTTTGTACTACAAACATATACCAGTAAAAGTTAAAATTAAAATAAGGAATAAGAAAATCTTAAAAGGATTCAACTGGTGAAAATAAAATGGTTACTGTTTAAAAGAGAGATAAAATATTCTTCATTTTCATTTGACTTATGCACATAATTAAGTCAAGAATTTTAATTAAATGTATGAGGAAATTTTGAATATATTTTAAATGGCATTCCAGTCTCTGTGTCTTCAATAATTCATGGGAAAGTACGCTGACAAAAGGTTTAATTTGATCTCATGTAAATGATGAAATTTTAGGAACGTTGGCTTATTTCAAATCCTATGAAATAACAGTGAGAGCTCAATTATCACAAGGATATCCACCTCCTCGTGGGACAACTTATTCATTTTCAAATTATTTATCCACCACCAACACACAGTGATAACTTGATAATTATTTTCTGAAAGGTCAGAAACAAGTTACTCTTCCATTAAGAATCCTTATTTTTACTAATATTTTCTTCAAGCATAAGCACCATCACTTATGCCTTTTTTATTTTATACAGAAAAATAAACTAAGTCTAATCTCTGAAGCTTTCTTGCATGAAAAGAATTCACTAGGCACATCCATATTTGACAATTTAATACTATATGTGATTTTAGATTTTTTTTTCTAGTACTAGGGTTTGAACACAGGATCTTGACCTGATATCTGCATCTTATTTTTTTATTTTGACACATTGTCTCTCTAAGTTGCTAAATTGATCAGGCTCTGCTTGAATTTTCAATTATCTTGCCTCAGCCCCTAAGCCTTCCAGAGTACAAGGATTACAGGGTGTGTATGTGATTTTAAATGGGCAGTAAACTAAAATTCTAAACAATTGCCACTTCCATATTCAATGTTAATTGCAGAGCATCTTCACAGGATTAAATGCAATAAATATTGTATCTATTATTTACATTCTTTTCAGTTCACAAGAAAATCAATAGAAAAATAGTGTCAGGGTTGGACCAGAAAGGAGAAAATTTTAAACAAATTGTAAGGCGATTTCTTTTCAAGGTGAATTATTTATTTATAGAAATGCAGTGTTCTTTCTTTTTTTATTCATTAAGTTTATTGGTACATTTTAGGCATACAGTACAATGACATTCATCATTGGGAATGTATAACTTTACATTACGTATCTTGGTTCTTATATTCCCCTGCTCTCTCTCCAACCCCTCTGTCCCTCCCTATGTAAGTCTTTTTAAGGCAATTCTGCTATTATTTTTTTTGCATTGGGAAAAAGGCAGTGACTTTATATTGCCTGATGGATAAAAAAGCAAAAAGTAAAACAATATCACATTACTAGAAATTAAGTGAATTTTGCATGGATAATACATTTTATTGATTTTTTTAAGTAAGCATAAATTTTTTCAGCAAGTCTCTCGATGTGAAACCAAAGCTGTGAAAGTGAGAAGAAAAATAAAAATTAATGAAACAAAATAAAAATGGTATTATTTATTTGAAAATCTATTAATTTTTCTACAAATGTGAAGTTTCTTATAATTTAGGGAATCAGTGTACCACTTTCCACACACTGTGGTCACAAGTAATCAATCTACAAGGAATATTCAAAATCTTTCAATTATAGAAATATATTAAAGTCACATTGTTAAATTAGTATTTGTTAAAAATTAACAAATAATGAAATATTGAAATTATCAAGAAAATGTAAGACAAATTAGTTTAGAATATTTAAATATAATTTTCATATAATACAACTGAGTTCTCCATAAATATTTACATATTGAATAAATAAATGGATAAATGAATCAATCGATCAATCATCAATGGAAAAATACACAAAGTATATACATTTTCATTAAAATATTGCTATATTTAATAAGATTTTAGTAAAAGCAATTCATATTTTATTGTATGAGACTTGGTTGAAAAATATGTTGAATGTGTAAATCTTAAAATTATTGCAGTAAAATACACACTGCCAATAGTTTCTATAAAAATACTCTTTGGCACATTGAGCACAACTATCCCGTTATTCCCGCATCTTACTGAAGAAGTTCTCAAATTCCTCTGCTGTGAATATCTTGAGCTGTGCTGTGTTGGCTCCCTTGATATCCTGATTTTTTTCAAAATGTTTACCTTTCATGATCATTTAGCGTTTGGGGAAGAGGCAGAAGTCATTCTGTGCCAGATTTGGTGAAAAAGATGGAAAAGAAGACCCAAAAATGTTTTTTCCAAGCCTGCATTTCCATTGGATGTTACTCAGCAGAACCTTTAAATTATTTTTGTTCACACTGTAAAGAACATACAAAAGAGAATTTCCAGGAGTGCTTCAGAAAGTGTGCCCAAAGTAGGGGGGTATGTTGAGGGGATGCAATGGCAGTGTGTCTTTATTGTAACGAATGCTTTTAATTTATTTATTAACCATATATTTCAATCACATCTTATACCGTTAATATGTAAAATTTCATTAAATTAATCATACAGAAAACCAGAGTACACTTTATCCAGTACACTTCATTCATTTTTAAAATGTCTGTTAGATTATCACAATCAGATTTTAAAATTGATACAACAGACTGATATTTAAAATTTCACTTTTTAAACACCCTCGTTTCAGAATGGCAATGTATGTAGTTTTATTCGACTTTATCTGATTTGTATGTATGTCCATGCACCCAACACTATAGTCAAGACACTAAAAAGCTGTCTCGACACAGTGATTCCATTTTACCCCCCTGTACTGGTGATTGAATGCAGGGCCTTAAAACTCAGCTATTCCCAGCTTTTCAATTTTTATTAGTATATGTTCAAGATACATAATAATTACCTTCATCATTATATCCATTTTTGGGAATTGGAACACACACATATTGTGTGTGTAGACACATCTAGACCCAAACCGTGACAAATGGATAGATAGATAATCCTTTTTATTCAATTGTTGATGGGAGTATAGGCTGCTTTCATAATCTAGCTATGATGAATTCTGCTGTTATAAACATAGGTATGCATGCATCACTGTAATAAGATAGATTTAGCTCTAATTTATTTTTAAATGTTGAGACATGGTCTCACTGAGCTACCTAAACTAGGCTCAAACATGTGATCCTCTTTCCTCAGCCTCCTAAGGTTCTGGAATTACAAATGTGCACCAACATACCTAGCTTCATTTTGTTTCTTTATAACCTCACATGCCTCCTGACACACTGACCATGTCTCTAACTTTTGGTATTCATTAATTTTTTATCCTTATTGAGTTTATTGGTACATTTTAGGCATACAATACAGTTACATTCATTATTGGGGCATGATTTGTCTTGGTTCTTTTTTTTCCCCATTCCCCTAGCCTCCCTTCACCCCCTCCACCCTTCACTGTTTACAAAGACTTTATTTCCATGTTTTTCCTTTTCACATATTTTTCTCTTCCATTTTTATCTTTCCTCTACCCCTCCCACTTCCTCTACTCTTTTAGACCTATTCTTCCTATTATACAATATCAATAATCATTTTTTCACACCAGAGAAACTATTCAGTATTTACACATGTGTGACTTATTAATTTTACCTAAGAATATGGCCTCGATGTGCATCCACTTAGCTATAAATATCTCGTTTCTCATTCTTTATAGCTGAGTAGTATTCCATTTTATATAAAAAATACATATCTTCTTTATCCAGTCTCCAGTTGATGGGCAATTATGCTGTAGCTAAATTAATTTGAATTTTATTTCTAGAATTTTATAATTTATTAAGTAATATATTAGCAGAATAATTTAATATTTAAACTTTGAGATTTTTTTTTTATTTCAATCAAAATAAATCCCTGAATTCTCTTCCAAGTGAGCTCATGCAGAATAATTTTTTTAATGCTTACATGTCCTGGACTATTATAAAGAATATTGCCAAGGGTACAGTTAAAGACATGTGTGGGATGAGGCATGAGTAAAACCTGTAACTTTCCTAACCCCTGGACATGACAAGCTCCAGGAATTTCTGGTGCTCAGCTGTCCCAAAGCTTTCTAGATGATGCGTTTCTATAGAGGCATCATTGCACATCATTACACAGTCAGGATTGATTAACCTTCAGCCATTGGCACCCTACTTGATACTGAGCCTCTTGTCCTAGATTTTTTTTTTTTAAGGAGGGGTAAAGCTGAAAAGTTTGAACTTTATGTTCTCCTTAGCCTTTCTGGTGATCAGCCTCAATCTGGAATTCTTTTTGCCCCACATTTTTAATTAGCTTATAATGGTTCTACACATTAATGAATTCATTTTGGCAGATCCACACAGCACATAATGTATTTTAATTGTTATCACGATCACTCCCTTCACCTCATCTTCCCCTCTACTTTCACATTTTTTTTCTTTCTTGTTAGGTAGAGATTCAATGTGTGTAAGGTAGTTTGATCCTATACATGCTCCCTCATACCCACCCTGTGCACTTCCCCTTCATTCCCCTGCCTGATAACAATCTCCCTTTTACTTTCTGGTCATCTTTTTCAGATTCCGAATATTCAGGAGCACATATATCCTATGTATCTTTGTTAGTGTTTGAGTAGTGCTTCACAGTGTGTGTGCATCAGGATATGCTTAATCTTTCACCCTTTCACAGGCATTTGGATTCTCGTCAACGTGGACAAATTACACAATAAAGCTTCCCTGGATATATGTACGTAACATTTTACAGAAATATAAATTCTCAGGTATCTGAGATAAATTTCCAAGAGGGTAAATGCCAGATCACATGATAGTTTTATAAGAAACTGCCAAGTTTGTTTTCACAGTGGCTGTATCATTTTTCATTCCTAGTAACAATGTATCATCTACTGTCTCATTGTATCTATCCACTTTTTCACATCCTTGTCAGTATGTTACTTTTTAAAAGTCATTCTGATATGTGTGATCTGTACATAGGCATTATTTTTGCTTGTGAACATTGTCTCTTTTTAAAAAGGGCTGTGTTACTGAAAGCTAAGACTTGTATTTTTTGTTTTTGTATTTCAAGATCCTTACATACAATGCGCACATAAGGGGCCATCAACAAATACTTGTAGAGTGAATAAGTCAGTAAATAAAGAAATAAGTGATAGCTTTTTAATCTAAAATTTTAAAATGTGACATTAATTATTATATAAACATAAAACAAAGGAAAGCTAAAAATATGCATTATAATTAAAATGATATCACATATAAAGGAAAAAAAGATATTCCCATTATGTTAATTGACTTGAGGGTTTATTGACTGAAATTATAATGTTATCAACTAATTAAATTTCTTATGACTTTCACTGCACTTTTAAGAATGTAGTGAAAAAATGGTGATTGAGAAGGTACTGATATTATTTCACAATGAAAAGATCATTCACATTAGTCATTACATTTATTTTACAATAGAATTCTGAAACTGAACTCACAGGAAATGAAGATTTTAGACAAGATAACATTTCATAATGAGTAATTTCAGCAACATTTAAGTATTTAACATTAATAACAAGTTCAGTTCACTTTACAAAGCAGGTCAGTTGTATTATCAGGACAAATTACTGTGAGCTCCATACATAAAAGAATTTTCACTCATAAGTGAGAAAATAGAATTTTGTGTTTAGTATTCATTTTGGGAAAAATACTTTTTATTATCCGAGAATGTGAATTGGCATGGAGTAGGCAGTGAACCAGCTGAACCCGAGGTTTCATTTCTTTTTAATTTAAAGGGGAAGAAATATGAAAGGCTCAAAATGAAATTACTTCATCAGAATTCACATTTGATTTTCATCATTTCAGCTACTCAGCTGCATCAATGCTCAACTGACTATACTCCCAGCTGCATTATTCAAGGAAGTTATTCACAAAAGAATACTTGCAATGTGTGTTATATTGAGCAGTGAGCTAATTAAAAGAAACACACAGCTGGATGTTAAGAAGGCTTTGAACTTGATGGTAAAGTACTAAAAATGCCTGTTGGTTGGATTTTTGTTCCTTATACTGTGAATCTATAGTTTTGCCGTGTAAGAAAATTAATCAGAACACTTCATGAATGAATGCGGGTATCCTTATCACTTTGCTGTCTTCTTTCTCTTGGAGTTTAATAATACATACTGTATAAAACTCCTAATTTTTCAAAAAGGTCTTCCTGCCCCCAGGGTAATAATACCAATGCAACGTTATATCTGCCAGGTTACTTACTTCTGACTACTGCTTACAGTCAAGTAAAATCATTTTGCTTAAAAAAATAGATATTCTAAAAGCTCTCTTCCTCTCATTGAAAACCTTGTGAAACATTTTTAGGGTTTAGTTTTGGGTTATTTCCCTCATCAAATTTCATCTTGGATGAGGTATGTAGTGCTAGACATAGACCACGTGTGATCTAATGGGGAGGAAGCCAATGGTAATATGAGTGTCTGAACAATAAAGTAAGCCGCTTTCTTTCATGTAATGGATTATGTAAGAGAGCAGGCCCTGGAATGGAGGTACACTTTTGTGTTACCTCAGTCTCTTGAAGAAACACAATTATGTTCCAAAGCCTGGAAGAAAATGGGACATTGGCCAGAGATAAAGGAACCTTTGGAACCACAAGCCCCAAACCTCCCAGAGTGCATGGTTAAAGATTAAAAGATAGTCCACAGGGCCACAGTCTAACTAGGATCAAAACACACGTTGCCTTAAGGAATATATTCTCTGGTCCTCATCCTCTCCATACTCAGATTTATTACTTAGATTGGACCTTTGGTCACCATCCTTACCTTGCCCTTCCTCTGTTTCCGACATGAATTCCTACACAGGTGTCCTTCTTTTACCTTTGATCCTTGCTTCCTGGCTCCATCAATAAAAAGACCCAGAAGCTTCAGATCAGGGCTCTTTTTTCCTGACATTCTCTCATGGTGAGGGTGTTTTGGTTAAGGCAGCCCTTCTGGGCCCCCATGGAGTATAAACTGGACATGGATTCCAAGTAATCTGTCATCCTGTGTGCCAACACAGTAGTGCAAAATGACAGACATGTTGCTTTTTCCTATAATCAATCAATCAAACAATGTAAAATTAATGGACTATATCAAATTTTGAACGTGGAAGCACCCATAGAGTAATGGAGTCCTAATCCTGCTTTGGTACCGATAAATAGTACCACCTGTGAATCTCCTTCTTGGATTCTGTACAATATCCATCTCTTCAATAGCAAATGTGTGAACCTTGTGAGATCATCCTTTTTAATCCCAAAGCAAAGTATTTTGTTGAAGACAATCACCATTTGTCCCTTCTAACTTAAACAGAAAAGTGGAACTGAAAGTTAGAGAAAATGATGGACCTTAATTAAACTAAGAGCAGATATACAATTGGGACATACATGAATCTAGCAAGAAAGATGTGCTTTTGTTCCAGAGCTACTTGGTTTCTGTGTTCGGTTGTGTTCTGAGGATTATGGCAAACTTCTTCCTCTGTCTGCATATTTTCTGTGCTTTTTTGGCCATTTTTTCCTGTTCTAGTATCCAAAGAAAGTAAGTAGAATTTAGGTTTCCTCTATATAAACTTAAACTGCACACGAAAAACAACTTGGGACAAGTGTAGATCAATCTTTCTCTTCTGCAATAACTCATGCTATGGAAGATTTTTACATACTCACCGTCCACTCAGTGGGCACCCTAACAACTACACTGAGAAAGAAAGACAGAGAGAACAAGGAGTCTGACCAACTTCTGTAATTCACTGACTAGGAAGTTATTAGGAAATTATAAAAAAAAAAAAACAAATTGTAACTACCAATAAAAATATTTATACATATGTAGAGATTTTGAAATAGTTTTGAAAGCAGATATCTTAGGAGAATGACTACACCACTATTTTATTATCTAAATTGCTTCTCTCTCCCAGGGTTAATTTTAAAATGCTCTCTGTACAGAACTCAAATCATCTCATTTAATGATCACCAATGAATTATTCTTACTTCTAAATAACAAATTTTTCTTGATTCTTATTTGACTTTTCTTTATTGTAAAATGATTATATATGAGAAGTAGAAGTAAATTTTACTTTATTAAAATCATTGGAAAATGTTGAGGAAACTTCAGAAGTTAAATCTATTAATACAAACCGGCTTTTCCAAAGTTCATTCAAAGTCTAAAGACATGGTTTAAACGTTAGTGTGGACCATGGTAATATTCCTTCCAAAGTTTTATTCATTAATCAATTGATGTGATACTAAAATCTCTAAATACTTAATTTTGTGCATTGAGGTTTTAAGAAACTTGAAATAAAAAATGAGTTAATCATTATTTTAAATTTTCATATTTTTTCATTTAAATAAAATTCATTTAAAATGTGAATTTTATGAGTTCATTCAGAAAAATATTTTAAAATTTCACATACTTAGAAAATTATTAAGAATATTGTCAAATGGATGTGATTTATATAAAAGTGACTGGTTATAAACCATTTGGGTGAGTATCACTAATTAATTTAGGAATTACAATGATAAAACAATTACCTATATTTGATATTTTTGAATGCCTGCAAATATCCGTTAATAAGTTTTCACTTGGATGTCACTAGAATTTAAAAAGAGAGGAATTAATAATAATTTTTTATTAGAATAAGATCCACAAAAGTGAATCATTTTGCAATAGCTATATGGCTCTAAGGCAGCCAAACACAGACATGCATCCTGACTCTCAGTCCAACCCACCATTTTTCTATTGCACTGTTCATTCATCAATAATTTTTACATGCACCATCATGCTGCTCGTGCAAAATAATAAAAATATTCTATTTTTTTCTAACAAGAGCAATATGACTTCTTTGTGAAGGGAATTATCATTTCCTTTCAAACAATTATCCATTAAAGAACCTAGAATATAATTATATAACCCAAATATCTCTAAATTCTTTCATGCATTATTTATAATTTATGTAAATTCTTTTTGAGCTTTTGAAATTTTTCTGAGTGATATTTATGAACAGATTGACTACTAACATCTTTTATTTTCCATATTTAACCTCAAGGCCAGTATTTTTACATTAGAATTCAGTGCTTTGGAGTTGACTTTCACATTCAGTATGAACCACTTTTAACATTTCTTTCTTTTTTAGAAAAACATTAAATACATTTGGCTCTATTAATTTAGGGCAGTCATTTTTTGAGACATGACTAAAGCCTGAACTAATTCATTTTAAAAGCTAAAGGAAAAAAAAACCCATCTATCAAGACTTTATAAAATTTTACTTGATTAAAAGCACTAAGTACAATCATTGTACTGCCTATGATAACATAAAACTTTGTATAATATTTATAAACAAGTGTAATTCCTCTTATTTTGAGGGACATCTGAGGCTTCCAGAAAAGCAAACAACAGAAAAGCAAAACGCTACAGTGGCGTACATTAACTCTTTTTGTCCTCTCAGCAACCATAGTTAAATTGCTATTTTCTGATTTTAAAAAAAGCAAATTGAGACTAAGTGTGAGGTATTTTTTTTTCCTATGCATAACTAGCAAATGACGGAGATGATACCTGAGCACAGGTATTCTGCATAACCTACTGCCTAGGCTGCCCTTCAGGTATTTGACTGCTGGCCCTTGTGATAGATATCTGTTCACCACTGGGTACCAACTACAACACAGCACGTCTTCTCCACTTGCCATAACCATAGTTCTCCTCTGAATTTCTGAAAACTTGAGCTTTCTTCCACGGCTGTCCTCTAAGCTGACATATTTTCCTGACTCTCCGTCCATGTTATCACTTCCCCAGAGTCCTTGTACGGCTTGAATTTTCAAAACTTGCAAATAACTTAAACAAAAACCCTGATCAAAAACTTAGAGACTGTTAACCACAAAAGGAGTGGCATAATCACCACTTTAATAACTTTGACATCACAAATGAAAAAAAAATTGTTCATTTCTTGAGGCAGCATTTTTCTATTTAGTTCAGGCTGACCTTGAATTCACAGCAATCCTCCTTGCCTCATCCTCCTGAGTGCTGAGGTTATAGGCATGTGCCACTGTATCTGGCAAAAAAAAAAAAAAAAAAATTCTTTTAAGTAATATTGTATATTCAATTGTGGGCACTAGAAATTTTAGAGGGAAGAATATCCAACTCTGATGGTTCTACAGGGGAATTGTTATCTGATATAGAGTAGTATGACTTGCAGCAGAATGGTAGGGATGCTTGCAGTTCCTAGGAGGGAATCGATCAATCTCATTAAATTTGAAATGAGCTCTTTCTCTCACTCCTTAGTTCCTCTACTGTAGTTAAAGTCACAACTTTATCTTTTGGTCTGACTTATGGTATAAAAAGAATAAATTACCATTTTTAGACAATCAAACATTTCTCTAGCAGCTTACAAAAAGCAGCTTGCAAAACAGAAATGTATTTTAAACTAGTTAAACATGTATATACCCTATATACGTATTTTGTACATATTTTGTACGTATTTTTGTACATATTTTGTATGTATTTGGCAATTCTAATGATTTTCCTTTAGCTGTTGATATTTCACAATACAGAATGTTGCATGACCTTGAGGAGGAGGTAACATAAGAGAAAAAATGAAATTTAATTATGGGAATATTTATAGAAATTATTTAAATAAGTAGTAGTTCACAAAATAAGTCTGCCCCTTCCTTACTATGCGAGTACTTTCTAGCATGTTTTGTCAACCTTCTGGTATTTTGGAATAGATACTACTGTGTTTGGGAGGATATTCAGTAGTATCCCCAACCCGATCCCACTAAATGCCAGGAGCATCTGCTAAGGTTTGATGACGTTTGTCCCCATCAAAACCCTTCTTAAACCTTAATACTCCAAGTTAAATGTATTAAGGTGCAGAGTCCTTTAGAGGAGATAATTAGGCCACAGGGGCACAGCCCTAGGAAAAGAGTAAAGCAATCTTTGAAGGAACAGGTTGGTTCCTATGGAGTGTGGTACTCCGGCAGAGTGGGCCTGGCCCGTCTGGCTGTATCTCGAGGTAGAATCTCTTGCACGCCATTCCTGTACAGAATGTCACTAGTGATGTTGTGACACAGCAGAGGACCTCAGTAGATAAGTGCGCCCAAGCTACCCTCTAGAATGATAAGCCAAATCAACTTGTTTATAGAATATCTCAGCTTTAGCCTCAGGTATTTTTTTCTTTCTTGTTGTATTCGTTTTTCTTTCCACTACTGGGTATCAAACCAAAGGGCTCGCACATGCTACCCAAGCTATATCTCCACCTCCTTATCTTTCAACACAAAATGGATAAAAACACCATTCCTTTTAACCACAAGTTGAGACAGCCAGCGATTGCCTCCAGGCAGTGAAATGTCCTCTGAACACAGCATCACTGATTCGCCACACTAAACTACAGGAAACAGTATGAGCAAGACGAAATGAAAGGAGTTTGTAGTATCTTATCCTCATTCCAGTCTCGTTTCTTTACTCCGAAAACAAAGATCTAAGGGACACGCAAGCTTTAAACTCTGACCGTAAAGCCTGGGTACACACTTGACAACAAAGAGACATGGTGTAATCCTGTCCCTCAAGTTTTCAACATCTTCCTATGAAAGTGGGAATTCACTATTTCTACTACCTAAGATTCTTGCCTTTATGTGCATCACTAGCATGCCCCAGCTTGGTAGTTGAAGAGCTATTTGTGTAAAGATATCTTCTGTTTCCCCAACTGTGGAAGGAGCTATTAATTTTCATAGCAGATTATTTTCTACAACTAATAACTACAAAGTTTGTGTCATTCATTGTTGGGAAGATGGATAAAAAATTCTTACAATGTACACAAATACCTCCAAGTGTCTTTCTTTGAAGCATCAAGAGATACTGTGAGGTTGTTCACAGAGACACTTGTTTTTCTTTGAATACATGGTATGAACTGTCATTTGTGTTTGTTATCCTTTTGTATATCTATTTAACAAAGCAGTGTCTGAGAGACAGACTCTGAAATTCTGGGATTTTCATGTAATAGCTTTATTAAGCAGTGCTTTGAGGATTGATAGCTATGGAAAACAAAAATAGGATTAAAGGAAGGGGAGAATACGAAGAGTTAGGCAATCAAAACAAATACATCAGAAAATCCTGAGTTCAAAAGCCAAGATATAAGACAATGAAAAATAATGGAAACAAAGTCTTTGTAGATAGGGAGGGAGGGAGGGGTTACAGAGAGTGCAGGAGAATGGGAAAAAAATAAGTACCAAGATTGGTTATGTAAAGGTACAAATTTCCAACAATGAATGTCATTATATTGTATACATTAAATGTACTAATAAAATTATTTTTCAAAAAGACAGGATAATCTTAATCATTTTGTCTTGAGATAGAACAGCTAGCTTTTATATACCTCTATAGGTCAGCCATTGGGTATAATGATCTAGAATGACATTCCAAAAGGAGTAAAATCTACCATCAAAACCAAACAGTTTTCTCATCACAACTATAGTCTCAGGAATGCATATAAATGATAGAGAAATGGTCATTGAATTCTTTTTAATTAACTAAATATGAACTATGTGAAACTTTTTCTTTAATAAATCAAGATTTGTATCAAATAAAGCAGAAAATGAAAAGTAGAAATACATTTTTAAATCAAGATAGTGATTACATCTTATTTTTTCTATCATCAGTTAGAATGGCATATGAAATGTGTTACAGAAAACTAGCATGAGTTACATTTTTTGTTGTCTGATTTTTTAAATGATTGAGCCATGATATTTTAGACTGAATAAAAATCTCAAATAACAACAAATCTTTCATTTTTAAAAATTTAGTTTTAAAAAAGTCATCATACCACATTCATCAAAACAATGTATTTTTATAAATATTTTAATTCATTTCACTATCATAGTGAATATACTCACCAATGTTGAATTATAAAATATGCTTCATCTTTTTTAAGATTTATAAAATTAATTTGATAAGTAAAAACAAAACTATATATATTAATGAGATAATATAAGATTTTCAATACACATATACATTGTGTAATGTTCAAATCAGGCTAACATAACTGTCCCTTCCAATGTTTATGATTTTTTTTTGGTAGAAGCATTAAAATTTCTTTCTGCTCTTATTGTAAAATATACAGTTCATTTAAATTTACTTTTAAACTGATACTTAACATAAATCTTATATGTATTAATGGTATACCCTACAACATTCTTCATATATGTCCATATTATATCTAACATTTAAATTGGTACAATATTTAAATCAGGTTAAGCATATTTGTCTCATTTCTACATTTATCATTTATGGTGAAAAATGTCAGCATCCTTCTTTTAGCTTCTTGTCAGCATTTGTTGTCTTTTGGTTTTTTTGATAACAGCCACTGTGGTTTTGACTTGCACTTCCATGATTATTACTAATATGGAATATTTTTCATGCATTTTGTCATTTCTCTAATGAAATATCTTCTTAGAAAGGAAAGGAAACAAGGACAATTTTTTTCTTGAGCTTCCTTAAAATTAGTATTAAAATCTGAGGAGGATAAAGTTAAGTAAAAAAAATAGGTCATATTAAGCCTTCCTTAATTAGTTTAATAATACAACAGTATATGTTTGCATTTGCCCATCCTTGGGGGTAATCTGACTGTCAACTTCTAGTACCAAACAACCACTCCTTGACCTCAAATCATTTTTTGGTAATCTTTAGCCCACTTCTTCATTTATTTCCAGTTTTCTCCCACTTATTTGAAGTTATGCATAGCTACGTGACACTTCAGTCAATATGAGAAGTGATGCAAATTTTGCTCTAGAAAATTTAGAAGCTAGTATATTGATTACACAGTCCTTCCCACTGTCAGGAAGCCTGCAATTTTCATAGTTTGCAAGAACAGACTATGACCTAGAGTAAGGAAGACATGAAGGAGACTGCTTTGATGACTCATGATGGACATATAGCATGAGAAAAGCTAAACCTTTGCTATTTCAACTACTGAGATGAGGTGATCTATAACCACAGTCTAACATAGTCAACTTTGTTTTATGTTATGCATACTGGCTCATCCACATTTCGTTAAAGTAAATGAATACTGAATACTGAGCAGAGTTGAAGAGTTTTATACAGATCAGATTTCAAAGATGTGCAGAGGCAGTAGAGGACATAAGTTATCTCAGAGGCTATTCACCAGAAACAAACCCTTATTAAGTTTGACAGAGGAAGACTGACAGAGTATTACTGATTCTGTCTCCTATACTATTCCAGGCAGTCCATTTATGCTGGGATGACTATCTCTGCCTGTGTAAATAATCAAGATCAAGTTCACAACGACCTCTGGAAAATCAATCCCTAGATAACAGAGATGATTCCTATTTCTCAGCTCTTTGTATCTTTGTGAAATCTCCTGTTGAATGGATTAGGATTGCCCCTAACTTTGGATCCATAGTATTTGACAAATGGGTTAATATGTCAGCTCTTTAACATTAGGTTGTTTGATATAAGATTCTACAGTTAGAGCTAAGCTCTTCTTGCAAGCTTGAAATAAGTAGCCAAGTTGAAGTCAATGGAATGAATTGTTGGCTGCCACTAGAACTAAAGGGCAGCCTCCAATGGACATCTTGGTAGATTTGACCTTCAATCAAAACTGCAAGTAAAAAATGTTGCCAATATTCTGAATGAACTGGAGATGGATTCTTTTTCCTCTGGTTTGCAACTGTGAATGCAGTCTTCCCAGTGCCATGATGTTTTCCTTGGGAGACTGTTAAGTGGAGGAAAGAGTTGAATTGTGCTTGACACATAACCTATGGGAAATTGGATGTTCTGAAAGTGCTGTTAAAAACCAGTGACATTGTGGTAATTTGCCCCGTAGGGATAAAAACTGAATAGAAGAGCATTCTTTTTTTTTTTTTTTTTTTTTTTTTTTTTTTGTTCCAGGGGTTGAACTCGGGACCTTGCACTTCTAAGGCAGGCAGTGGAACCACTGAGCTAAATCCCCAGCCCTGACCATTCTTGATTCTATAGCATGTTAAATTTATGGATAATATTATCTGATTCACTCTGTTCATTCTTTGATTTGCAAAATAAGTTATTTTTTGTGGGTTGTTATCATCTGCTGAAAGTGGCATCACAATTGGGTGGATATGGTAAAACAGAGCAATTCAACCTGACTTATTTTTCCCAAAAATGTCTGTAATTGAAAATATAAAGTATTTTCAAAAGCAATAATCATTTTTTTATTAATGTGAATTTAATTTATTAATCAAAAGTATCTTTGCTTTTTCCACTAAAGTAGCATGGATTTTTTCCTCTTTCTCTAGACTAAAATTATTTGAATTTCCATGAATTCTTAAAGTGAGAGATAAGTATACATAATAAAAATGAATATGTAGGCAAAGAAACAAAAAGCCAAGCCATTGAGAATCCCAAGAGAAAGAACTTACATATAAATGTGAAAATGATCTTAGTTTGTAATAAAGCCTTGCAAATCCACAAAACACAGATGGCGATTACACTGATGATGCAGTGGGAAAAAGATTTTTACATTTAAAGACACTGAGGGAGAATATTACAAAGGGATGACACATTAAACAAGGCATGTAGCTTTATTCACAGTTCCACAGACTAAGGCATTTGATGGTTCCATGCCAGACACCCAATTCTTTCTCATTGATGATAGCCAAAGTAGAAGGAGGGCATGATAGGGAATATGCAAAGACCAGCCCAATGCCTTGTATCCTCACATTTATAGGGGGAAATACATTTACATATTTATACATGAGCTAATAGTGTCTACTAATTTATCCTTTTAATTCAAGCCAGTAGCTCTCAATTTTGACTGAACATTAGAGTCTCGTAGGGAGATTTCAAAAGCTGACATTCCAGAGGTGACAGGAGGTCAGTGAAATCAGAATTTCTGAGACTATATCCTCAGTAAAAGTATTTAATTCTGATCAGAGAGTGATAACGTGTAGACCAGATTGAGAAGACTTCATTAATCTATTGAGACAGCTTTCTGAAGTCTTACTTTTATATTTGTAGGTTTTGGTATTATGTTTAACATTATCAACTCATTCAATATACATAATTTTTATGAAAACAGGCCTTCATATTTTGGGATTTCATTATTTTAATTTGAAACTATTAATAAATCCTGCTTTGAGCATTTGTGGCATTGATATTTTTACAATTTCCTCATCTTGTTATTTTTAATTATTAGACAGAAACCAGTTTTTTACCATCAAATCAAATTATTATAATTAAATAAAAGTAGTTAACATGGGTCAAATGTAATGTTAAAGTTTTGAACCACCTTCCAATATAGCAGAATATATAATAAAACATTCAGTAGCAAAGCAAAAGAAAGAAAAACTTCCATCAAGGTGAAATTTATAAACATATTGGAGTCATTATATATTATCTTTTATAAAATGCATTTATTGATAAGTATTTATTTACTTTTACCATTATTTGGTAAATCTGTACATTAATTTTATTCCAATGTTTATCCTAGTATCTGTAATTTAGGAGCTTTACATTTGATGACCAGCAATTTCAATTATCATCTATAGGCAGTTGTGTCAAATACACTAAAATTACTGATGAAATTTCCTCTATCATTGTTCAGAAAAATCCACTGCTAATGTAATATTTTGTCATATAACTAAACACTTAGGACTCCATTTTTACCTTAAAAATTCTAGTTTAAGGAAAATATAATAAGATTTGATGCATTAGCCAGTAATTCTACTTAGTCTTCTTTCTTTTGGGGGGTGGGCTTACTACCTTATTCTGTATCTTTTTCACAGATACATATCATAGTATCTTCATACGTACATTGGATACAGAATAATTCCTTGTGTGTATGCAAGGTGTAAAAAACAAGTAGGGGTACATATGTCTATATCTTCAAACATTATTTCTATGTGTTGGGAACACTAAGACTTTTCTAGTTATTTTAAAATATATCACAGATTTGTGTAGATTATATTTACCCTATGAAATTACAGAATACCAGTGTGGATTTTTTCCTAATTTTATTTTTGTATCCTTTTCTGGTCACTTTTCACCTGTTTGTCACTCAAGCCTCTGCAGGCTCTCCAGACCACTATTGAATTATCTTCTTCTTCTTTCTTTTCTTTCTTTTTTTTTTCTTTTTTTGTTTTTGTACCAAGGATCGAATTTGAGACCTGGTGCTCACAAGGCAGGGGCCAGAACCACTGAGCTAAATTCCCGGCCCTGAATTATCTTCTTTTTTTTTTTTTTTTTTTTTTTTTTTT
>NW_022900924.1:26786881-26811132 GCF_012274545.1 Fukomys damarensis
TTTTTTCCCCTTACCTCTGCCCTCCCTTCACCCCCTCCTCCCCTCCCCATCTACAAACACTTTATTTTCATCTTTTCACTCTCTCACATTTTTTTCCTTTCCCTTTTTGTTCTTCCCCTACATATCACACCTTCTCTACACCTTTAGCTCCTTTCCTCCCATTTCTAAATGTCAGTAATCTTATTAGAATCTTATGCATTGTTGCAGAATATTCACACCAGGGAAACTATTTGGTATTTACACATGTGGGACTTATTTATTTCACTTAGGAGTATATCTTCAATATGTATCCATTTTCCTATGAATGAATCTATTCTCTCGCTCTTTATGGCTGAGTAATATTCCATTTTATAGAAAAACCACAACTTCTTTATCCAGTTTCCAACGGATGGGCAAATAGGTTGTTTCCAAGATTTAGCTATTACAAACTGTGCCGCTATAAACATGGGTGCACATACTTCTCTGTGATATGATTCTTTTAGTTCTCTTGGAAAGATACCCAACAGAGGGATGGCTGGGTCAAATGGAACCTCCAGTCCAAGCTCTTTGAGGTATCTCCATATTGATTTCCATAGTGGTTGCACTAGTCTGCACTCCCACCAACAATGGAGGAGGGTTCCTTTCTCCCCACAACCCCGCCAACATTTGTTATTGTGTGATTTCTTGATAGCAGCCATTCTTTGTGGGGTGAGGTGGAATCTCAGTGTTGTTTTCATCTGCATCTCTCGAATGACCAGTGATGTGGAACATTTTTTCATATATTTTCTTGCTGCTTTCACTTCTTTGTATGAGAAATGTCTGTTCATTTCGGATGCCCATTTTTGGATCGGGTCTTTATATTTGGGGGGACTGATTGTTTTGAGTTCTTTATATATCCTTGATAATAGTCCTTTGTCTGAGGTACAGCTGGTAAAAATTTTTTCCCACATTGTAGATTGTCTCTTAGTTCTGCTAATGGTTTCTTTTGAAGTACAGAAGCTTTTTAGTAAGATGAGATCCCAGTTGTTGATTCTTTCTGCTAGTTCCCGTGCTACTGAGGATTTGTTCATAAAGTCTTTTCCTATACCAATGTCTTCCAGAGTTCTGCCTAACTTACTTTCCAGCAAGTTTAATGTTTCTGTTTTAATATTTAGATCTTTAATCCATTTGGATTTTAATTTAGTGCATGGCGAAAGATAAGGGTCTAATTTTAATCTGTGACAGGTTGATATCCAGTTTTTCCAACACCATTTATTAAAGAGGCTATCTTTCCTCCACTGAGGATGGTGAGCTCCTTTGTCGAAGATGAGGTAGCTGAGTACATCTGCATTTGTTTTTGTGTCTTCCAGTCTGTTCCATTGATCCTCAGGCCTATTTCTTTGCCAGTACCATGCTGATTTTATCACAGTGGCTTTGTAGTATAGTTTCAAATTGGGAATTGTTACACCTGGTGCCATGTGACTGTTGCCTATAATGGCTTTTGCTATTCTAGGTCTCTTGTGGTTCCAAATGAATTTTTGGATTCTTTTTTCTAGTTCTGTGAAATATAGTGTTGGAATTTCAATTGGCATTGCATTGAATGTATATAGCAGTTTCGGTAGTATGGCCATTTTCACTATGTTGATTCTTCCTACCCAGGAGCAGGGGATATCTTTCCATTTTTTTATATCCTCTTCGATTTCTTTTTTCAGAGTGCTGTAGTTTTCAGTGTAGAGATCTTTTGTTTCTTTTGTTAGATTGATTCCTAGATACTTCATTTTTTTGGATGCTATTGTAAAAGGAATTTTTTCCCTTATTTCTCTTTCTGTCTGTCTGTTATTTGTGTATAGAAAGGCTATTGATTTTTGGGTATTCACCTTGTATCCAGATACTTTACTGAATCTGTCAATTAAGTCTAGAAGTTTTTTGGTGGAGTTTTTTGGATCTTCAATGTAGAGTATCATATCATCAGCAAATAATGATAGTTTAACTTCTTCCTTTCCTATCTTTATTGCTTTAATTTCTTTCTCTTGTCTAATTGCTGTGGCTAATGTTTCCAGAACTATATTGAAGAGAAGTGGCGATAGTGGGCATCCTTGTCTTGTTCCTGATTTTAACATGAAGGTTTTCAGTTTTTGGCCATTCAATATGATGTTGGCTGATGGTTTTTCATAAATAGCCTTTATTAAATTGAGGTATAGACCATCTATTCCAATTTTTTGCAGGGTTTTTATCATGAATGGGTGTTGAATTTTATCAAATGCTTTTTCTGCATCTATTGAGAGGATCATATGGTTTTTGTCCTTGACTTTGTTAATATAATGTATTACATTCACTGACTTTCGTATGTTGAACCACCCTTGCATCTCTGGAATAAATCCGACTTGGTCATGATGGATGATCTTCTTAATAATCCTCTGTATTCTGTTTGCTAGTATCTTATTAAGGATTTTTGCATCTATATTCATTAAGGAGATTGGTCTGTAGTTCTCCTTTTTGGTTGTATCTTTCTCTGGTTTGGGAATCAGAGTGATACTTGCTTCCAGGAATGAATTTGGAAGTATAGCTTCTCTTTCAATTTCATTGAAAAGTTTGAAGAGTAATGGTAGTAGTTCTTCTCTAAATGTCTTGTAAAATTCAGCAGTGAATCCATCAGGGCCTGGGCTTTTCTTTGTTGGTAAGTTTTTAATTACATTTTCAATTTCACTGATTGTGATTGGGGTGTTTAAAATGTTTTTATCTTCTTCGTTCAACTTTGGTAATTCATAAGTATCTAGAAATCTGTCCATTTCTTCTGTGTTTTCCATTTTATTAGAGTACAGGTTCTCAAAGTAGGTGTTCATGATCCTCTGGATTTCTTTCGGATCTGTTGTGACTTCGCCTTTTTCATTCCTAATTGCATGGATCTGAGCCTTTTCTTTCCTTTTTTTGATAAGATTAGCTAAGGGTTTGTCAATTTTATTTATTCTTTCAAAAAACCAGCTCTTTGTTTCATTTATTTTTTGTATCGTTTTCTTAATTTCAATTGCATTGATTTCTGCTCGGATCTTTATAATTTCCTCTCTTGTTCGAGCTTTGGGTTTTTCTTGCTCTTGTTTTTCTAGGAGTCTAAGTTTCATCGTTAAGTTGTTTATTTGAGCCCGCTCTGTTTTCCTAGTGTGGGCATTCAATGTTATGAATTTTCCACGTAGAACTGCTTTCATTGTGTCCCAAAGATTCCTGTATGTTGTATTGGCATTCTCATTTATTTGTAAAAACTGTCTAATTTCTTCTTTAATTTCCTCTGTAATCCATTGATTGTTTAGGAGAGTGTTGTTCAGTTTCCATGTGCTTGTGAAGTTTCTATAGTTTCTTGTGCTATTGATGTCTAGTTTGATTGCACTATGATCTGATAATAAACAGGGGATGACTTCAATTTTTTTGCATTTATTTAGACCTGTTTTGTGAGCCAGTATGTGGTCTATTTTGGAGAATGATCCATGTGC
The DNA here is from genome assembly GCF_012274545.1 of Fukomys damarensis. NCBI lineage: Eukaryota > Metazoa > Chordata > Mammalia > Rodentia > Bathyergidae > Fukomys > Fukomys damarensis. The sequence continues at coordinate 26,790,325 of NW_022900924.1, forward strand.
AGCCGAAAAGAATGTATATTCTGGTTTTTGGGGGTGGAATACTCTATAAACATCTATTAAGTCCATGTGTTCCAAAGCTTGGTTCAGTTCTATTATTTCATTGTTGATTTTCTGCCTAGTAGATCTGTCAATTTGTGATAGTGGGGTATTTAAATCCCCCACTACAATTGTATTAGTGCTTATTTGGTTTTTCATGTTACTTAATATTTGTTTTATATAGTTGGGGGCATTTATATTTGGTGCATATATGTTTATGATTGTCAGCTCTTCCTCTTGAATTGTTCCCTTTACAAGGATGTAGTGTCCTTCTTTGTCTCTCTTAATGAGTTTTGGTTTGAAATTTACTTTATCTGAGAATAAGATTGCTACCCCTGCTTTTTTCTGGACTCCTGACGCATGGAGAATTGTTTTCCATCCTTTCACTTTCAGTCTATGGACTTCCTTTTGCACTAGGTGTGTTTCTTGTATACAACATATTGTTGGATTTTGCTTCTTAATCCATTCTGCCAATCTGTTTCTCTTGATTGGTGAATTGAGGCCATTAACATTGATGGTTACAATTGATATATTTTGACTTATTCTTGTCATGTTGTTGTCCATTTGTTGACTCTTTTTACTTTTTCTGAATTATCTTCTTTATGAGATTAATTTTCATTCTTTTTTGTTTGTTTCTCTCTACAAATTAGTTAAATTATGACTTATCTCCTGGTACCTATCATCTTATTTCACATAGCACGTCTACCAGTTCCATCCGTGTTGCTTCAAAGGACAGGATTTCATTTCTTTTTTTTTCTTTTCTTTTTATTGAGTTTATTGGTACAATCTAGGTGTACAGTACAGTTACATTCATCACTGGGATTCGGTACCTTTACGTAATAGGTCTTGATTCTCATTTTTCCACTTGTCTCTGCCCTCCCTTCATCCCTCCTCCCCTCCCCAATTACAAACACTTTATTTCCATTTTCTCAGTTTCTCATATTTTTTTCCTCTCCCTTATTACCTTTCCACCACCCTTCCCACTTTACCTACACCTTTACCCTTTACTTCCTATTTCACATTATTAATTATCTCATTAGGATTCTGTGTACTATTATAGTTTTTCACAAACAGAAACTATTCGGTATTTCAGTTAAAAAAAATCTCTGTATGAACATTAAAAATAGGGAATCCTAAAATAAAACTAAAAAGGAAAGTAAAAGAGAAAAGGCAATGATGTAACATTAAAATAATCCTTAATTCTGGAGATGAAAATGGTCCCTGAAAATATTTAAATTTCTTCTTGCTCTTATAGTGTTATATTATTCTTTATTTTCATTATTTAGAGAATACTTTATTAGTTTCTGTAATCAAACCCACGTAGAAATGACCTTACATATTTAGTATGATGTGTTACCCCTGTACACATGGAAAAAAATAAAAATAAAAATAAAAAAACATGTCTAGACCAATATGGCTGTCCATTTCTGTACAATGCCAACTCAACACAGTAAATTGGGATGACATTTTTAATAGCAGTATGTTATGTATTGATAGCAGCAACAGCTTTTCCAGGTTCTGCAGTCATTTGAACAAAATTATAGACATTCAGCACATTCCATTAAAAAAAAAAAAGAAAGAAAGAAAAGAATAATATCCAGAAAACAGCAAAGTTCTATTGCTGTTGTGGTACCTGGCACCATTTTATTTTATTAGCATCTTAATCATCATCTGGAAGGAGAACATTCTAGAGTAACATCATTAAATGTAGCTCTGATAAAGCACTATGTATCATAAAGCAGATATAAGGTATTTCTAATGGCTGCATAATAGTCTATTCAGTATATATAGCACTTCTTTCATCCATTTACTACTCATCAACCTTAGTTGCTTTCATACTTTGGATATGGTGAGTAGAACTGGAGTAAATATTGGACTTGAAGGCATTTCTTAGATACGCTGATTTGATTTCCTTTGGTTATACACCCAGAAGTGGAGTTGCAGGGTCTCAGGGTAGCTCTACTATTAGTGTAAAGCAACCTCTGTACTGCTTCCTTCTTGGAAGTTAAAAGTTACATTCCCATCAATAAGGTAAAAGAGTTTGTTCTTTCTCTGAATCCTTCCCCACATTTGTTAATTTTAGTCTTTTTCTTATCATAACCATTCAAACTAGGGTGGAATTATGATATTCCATTGTAGCTTTAATTTTGATTTCTCATATAGCTAGTGATACTAAGAATTTTCTCATACACTTATAGGCTTATATACAAGTAGATGTTTATATCTTCTTTTAAAAATTATCAGTAAGATCATTTGCTCACTTTTCCCTGCAAGATTGATAGTTTCTAAATATTTTCTCTCATTTTGTAGATTCTCTATTCACGCTGTTATTTCCTTTGCTATGATGAAGTTTCTTAATTTGACATGATCCTATTTTGTCTATTTTTTCTTTTGTTTCCTTGGCTTTCAGGAATCAAAATAGCTTTGCATATAACAAGTTTTTGCTCATGGTGACATGTACAGCTCTAGCTTAATTCTGTATGTCTATATTCATTTTCAAAGACTACGTACTCTCTTCTTCGATGAATTTTTTCTGAAAAGTCAGTTGGCTCTATGTAATATATTAATTTCTACGTCTCAATTCTGTAATCTGATGCACATGTCAGTTTTCTGTATCAGTACTATGCTGTTGATTATTGCTTTCTACTAATTATTGACACCAAGTATCATGATGCCTTCAACTTGATATTTTGGTGATTTAGTTAATGTTGACTTTGCTATTCTGTTTCATTTAGTAGTGATTCTATTTAGATTTTTTTTTCTATTTTGGGTCATATTGTAATTGATGCCTTTGTGAGAATTGTAATCAGTCTGTAGACTGTTTTGCTAAGTACTATCATTAAAAAAACAGTATTTCTTAAAATTCCTAATTATGGAGTCTTTCTTTTTTGTGGGTGTTTTTTTTTAAATTTCTTTCTTCAGCAACTTATAGCTTTAATTGTAGAGCTCTTTCAGTTCCTTGGTTACATTATTACTAGATAGGTAGTATTTTGCAGCTATTTTGAATGGGATTATTTCTTTGATTTATTTTTAGGAAATCAGTCAGTGGTATGTAAAAATATATTGATTATTGATTGTCTCATTATTTTGTATTATAAAACTTCACTACACTTATTTATCAATTCTAACAGCCTATTGAGGGAGTTCTTAGGTTTATACATGTTTGAAATCATGTCTATGTACAAACATGGGTACATTATTGGATATCCTTATATCCAAATTAGATTTCCTTTATTTCTTCCTTTTGCTTAGTATTTCTTATTAAAATTTCCGATACTAGGTTGCATAATACTAGTATGTTATTGCATAATAGGATAATTCTAAACTCTTAGAATGCAATGAAAATTTTTGAAAAGTTATAGAAAAGGATTGTGAAGATTTTTACCACACAGTACTGATACACTAGGATGGAAAAGGCAGGGTATTCCAGTGATAACCTGCTTAGCATGCATGAGTCCCTAGGCTACATTCTCAGCCCACACTCACATACACACACCCCAAGCAATTTGAGAAGATAGTCATCTTATTTAAGCATTACACACTATGCACATTTATCAAAGCAGTACATAGAATCCACAAATAGGTGAAATGTTATTTTGATGTCTGTTAAAATTTAACTTAATAAAGAAAAGAGATATTGAAATTACATGCTTGACTTGCTCCAAATCACAGAGAAATCATTTGCAATATTTTCCATTTGAATAAGATAATGGGTGTTGACTGAGGTATTAGTCAATGCTTACTAGAGGCAAATGTAGAAGAATCTGTATGCATGTTGGAGACCCACAGGACCTACTCAAGGGCTAGGAACCCATGGCAATATCTGGTGCAATTCCATAACAGGAGGCCAAAGGATCTCTGGTGGAAGACTGAAGGATCTGGGCTGAAAAGGCCCAAGGGCCATTGCTGGAAGTTTCAGTGTCTGTGCCAAGAGGCTCAGGATTTGAGCCAAAAAGCTGAGGGATCTGCACTGGAAGCTCGGAAATGACATCCAAGATGAAGACAAGGATTGAGCTCCCCCAAAGAAGGAAAACAGCCAAAGCTATTTCAAAGAAAAACTGCCACACTCTGAAGAAAAGCAGTTATATCCAAGCTGCTCCAAGGAAAATCAACGAAAATCTTTCCCTCTTGTTCTCCTTTTACACCATACTGACAAACAAACCTCCATATACTGGGTCTTCCATGCCCAGAGCCATGTTGACTCAACTCTACCAGGCATTCCCCACTCAAGTTGATAATTAATGAACTAACTCAGTAGGTTTTATACATAGGAATATCTAGCTCACAACTTTAAAGTGCACATGACAGATTAAATGGAATAAACTCTAAAATAGAAGTTGTGATTGAAAAATCAAGCTTCCTTTTTGAGAAGGATGTTGATAAATTTTTGGGCACAGACAACATTAGATGATAGAGTATATTAGAAATGATACAGAAAATACCTTATATTGTCAAGAAATTAAATATGCATGGGCAAAAACTATGAGAACTTAGTAAAGGAATGAATTTGTTATGTTCTTTGGAACTAGGTGGACCCAGTCATAAGAAAAAAAATAAACATATAAAAAAATTAGAAAATCCTGGGGTGATTGAGTAGGGTTGAGAACAGTTGTTCCAACAGCTGAGGTAAGTGTTCTATAAGATGGATAGCATAAAATATTTGAAGATGTGGAAAATTTTTAAATGAAAAGGAGAAATGTATAAGAATCCTCAGTGGATAGTTCTTATTTACTGGTGTGAGAAAACAATGCCATAGTATGAGGACAATGGTTTTATTTATTTCTTTACTAACCAAATCATTTTTCAGTAATGACACATATTAGACATAGTGCTAAACATTGAGTATCTAAAAATGAACCATGAATGGTTTCTAAGAAAAGTGATAAACACTATGGCTAGAGAAAGAGACAATATACTTAAAAAAAGTAAACCATAGCCTAAGTTAGAAAAATAAAACCTGTGAAGTTGGATCATTCTTCATAATAGTATACAAAGGAATTCTCCTTAAAATTTGAAATCAGGTTTGAACAAGTAGATGAAACTAGTAAGTAAAATATGAGAAGAAAGGTACTCAAGGACTCCACAAAGAAGTCAAGGCTTTCCAGCAGAAAGTGACTCTTCTTGAAAACACTGAAATAAATAGAGCAAAACTAGATATAAGTGAAACTATAAGGCTAGATATAGTGAGTGAAACATGACACTTTCCTGAGGAAGTAAGCCTGTTTCCCAGACAAAATTTGTAATTACAAGAAATAAAAGTTGTTTATAAGTTAAGAACACACTTTATATCCTATAAACCTGGTGATCAATTAAAAATATAATTTCAAAAACACTAGAAAATAATCTATTTTAAATAATCTTCAAATGGTCAGATTTTTCATGATTTTATATCATTAAGCATTAACTAGTTTCCCTTAAGAGTTTCTTGTTCTTAAAATGCAAACATTATTGGTCTTAACATAATGTAAGCTATGACTTTGGTTTATACTTTAATGTGAGCATGTAATGGCTCAAGGAAAAGTAGCATGGTCTCAAGCAAGCATACACAAGGAGAAAGTGTGTATTTCCAATAAATTCACCTGCTTCACAATTTTATAAAATCATCTTTCCCTGTTTTTCACATAAATTTCCTTTTTCTTTTTTTTATTATCTGACCAATTTAGCCTTTTTTTTAGTAACCTGCAGAATAGAATAAAGGTGGCTAGAATGTAGACCCAAAAATTCATACTTTTAAAATTGTACTTTCAAGAAGGTGTAGATTCAAGACACAATCAATTTTGCTAGTGTATAATTTTTCCCATTCCAGACTACTCATTCCTAAATTCCTATGTCTTGAAAGAAATACAATAGGTGGATCTCTGCTTCTCCCCTGTAAATGAGCATTAGCTTTCACCTGAAAAATGAAACTTTGCTTTTCAAAGATTCACACATTCAACATAATTTCAACACTTAAAAAATAACACAAATTTACCCAGTCCCAAACCATAACTTGTCTCAGCATTAAGGGCATACATTTCCTTCTGATTGTGCACTTCTTTAATTCTGCTTGATAAAACTATCCATGATTCTCACTGATGTGTCCTGAAATGCTTTTCCATCACGGATCATGAAATTTCTCTTTTTGTAGAAGAGTTGAGGTCCTCATCCTGTCTTTGGAGGGGAGCTCTTCAGACCCTGTCTTGTGACAATATTATTTTGTACTTTTGCTGTAATCAATCATTGCAAATCATTGTAAGATTCCTGAGGTTCATTGGGACAAATATCAGAACTGCTAAAGATACTTTCCTTCTGAAAGCTGTAGTGAAGAACCAAGTTCTTTGCCTTTGAAATTTTAAAGGATACCTCTCTCTCTCTCCCTCTCTCTCTCTCTCTCTCTCTCTTTCCTTCGCCCCCTTTTCCATCTTCAAAGATAATATGTTTTATGTTTGCACTTCCAAATCGCTCTTTCAGTGACCTCTGTTTCCCTTCTCATCTTTGCTTCTTTGACTTTCTTAGCCCCCTTTTTATCTTACGGATACCTTTATGATTACACATGGTATATGTAGGATAATCTTCACACATCAAATCCATAATTAAGCCAAATTGGTAAAGTCAATTTCCCCATTTAAGGTACTCACGGTCTCTAGAAATCAGGGTGTGATGTCATGGGCACTAGGGGAATTACCTGTTGTTACACCCTATCACCTCTTGTTTTACCCAGAATTGTGAAGGTGGCATGTTTCTCAAGTCAAAGAGCAACTTCAGAAAAAAATATTGGCAAAAATCTAGAAATGTCTAACAATAAACTCTCACCTAGATCTATTCAAAATTAAAATGTAAGATAATAATTACAATTTTAAAAGAGTTAATATTAAGTGAACAAGTACTGTATATAATCAATGTGTTTAATCCTTTTAAAATATAATACCAGATGGGCCAGTGATTTGGCTCAGTGGTTCTGCCTCCTGCCTTGCAAGTCCAAGGTTCTGAGTTCAATCCCTGGTACCAAAATAAATAAATAAATAAATATTTAAAAAAAAATATATATATATAACCACTTTATTCTCATAGTCTTCTGTTCTAGGTACATAAGCAAAAGATTTGCATAAATACTTTAAAAATTCATACAAATATATCAATCAATATGTTTTTGTAAGACAATGGAGTTGCTACTGGAAGAAATACAGAAAGAAACATGAGGGAAAAAAAGAAAGATATATGAGGAAAATATATTTTTCCTTTAAAAATATTTACGAACTATAGATTAGAAAATGGACTACATTCTATAGCAACCAAAGTTCAAAAGCAGAGTTGTCTTTATCTTTAAAAGGAAGATTCTACATGCTACTGGAATATTTCCAAATGATAGGATTTGATGTGTGGAAATAAGTTCAGTGGATAGAGAGGTAGGAATGAGATATCTCAGTGAAGTGGAACACGGAAATGAGAGCTTGAAAGAAATTTAGGAGTCAAATGAAAAGAATGTCATAAAGTATAGAGAGGAGCATACAATAAAGTTGAAAGGTGAGATTAGAATTTTCCATGACTGGAAACTTCCAATATGACTATACTTTTTTTTTTTAACTATATTACAGCATCTGCCACTTAATATTCATGGGTGTCTAGCTCCATTCTTTTGTACAGGAATTTCACAGCTGCATATTGAGTTCAAATAGGAGTGAATATAACCATTTATTTAGTGCAGCATAACTCACATAGTTAGCTGTACATCACTTCATAAAACTTACCACATGGCCCTGAGAGATAAAACAGCTATGAAATAATTCTTGTATCATAAATCTTATTTCTTAATCATAATATATTAAAGGGCTTAATATAATAAACATAAAATTTGGAGGATTCATAAGGAGTATCATCAAAAAGCTACCTCTTGAGGGTGAGTAAATTCTAGACTATATAGATAGTAGAAATGATTGAAGAGTATGCATTTTCAGAAGCAATATCAAATCTAAAAAACTTTGTACACCTTTATTTCATGTTACTTTTATTAAAAGTACACATTTTTTAACAAAGTTGCATGCCTATTGCTAAATTAAATATATCTTGAGAGAAAGAAAGATAAGAAAAATACAAAAGAAATTAAATGACATAAAGTTAATGCATTGACTAAAAATTAGACTTTGATCAAAATAAAATAAAAATATCTAGACTAATGGGGAAATTTTAAATAAAATGCATATTTGTCAATATAAGGAATCATTAGTAATTTTAGGCATGACAATGTATGATGAAAACATTTTGAGTTATATATTTTATAGACATATAATAAAGTAAATTGTTGTTAGAATTTGTCTGTAAAATAACCAAGTGGCTGTGGAGACAGGGATGTGTATATACATGCGATGTGTAGATTATACAAGATTGACTATGATTTTATAATGTTTGGGTTACTTGGGAAAACTCACAATTTAAAATATCAATCCAATATATATTTCAAATTTCATGGATATTTAAAGATGTGAAACTACTGTGGATAATTACAGCAAAATGTATAGATTCTTTTTAAATTTAAATTTATAGTCTTTTTCTATATATTATATTTAAATTTCAAATAACATAATTTGCTCAATATTTTAAAAATCAAAAGTAAAATAAACAGCACAGAATGTGTTAGCCTTAGGACCTTAGCTCTGCTAGGCAATCTTTAAATTGTAGGACTATTTAATCACTAATATTTTGCTTGAATATTCTCCCTTATTGTATTCCGTTTTGTTTTTTATTAGACATTGGGAAGGTGAGCCTGATGGGTAAAATATGACCGGATATGATCAGCGTACACTGCATAGAGGCATGGACACATCACACTGAACTCTATTAATATGTACAAGTAATGCAAGTTTATCAAATTTTTTTGTTTAAAATTTTTATTTTTATTGGTACATGTTTGAGTTCATAATGATTATACTCCTAGTGGGGAATTGGTAGGTGCATATAATACCTCTTTTTTTTTGTCATCCCCTTTTCTACCCTTCTGCTCTTCATCTTTTGTCCCCCTTCCTTATGCAAAAAAGAAATCTATCTCCCTATTTTTAACAGATTTTGGGTTTCCTATTTAAAAGAAGCCAAGCAATATTTAAGATTGTGCCTCTAATTTATTTCACTTTACCTTTCTATATAAAGTCTACATATTTTTAAGGCTCAGAAAAAATAAAAGGCCCCATTTTCCGTATGTGTATAACATATCTTCAAAATTACTGTTTGTAGATAGCTTCAATTTCATAACTCCTTACCATATACATCACTATATACACATTTGTCTCTGCACTGTCTATTTATACTAACAGTAATAAGAGTTAACACCTAGAAGTCATTTGGGAGTCAATGTTGTATTCTCCCAATAAATGGTACTATTTATTGAATATAATTTTGAGACCATTTGATTCAACAACTTCATAGGGAAAGTGACTAAATACTAACATGAAGAAAAGTTTTTAATAATGATATGTTTACTTAAGTAGTTGCTTGTTAAAATCCTTTAAAATAACTTTGGAGCCTGGGTATTTATCTCAGAAAAAAATATATCTGAGGGTCATTTACTCATAAGTAATAATTCAATAGTTAGATATTTCATAATATACAATTAAGTAGTTAAATGAATTTTAATCCTTTAAAGATGAAATTATTCTGGAAATAAATTGTAGCTTGACTCAAGTTAGACAATTTTATATTGCACACATTAAATATTAGTGAAAGTGGCTAAATTGAACTAAAACAATATTTCACTGAGCCTAAGATAACTTTGATATAAACATTGCAAAATAATAAAATTCAGCATCCCAAATTGTTTCTGCGACTTGTCACTACATGTATGTCAGGAATAGTTTACCAATACCTCCACTCAACCTTAATTATTCCATTTGTAAGAATAATGCTTCTTTTAAAAGATTTGGGCAAGTTTTGAATGAGATCGATATTGTTGAGTATTGGTATTAATAAATATATATTAAAAGTACTATGGTGACTATGATAGTTTTTACCTATATTATAATAGTGTAAATACCTATAACTTACTAATTACCTATAATTGACTAAATAGGTATGCACAAACTGATAACATGAAACAAGAATACTTCTTGCAACCTATTTTAAAATGTTGCTCAGGCACAAGTAATATACCAGAGCAATCCATCTAGATATTTATGTTATGGCCATTTGTCCAGGTATGGCGGTACGCATTTGAAGTGCCAGAAATTTGGGAAGATGAGAAAGTAAGATCATGAGGTTGAAATCAACTTGACTCTGTCTCAAAATTTAATTAATCAACTAATTAATATATTGTTAACATTTAGAATTTACATTAGACTTTTACAAAGCAAATAGTTATATCAATTTTGTATTTTAGGAAATAAATCTGACTAAATAAGATCGAATATAAATTCAGAGACAGGTTGTGAAGTCGACGGCGCAGTCCTGAAATGTCTTAATAATTAGTCAAACAATGGAAACAATATGGAGTTTCCTAAAAAAAAACAAACAACTACCTGATCATCCAATGATATTACTTTCAGTTATACGTTGGATCCCAGAGTTATGACCGGCCTGACATAAAACAACTTGCTTTACATCTGAAATTTAATTTTAACTTATGACCAAAATCTTGAGTTAGGACCCAAATGCTGGCCATTTGTGCTTCCAGATGGTCTCAGGTATAGATTTAGCCCTTAGAGTTCTGGAAAGAACATTACAACATCCTTTCCCACGTGGGGCTAACTGAGAAATCCTGGGCCAATGTCTCTCTGAGGACACTGAGATCCGCCTGTATACCAGAAAGAGATGTTGAAGGCCGTGGAGAGGAGCCTGAGCTTTCATTTGACCAAACTGAGTTATAACCAGCCCTCAGGAATTAAGTGATTTCATAAGTCAGGGGTCCACTATATATCTAAAGGGAATGAAATAACTATGGTGAAGAGATCTGCATTCTAATGTTCACTGCAGAATTATTCAGATTATTTATCTTAGCTACATTTTTTTGGTTTGTTTTTGCCGAGATACAACATCCAACACATACATAACAAAGAAAAGTTGATTTTTATTCATAATTTGCAGAAGTTTTAGTACATGGTCGGCTGGCACCAAGCAAGGTAACACGTTAGAAGGGTATGACGGAGGAGAGAACAGCGATGTCACGGCAGTGGAGAACAAGCGTGGAGCAGAGAAAATATACCCATCCAGGCCACATCCCCAGTGAGGCACACCCTCAGACAAGCCTTCACCGCCCAGCGTCACATTTTGCTATAAATTCATCAGTGGGTTAATCCATTTATGAATACCACAGCCATGGCTGAGCATAGTAAAATGAATCTGAGAGACGAAATTGAATCCCCTCCATTGTGAAAGATATATGGTAGCTATGACCTCAACTGTAATGCAAACTCACTAGAGCAAGATGATCGTGGAAAGGCCTGCCAAACTTCTCACTCCCCCACAACGGCTCCTCCGCTTATATAATCACGCTCGAACTGCCGTCTGTTCGCCTGAGTAACCACAGCTGCTGTTTCCCCTTCCCATAGAAACATAAAGATATAAAAATGGAAGTAAACTTCTGTTTGGGTCGCTCAAGGTGATTTGAATCCCTTACTGAGATGCCAGCTAATAAAGCTGATTTGCTCCCTCTCTGTCTGGTGGTTTGTCCGGGGACCTCACAATGGTCACGCTTCAAATCCAAGGGAATTAAGTTCCCCAGATGACCCTTTTCTAACAGAGTGCCCTTGGCCTCTTTTCTTAAAGCAATGTTTTTCATCGTTTCAATTTTGTGCCTAAGTAGAGTGGTGACTTGCTGATTCCTCACATTCCCTGAAGGCATTTCTCCTGTTATACTGTTCTAAAACAATTGGCATTGCTGAAAGTCAAAGTCCAAAGATCCCTGTAATATTTAAGGCATGTTCTTTCCTGTGTGGCTCTATGAAAAAACATAAATAAAGTTAAACACTTCTGTATACAAAAGCACAGGGAAAATATTCCCATTCCAAGGAAGAAAGGGAAAGGGAAAAATAGGGGAGCACAAAGGAATGACACCAGAACAAGACTGAAACCTAGCAGGGCAAACATTAAATCCTATAACTCCATGTCCTGGAGTCTCTATGTCCTCCATGTCTCTGGAAAAACTGTGGTGAGTTATAAGCTCCAGATGTCTGGGGCAGGCCCTTACCAATGAAAATAGTAGCCACGCCACCACCGGAATGTTGAACTAGCACTAAATTTCCTCTACCACGTTAATTCTTCCACCACTCTTAATCTTAGTCTCCCACAAAATCTCTGGACATGAGAAAAATGCAGTCAAATTTTTGCCAGAACATTGAACACATGACCTGGAGTTTAACTGCCAATAGAGTCTTTCTTCCAACTAGGTGTCACAGCAGTGACTCCACTCTCAGCACCAAAATTTAGGGTTCACTACAAAAATAGGTATATAGGGATATATTTATGAAGTATGCTTACATTGAAAAGTCAGAAGAGGAAGAATTTCAAAGGGCCAACTGTGTGCACTGGAGTGCCAGAGGATCTAATTAAAAATCAAAGGTCTGGGGCTCACTGCAGAGTCCAGTGTATGTCCGTATTGGAAAAACAGATGTATGCACTGGAAGGCTAATGAATCTGTGCAGGAGGCCTGAAGAGACATCCAAAGGTAATGGTGAAGACTAGAGCTACTTCAAAGAAACAAAGAGATAGACTCCCTTCTTCATTTCTCTTTTTATTCTGCCTAATCTACTAGTTGGTGCCACACGCATTCAGAGTGGGTCTTCCATCTTCAGAAAATAAATCTTCCAGTCACACCCAGAACAGTGTTTCACTGATGTGGTAGACATATCTTGTTTAAGTTGACACCAAGATTAAGATATGGAATCAGCCTAAATGGCCATCAGTTGGAGAATAAATAAGGAAATTGTGGTGCATATATAAACCATTAAATAATTATTAGACATAAAAACAAGGTTATCTTGTTATCTTCAGTAATAAGGATGAACATGGAAGACCTTGTTTAGTGATATATAAGCTCAGCATTTGAAAAACTAATTGTGGGGTACCACTTCTGTTTATATTAGAAGCCTGGGAATTATAAGTATATCTGGGGACACTAAAGGACATGTCTCTACTCTCAGGGATTTGTGCATAACCGGGCACAGTTATATAAGTGACAACATACTTAATTATGCATGCGCAGCATGACTAAAGTCACTGGGCTGGTGTTTTGTCTTACCATGTTCCAGTAAGCTGCTAAGGCACTGTAACGTCTCTGAACTAGAGAGCTCTGCAGCCTTTTAGGAGCTGTTTTTTATTGAAGGAATAAACATGAGCAGCTCATGAGCTCTGGAGATTCAGCTCTAACTCTATGCTCTGATGCTGCCCTAAGGCTGATGATGGGCTCTTGTGTTGTGTTGCTCTTATTGGAGAATTAATTACCTCACCTATGAAGGACTGTGTGGACTAAATGGATCCCCCTCTCCAGGTGACCCTGTGGAGGCTCGGCCTTCACCCTCATGCTGCCTGATTTTACTGAAACAAGTTGAACCCCTGGAAACAAAAGTGATTGGCATTGGCTGAGAATAGAGAGATAAAAAAAAAGATGATACCAATTAAGAAAAACATTTCAAATACACAAAACAAGTTCTGGAGATCTATGGTAAAGCATGGAAGCAAGAATTACTAATATGTCATACTTAAAACTTTGTAAGAGGGTAAATTTTAAGTGCTCCATACAAAATAATATGTGATATGTTAATTAACTTAATCTGTTCTTTTCAATATGTATTCATCTGTCACATTGTAGCTCATAAATGTACAAAATTTTTTTTCTTAATTAAAAAATTAAAGCCAAAATAACCAACAGACAGTTAATTCAAAGAAAAGGGTGAACATAGTAGCTGCATTGAATATAAATAGGAAATAGTTAAATTTGAATCTTAGAAAACAGTAGCTAACATGTTCTGTATCAGCTTAGCTGCAAATAAGAATGGGCCCAAAGTATATTTTTACATAAAATATTAACTCGTGTTTACTCACATCCTTTACAATATCAAAATTAAAAGAAGGAATCTGTCTGCTTTCTTTATTGTTCTTTGCCCCTGTAGCTGGTGTAGCTCTGGTCTGCTTTCTATGGATATTTTAATTTCAGAAAAGCTCAAATGTGTTCCATTAAGATACCATAAATGAGAACAAGTTAAAGGTAAGTGTTTCTGCAAGAAAAGAAAACATTAGTTATTACAACATCTATAAAGTACTTAAAATAATCCTCTTGGAGGAGGTAAGGCCACGATGCTAAGCAAATCATAACTTACAAAAGAGAGTACTGAATATGTTGCCTCCTTTTTTTAAACTTTCAGGGGTATTTGCTTCATGAGAAACAATAGTCAAAGGTACATTAATTTCTTAAAGACATAACAAGCTACGTTACCATGTTTACATTTGTATGATAATGCTGCAAAAAATTCACTTTTTTAACAAAATAAAATTAGTCATAAAAGGAATGAACAATTCAATGATTCCACTTCATAGAAAAATTGATCACCATGCATAGAAATCAACAGGGTTTGCATAAGTATTTCAGTTAAGCTTCATCTCTGCTCTTTACAAATTTTCCTCAAGAATTTGTCTCCAATGAAGTTTTATAATTTATTTCATCAATAATTTATCACAGGCCTTGACTTTTTTCTTCCTTTAATAATCTTTGCTTATGTAGCTGAATTTTCTAATACCTCATGTTTTTCTATGTAATATGCTAAAATGCACAATAGTTTAAGATCTTTTCAAGAAATTAAGTCATTTTGACTTTACAAATATAGAAAATTCGTGTATATATTTTAAAAATTGAAACAACATTTCATTAAGAGGCATAAACATGTCATGATACAAAAGATAGTGATGTATGCACACCCATGTTTATAGCGGCACAGTTTGTAATAGCTAAAACTTGGAAACAGCCCATTTGCCCATCAGTTGGAAACTGGATAAAGAAGATGTGGTTTTTCTATAAAATGGAATATTACTCAGCCATAAAGAATGAGAAAATAGATTCATTCATAGGAAAATGGATACATATGAAGATGTACTCCTAAGTGAAATAAATAAGGCACATGTGTAAATACCGAATAGTTTCTCTGGTGTGAATAAACTGTAATAATACAGAAGATCCTAATAAGATTACCGACATTGTGAAATGGGAAGAAAGGGGCTAAAGGTGTAGGGAAGGTGGGATGGTTAGGGGAAGAGTAATAAGGGAAAAGAAAAAATTGTGAGGTAATGAAAAGATGAAAATAAAGTGTTTGTAGATGGGGAGGGGAGGAGGGGATGAAGGGAGGGCAGTGGTAAGGGGAAAAAATGAGAATCAAGACCTGTCATGTAGAGGTACAAGATCCCAACATTGAATGTAACTGTACTGTATCCCTAAAATGTACCAATAAACTCAATTAAAGCTGAAAAAAATGAAAAAAAAGGCAAAAAAAAGACTTGCAGAGGTTATAAAAACACTTTATGTGAAAAATATTCTTAAACATTGAAAATAGATAACATATTTCCATTTTATACATTACATGAAAAGTGAAAAAAGAAACAAAAGTTATATCAGATTGTCCAAAAAATTCCATAAGAATAATCTTAATTTTTGTTAGAGATAAAGATATATTAAAAAGGATCTAGGAAAAATTTAAAGCGGATGACCTAAATCACATGTACATTCTTATTCATAATCTAAATGAACTCACCACTTTTGATTTTATTTTTTCCTTTCTCAAAACTAAACCATGTTGTTTATGAGGAAGGGACTCTTTCGCATATACTAGTAGTAACTAAGGCTTAATTGTACAATATACATTCATGGTTTTCTGATCCTCTCACAATAACTTTTGTGTGCTGATTTAATTCTCATCATAAAGAGATGATGAAATGATTATAATTTGGAATATATCTATTACACATTCCATATTTTCATAATAGTTTTATGAATTTTTTAAAACCATAATTTGAAAAGAGAGTTTGAGAAATGTTACAGAGTTACTCATACTTACAACTAGTTTGAATAAGATCTTTAAACTGGAATTGAGCAATATTTATCCAAAATGAGTACCTAAAATCAAATATTGTGCTAATGAAGCATTTTATTGTGGAAACAATGGAAATTGTGCTCTAGATGAGAAAATGAAGGACTAAGTTAAGTTGGAAAAAAAGTAGTTTAAAAGTAAGCTTGTATACCTTATATGGGCAACAACTCTTGCTCAACTTCATGTTAAGGTGCTATTTCTAATGAAAAAGAAATTCTGCATCAAGGTCTACATACATCAGAACTGAGAGGTCACTGGTGAATTTCAAAGACAAGTGCCGCATTCATTCAAATTTAAAATATCTTGTATTTTAGTAATACAACATGTAAATGATAACTCATGCCAGTTATCCTCCCAACACGCATCTCAGTGGTTTTTATCTGACCATTTAAATTGTCAAGAGACGTTTTTTGAAGTGAGAGAAAATAATTTTTTAAATTTTTGTTTTCATTCAGCATACATTGTTTAAACAAGGTGATTTTTCATTAAAATGCACATGAATATCAACTTCTTGATCTTTTTATTCTAATACTTTTTTAAAATTCCTCTATTATAACAACTACTGCTTCTCATTTTGTGAAGAATTGTGCTTAGAGATAAACAGATTTGTATATTTTTAATGAGGTAAAAAGTGAAAGCATTATTCTAGAATAGTGGTATTTCAGGCAAATTTTGATGAGTAAATATTTGATACTATTTGTAACACAAAACATGACAAAAATTAAATAATTACTAGAATATTTGGTGAACTAACTTTGGTAAGTAAAATAATTACTCAAAGTTTATTTCTAGATTTTTTGATGAATTGAGTCATGTTTTAATTGTCATCTTTTCTACTTACATCATCATTTGTACAAACGTTCAACAAAAATTTACTGAATGTGACTCAACAACAGATTTACCTGTTAAATTTTGAAAAATACAGATTAGTAAAAATAATGCTTTATTTGGAGTCAAAATCTCTAAACATGAATTCTTTCCCATTCACTTGCCAGTTTTGAGAGTTAGAGAAATTACATAGTCTTTTATTCTCTGATGCTAATCTAACAAATGAGTCACGAAACCTACATTTTAAGGTTGCTGTCACATTAAATGAGACAATGAATGGAAAATTATTTTCTAACTTTGAAATTGTTATTATAGTTTTTCGTCCTCATTCACTTTAATACACAAAAGTAAATTGAGTAATACACATAAGTAACATTTGAAACACAACTATCTAGAATAAGAGTAAGATTTTCCTAATTATATACATGCCATAGATGACATGGTACAATGGGAATATAAAGTTAGAAAATATAAGCTTTCATTTGATTTTGCCATTTTGCCATATCTTATAAAAAGAAGCTTTATCTGTCATAAAGAAGAGTCCATAGGTAGACATACTATATGTATCATATCCCACATTGAGAGATAACTTGAGAAATGACAAATTAATCTAAAATAAATGATATCTGAGCACAATTACCTTGCTTTGAACTAAAATCAAGGTGACTAATATTAGCAAGATTGATTTTCATGAATCATATATAGAAGTATTTTATCTTAGTTAACATCCTTACTTTGTAATTTGGAGTTTTTTTATCAAATAAGAATGAGATATTATGAAAGTTCTGTAGTTTCTCTATTCTGCTAGGACACATTGGTGAGCAGAGAAATGTTAAAAAAAACTGTGTTTTATATATATATATATATATATATTGTATATATATACAATTATATGTATGTATATGTACAATTATATACATATATATATATATATGACTGTAAAATATTGAGCTGTTTTACAATCTCAAACATGAGTTTCAAGCTAGAGATATAGTTCAATGCTATAGTGGGTCCTTAGCTTGCTGGAACACTGAGCTCAATCTTCACCACTGCAAAAAGCAACAAAGAAAGAAACAGAACACAATAATTCAGTGAAATATGAATTTCTTTGAATAATATCACTATGACCCATGCTTACAGGGTACTTCAAATATCACCCATTACATTTATTATGCAAATATATTGTTTTCCAAGAATGCAGCTCTCAGTGCCAGCAAAGTTTTGCTCTTTATGAGATGTGTAAAAGAAAGTGGCCTTGAATGTTTCACATAATCTTGCATTTATCTTTACTTTGGCTTCTGAGATTAACACTAGTCATTCTGAATTCACTAAACATTCCAAGAACTTGTAATACATAGTTACCTAAAATAAAGCATTTTATTTGCTTTTTTTCTTTTTAATCTTTGTGTGTACCTATGTGCACATATGATGAATTTTTCTAGTTTCTACTCTACTTATCCTTCATTACTTTTATACATATTTACCTGCATATCTTTGTGTGAAAACATGCTACATTAGCTCAATAATATTTTACAATAATGATATTCCATCTTGGCTTCCATAAATGACTCATGAAAATCAATTTTGCTCATATTAGTCACCTTCATTTTAGTTCAAAGCAAGATAATTGTGCTCAGATATCACTTATGTTAGATTAATTTGTCATTTCTCAAGTTACCTCTCAATGTGCGGAATATGGTATCCATAATATGTCTACCTTTGGACTCTTCTGTATGACAGACAAAGTTTCTTTTCATAAGATATTGATATCCAGAGAAGTATTAACCCCAATGAGATTCTAATATTATCTCTAATAAAATAAATTTATCCAAATGATTAAAACATATCTTATTACATTACTTATTTTCATAAATAAATTTGGTTGAATACATTTTTAAACATTTTAATAGAAGTATAATTCACTAAATCAATGGTTATAAGGAAGTCAGAATGAGTATTAGGGAATTGATATGAGCTGGATTTCTACAAAGAGACACCTTTTGGTACATATAAGTTTGGTGATATGTAGAAGACAAAATTTGGCCAATTCAAATAAGAAAGCAACTTCCAAAAGGAGGAAAACAGCAAAAATGTACCTAATTTTGTTACTAACATCCAGGAGCTGTGTTCCACAAAGATGAGTAATGAAATCGGGGATGGAAGATATGAGGTTCAAGGAAATTTATTTAAGAGATATTAAGACAAGAAAATGAAAGTTATAAAGGAAATAAAGTAAAAAATATGAAGGCCAGGAAGTGAAGTTCTCACTAATCAGCAGGGGTTTCCAAGTTGGACATCTAAGAAAGCTCTTTGTGTAGGAGTTTTTAAGGGATTTAGAAGACATTTCAGGCAGTTGCGTAAACAATATAATCTTTATCCTACAGGAGACCATATATGTTTTTAGGATCCAACCTATGCAGTTTTTGTGCAGTATCCATGCAAAACTCTATGTATCCTTGAGCCCATGACTTTCCTGATCTTGGTGTAGGGAGGTCATAGAAAGCTCAAGGACACTTGCCAGATGTTTTTGTGCCACTCAACTCCATTGTTGGGCCACTGTCCTTACCACCTAACAGAATCCTAACTTCTGTCTCATTAACCTATAACATTTTCATGGCTTTATCATGCAGAGAGGAGACATTTTATGTGACCTTAAAAATCACTGTCTTGAAAAACAAATTTTTTTTAAAGAGGAGAAGTTTGCCATCAATAAATACAACAAATATTTACAACTGGGGTTCTATGAAGATTACAAATTTCCAAACCTTCAGTAAAGGAAAAGGTATAGTCTATATGTACTAATAAATTAAATATACATTTATGAGTGTTCATGTCATGCTGTGCCTGGGGATAAGTGCCTCAGGGGCCGTGTTCTGTTTTGAGATTCCTAGGGAACACTTGGGAGAAGAATTACATATTCAGATCTATTATTCAGTACTAATCTAGCAACCGTAAACAGGGACTTAGAAGTCATACATAAAGTCAGAAGAAATATCCACTCGTGTCTGTTGGCCATTAAAATGATTCCAAGAAGCTAATGTTATTTTTATAAGAATGCTGTTTCTCAGAAACAGAAGATTAGCTGTTTCAGAAAGCACTTTAACATTCATCCTCCTTACAAATATATCAAAAGTGAAAGAAAAAATGTCACCTAGACATTTTTTGTTCCAAATGGAAGACAATAAGGGGAAATGTGGCAGGCTTAATGTTACTGAGATAAATTAGATTTGAAACCAGTTTTTATGTTGAATATATATTAACTATATTATAATAGCATTTTAGACTGTTCAGTAATGCACTAAATAGTTGTATACTTAAAACTGCAATATTAGTGAATAGCTTACTTGGTTTCTGAATGTATTTAAGGAAGTAGAAAGGTACTACTATGCCTATTTGTAAATTAGGAACTTAAGGCTACAAAATTTTGACATTACTCCTTTTAAGATTCAACTGAAAGTAAGCAATTTTATAATAAAGGCCTTCTATTTTAAATTCTGGTTTCTCTATGTTAAAGCATTCACAAATTTCATTTAGCATACATTAGTATATAAAATAGAAACATTTATATTTATAAACTGAGACACAACTCCTTCCTGTGTGATTACAAGTTTATGATGAATATTTACTGGATCTCAACAGTTGAAAATAACTGTTTAATAATCCGACCATTATTCATCCCATATACAGACACTTGTGACATTAAAATTTGAAAAAGCAATTGTTAGGAAGATTGAAAACTACTTTGTTTTTTAAGTAAATTTAAATTTTGTTTACAAATTCAGGTTAATTTAATGTCCTGGGAAATTTTTCGAACAGCTAAATTCAGAAAGAATTTAGAAAGAAATGTGACTAAATTTTAATTTTTATGAGTCTAAATGTGGATCTTTCTCCAAAAATTATATATATATAT
>NW_022900924.1:26811538-26867817 GCF_012274545.1 Fukomys damarensis
ATATATATATTGCTGTTTGTTTGTTGCTACTGGGGATCGAACTCAGGACCTTGGGCTTGCAAGGCAGGTAGGTGGTGGAACCACTGAGCTAAAACCTCAGACCTATATATCTATTATTTTAGAGAGATACTTCTATTAACTTGTCGAGGACTTCATGCAATAATTTTTACTTGCATCTTTAGAAAAGTATTGAAATACAAAAATATATAGGAATGTAAATATGTAACATAAAAATCAGATGATGAGAAAAAAGGCAGGTAGTGTTGAAATTTAAAGACCAAGCTACATTTAAGGAGACTGTAAAAATTTTACTGTAAGATCACTGATCTTTGGGATTAGTAAGCAGTAATCACAAAATAGGACATATTACTAGTTAATTGTTTTATGCCAATAGGATCAAAACAAGTTTACCACCAGTAGCATATTTTGTCCTAAGAATTCTAATGATATATTTATTATAGTACGCAATAAAGAATTTTCTAAGGATAAGCCTGTAGGACATACCACAGGGATCATCATTTGGTTTGTGTTTGTTCCATGCTGAGGCAGAATGAAGCAATTAAATTCAAGCCACACTTGGTCTTAACTTGTTGCTCTATGATCATAATTTTTTCATACATCTCAGTGTGAAAGGCTCCATTTTCTTCAGATTGTCTCTTGTATGTCATATGTTTATCTAGCACACATTACTCTAAAGATTCAGCCTCCCTAAATTCAAGTTTATATCCTTGACAATTATGATACTACTTCCTATGAATCTTTAGATTAGATATTAAATTATCAATAGGAAATAGGAATTAAAGAACTTCTCTAGTTGATCTAAAATATTATGGACTTGGAAAGATTTCCTAGCAAATACAAAGAGATAGATAAGAGTAGTAAATGACTCATAGTCCAATAAATGTAAAAAAATATATTTATAAGCATTAGCATTTAATTACTGATTAAATGTTCAGCATTATATTTAGGAATATACAAACTATGGGAATACCAAGGTAGGAAGACTACAGATGTCCTTTATATTTTCTCTATTATATTATTTCTTTAAACTTCTTTGATAGTATAGAAATTCTTTTTTCATATTTGGTTAAAATATTAACTATACTTGTAATTTTATGGTCTTCAATAAATCATTACAAATGAAGTTAAGATTACTGTTTTTAACCATCATTGAAAATTGAATTTATAATATTTTTTCTGAAATATCAAATACATACTATTTCATTGTTTGTCTCTTCTATTACTCTATAAACTACTCAACAGCGAGAAATTCAGAATTACCTATCTCTTCACATCATTTAAATGTATCTTCAACTGAAAATTTAATTGAATGAAAAGAAGTCAATTATGAGACTATGCAGACATTATTGTAACTGTGAGTATCCATGACCAAGACTAAGAACAGGTAATTCCAAGAGAGAAAGAAGTTGAAAGTAAGGCAGGATTTAACTAAGAATACATGTAAAGAGAGAGATTTTTCTCAAATGGGAAGGGGAGTTAGAGCCAGAGGGGAGAGAAATGAAATGAAAAAATATTTAAGGGGTGCTATGTACATACACCAAAGAATATAAATATTATATAAATCAAACATGTACTAATAAAAATATTTTTTAAAAAAAGAATCAGGAGAGTTCTTCCCGTAATGCAATGCAAAATGTTCCGTGGTCTGCAAATACTTGAGACTACATAGGGAGAAGGGCAGTGGAGAAGGCAGTAGAGAAGTAGTCTTGTGTAATTTGAGAATCAGGGCAATTTTAGAGAATCAGAAAACTACTGAATGATTTGAAGCCTATGATGTAGTACAATTTTTGGCATAATATTTTAAAATGCTACTCTGTAAATAATGCAGAGGATTTGTTGAAGATAGACTGGCCATACTTCACTGTCTGCCTGAATGTCCAAGTTTATCATACTGTTCCAAAAAACTATGAATACTTGCCCTTTCATTATCCAAAGTGCCAAAGAAAAAACTAATATTAATGGTTAAAGGCAATGCCTTTGTGAGAGGTGTGAATCCAAAAAGAGCTAAGTTAAAAATCCAGTGCCCTGATCCACATAAGCAATTAAAGCTGATGGAACTATGAACCTTCAATGGTACAGTAACAAGGCATATAAAAAACAAAAGATTCTATAAGTTTAAAGATAAAATCTTAGAAGGAGGGACCCATGATGTTGCTGAAGTAGATAAGGACTAGATCAGCGGAGGTCTCATAAACTAAATTAAAGCATTTCAACTGTAGTGAAATCAGTTATGATAAAATATTAGGGCAATATTGTTATATGTAAGGTTAAAACTGTACACATAAGCTTCAGGACAGAAAATAAGGGTATGGAAATAATAAAATCAGAAAAACTAGAGAGAAAATATATAAAAATGGTTTGAATAATTCAGAAAAATAAAGAGTGCAAGTTGAAGAAAGGTGCAGTACAGTCAGAAGTATTTTATTAGTCATTTTGCAATCCATAGTTCAAAATATCTAACAAGGAGGAGAGTTTTATTTTGGCTTGTGGTCAGCTGATCCCAAGGCAAAAATGACATGGCAGGACGGTACGGTAAAGGAATGCTGTTTGGTGCATAGTGGCCAGGAAGGGGAGAGAAAGGAAGAGCTCAGGAGGATAACACACCCTTCACTGTCATGTCCCCAGGGACCTGCCCTTCTACACAGGCCACACCTCCAAACATGAGACTTTTGGGTGACATGTTAGATCAAAAATGACATTTAACATTTTCTATTTAACTACTTATTGTGAAGTGGAGACAAAATGAATCTTAGTGATCAAATTTAAATGTGGAGTATGTGGGGATGAAGAAATTAAAGCTAATTCTCAGCATTCTTCTTAAGTAGAATCTGAAATAAATTACAAAAACACGTAAGGACTTCTGTTTTTATATATGAAATTTTTTATGCATACATGATAATGGACATCCATAGAAAAAAGATGCTATAACTGTGTATTGAAAACAAATCCCTACAGAGCTACAAAATTCAGGATGGAAATAATGTATTTTAGTTATCAAAATATAAATTAAAACTGTAGTTATATGAATGAATGAGATAGCTAAAAATTGTCTTTTAAGTATAATATAATCAGTGATTATTGTTTATCACTGAAATAATCATGTTAGGAAAATAGACAATCACAAAGTGAACTTTATTAAATTTTATAATTTCATAATCTATTCAAATTAAATTCTAGAAACCCAGTTACTGATCATCCTACATCTTCTCACAAAATATCATCACCTCCTAAAAACTGTGCAGTGTTTTCCAGATTAAGTAAAATTTGAGTGGACAAGACTGAAGATGCATTTATTTGAAAATATTTTTTATGAACTATGAAAATAAAATTAATTTAGTGAATAGGAAACAATATCTTAACACCTGAAACAATGATAAATAAAGGTGTTCCTCAAATATATTTCTAGTTAGCATAGTTTCAACAGGATTACTGTTTATCAGAAATATTATCTTATATTCATATCCTACTATGCATGTTACAACTGTGCAAAACAGTTGTCTAAATGAAAAAAATAAGAAATACTGGTCAATGAAGATTAAGAAAGAAGAATGGTGATTACGTTTGTTGCATTTCATAATATCATCTCAGTAGTAACAAGACTTGAATTGTATTTAACTTCATTAATGTGGCTTCAAAGTTTGAAACATCAATTTTGAAATGAAATTTATTTAAGATATTTATACTAAAGGTGACTGACTAGAAACACTGCACTTAGCATAAGTCATGCACTCTTGTTTTCAATTAATAATGTGGTAAGAATACAATATGAAATCTATCTTCTTTAAAATATCTTAAGTGAAGAAGCCAGTATCAGCCATAGATACAGTGTTGTAGAGCAGATCTCTACTGTGCAACCATCTTGTGCATCTGAAATTTTATCACCATCGAAGAGCAGCCCTCCATTTTTCTCTCACCGTAAACCCCTGGCAACCACCTTTGTACTCTCTGTATCTATATAATTCACTATTTTAGAAGTCTCAAAAAAGTAGACTCATTCATATTTGTCTTTCTGAAATTAGCATATTTTGCTGAACATAATGACTTTCAGGTTCCTCTAGCTTTCATGTTTATCAATATTTTCTTTCTTTCAGGCTGAATAATTTCAGAGGTATGGAAATATTCTATTTTCATTTTAAGTTCACCAGTTGCAAGACATGGGTTTCTCCTATCTCTTTATTAGTAGCAGATGCTGCAGCTGCAATGACCCTGAAAGCATAGACCTCTCTTCCATATCATGTTTTGGTTCATGTACAGGTGAAGATGGTATTGCTTGAGCCATGTTTTAAATTTTTCTTTAGCTTTAATTTTATGGATTTAGTTTACTGCAGAATACATATACTGCTTTCCCTAGTGACTGTAGTATCATACATTTCCATCTATAGTTTTCAAGGAATCCAATTTCTCTATGTTCTAATACCTGTTACATTTGTTTGCTTGTTATACCACCCATCCTAACAGAGGCAAGATGATATTCATTGTGGTTTTGATTAGTGACACTGATGACTTGTTTATATATCTGATGGCCATTTGTATATTCTATGGAAAACAGTCTATTTTAATTTTTTGCCTATTTGTAGTAGGGTAGCTAAATATTATCATGGAATATTTAGAATAATATAAACAAATATAAGATACTCAATGTCATTGATCAAATGACTTACTATTGTTAAGATTTCAGATTCAATGCAAACTTCATCAAAATTCTGGCTGAAATCATGGTAGAAAATGATGAGTAAGCCCTAGAATTCATACAAAAGGAAAACTGAAATAGAAGTATTCAGTCCTTTTTATTCCAAACTTTATCACAAAGCCTAGTTTTCCTGTCTGCAATGCAGCTATGGCATGTTGAGATATAACTTTGTTTTCAACTCCAGTCACAGCTAGGCCTCAGTGGTCCAGTGATGCTGTCATTCTCCTGGGCAGGACTGTACCAGCTGGAGACATCCCGGGGTGAATCAAATCTTCCTCTTTGATCTAGGAACATCACTGATGCCATCTGAGTCATTTGCTACTTTTGTTTCTGCTGATGCTCTGAATAAAGTTGTGGCAAGCTCTGGGTCTGGGGACTTTGCTGCCCAGAGCAACATGGATCAGACCAAAGCTCAGCTTCTTAAGTCTCATTTCTGTCTACATATCCACAGATTTGCCTTGCGCTGTTCTGGCTCTCAGGAGACTCGTACCTGATGCAGAGGTTCCAGTAATGTCCCCTTTCCCTGTTCCCTTCATATTTTTCCACCCAAGACAAGGTGTTAAGCTACCAAAAATAGTGTCCTGCAAGTGAAAATATAACTGACAGAATGAGGTCAAGTGTCGACAAATCATAAATCTCATAAGGAACTTGCAGCAAATATGAAGATATCTTTCAACTCAACCAGAAGCAAAAGCACATGGTTTGCAACTGAAAAATGTGGGAAGGGATTTAAAAAAGACTTTCATCTAAAGAAGATATACAAATGATAATTTGTTAATGAATGTATAGTCACATCATTAATCATTAGGAAAATGTAAAGTAAAAACACAAATAGATAATGCTTAATAATCTGAGATGTATAATGGATATTGGGAAGTAGGAATATAGTGTTCACATACGAAGGGGCACAAGAGAGGAAGGAAGGAGAAAGAAAGAGAAGGAAAAAATTGAAAATAGAGGGAAAATGGAAACAAAGCTTTTGTGCACAGGGAGGGGAAGTGGTCATGAGGGGTGAAAGAAAAAAAAAAGCACTACTAGCATGTTGCAAATCAAAACAACAGGAAATAACAGTGTTGTGGAGGATTTGGAGAGGCTGAAAATTTTATATGTACTGATGATGGCATTGTAAAATGGTTCAGGCATTTTGGAAAACAAATTTTAAATTATAAAAATTGTACACATAAACTTAATATATGATATAGCAGATAGATTCCTGGACATATTTCTAAGGGAATCAAAAGCATGTGTTCACCCAGACACCTGCATATGAATGTGCATAGAATCATTCTTCAGAGAAAGCATAGAATGGAAATAACTCAAATGTCCATTATCTGATGGCTCGATAGGTATAACATCATCTACCTATATAATGGAATATTATTCAGTCATAAAAATGAAGTTCTGGGCCAAAGATTTAGCTCAGTGATACCACCAGCTGCCTCACAAGACCAAGGACTGGAATTTGACCCCAGTACCAAAACAAAAACAAAAAACAAAATAAAACAAAACAAAAATGAAGTTCTAATTATGCTATAGCATATTATGTTAAATAAAACATATAGCATATTATGTTAAATAAAAGCCAAGCACAAAATGTCACGTACTGTATTATTTTATTCATAGAAAATTTGTGGAATAGGCAAATCAATAAAACTAGAAAGTAGATGGAAGTTTTCGGGGGCTGGAGAGTCTACAATGAGAAGTAACTGCTAATGACCGTGCAGCTTTCTTTTTCGTGGATCAAAATGTTTGGATTTTGATAACAGCGCTGGGTGTAAAATTTTAAATACACTAAGGCTACTCAGTAGAATCTACATTTTATGGTGAATTACTTATTACTTTTTAAAGAATAATAAACCGTTTCTGCTTGGTAGGGGCTCTGATTATTTTTGATGGATTCCCCACTGTTTTTATATTCTTATTTTCACCTGTGACATCAGATTTCGCAGAAAAGAATTAAGGGATGGTAAATATTGACAAGATGAAGACATATATTTAATTCAAGTAAATGAGATTAACCTACACTGTGTTGATTATGAAAAATTCATGAGTAAGGATATATGGCTTTATGTCTGCTTGTTTATGGAAAACTTTAAATCGCACTGATTATGCTAAAAATCATTGATGAGTTAAATTAATTAAATTATTCTCTCATCTGAACAGATTTGAGATTGTCACAAGAAAACCTTAAATGTGTAATTTAAAACTACTCAAAAGGGAGAGGGGTTTAGCTCAGTGATTGTGTCACCTACCTTGCAAGCACAAGGATCTGAGTTCAATTCCCAGTACAAAAAAAACAAAACAAAACAAAAAAACTGCTGGACAATGGAGTTGAATAGAAAAATAATTAAATAATAATTATTAGGGCATATTTGTTTTTAATGCATTGAAAATTAATTATAGAAATATTATAATAACTAAAAAATAATTACTACCCCCCCAAAGAATTATGGGTAAAAAACAAGTGACGGATATAGAAAGACAATATCTAAACAACATAATATAAGGAGATGGATTTAAACTAAGATTTCATGAGGCAGAGATGAGAGTAAAAAGCTCAGATAGTGCTGAATGAAAGTGATAACAATGAAAAAATAAAATAATTGTAAACCAGTCTATTAAAAATTAGAACACATTCTTAAAAAGGTGAATGTTTTTGCTTTCAGAAAAAATACCCTACCAACTACCCTGAAATGTGAAGGAATATTGTAAATCGTTAACCAAATACTTATTTATGAGATTAAATTTTCATCTCTGGTTTAACATGAACAAATACTCCTTTTGTTTATCGGTCTTTCTACTAGTCATTCTTCCTCGTAACTAAGAAAGGCCATTCGGGTCTACTTCTTTTCTCAGAAAAACATCACAGAACAGCCTAAGCTTCTTCCACATAATTACACACTAGAATAAGCCTCCTCTGTTGCACAGTTTTCCAGTTTAAAGTGAATATTTATATGCTGATGGACAGGGATAAATTCAATTATGTAATGATCCTAAAGGGCTGTAATATATAGATTAATGGAAGAGCCCTTGCCTACTATACACAAGCTCTGGGGTAGTTTTGGAAAACATGATTTCATTAAGGATTTCTATATTAATTTATTAAGAGAATACTAATAAAACCACGAAGACTAAAGGTGAATATGGAATGAATAAATCGTTTAAACCAACTCCAGGGTGATAAAACTAATATTATATAGAATAATTTTTTTCACAGTCATAATTACAAAGGGCCAGGGCCAGGGATTTAGCTCAGTGGTTCCACTGCCTGCCTCGAAAGCACAAGGACCCAAGTTCGATCCCCAGTACCCCCCCAAAAAAAATCAGAGTTGTGAATATGGAGTAACATCCTGTCTGACTTGGGTAAATTAAATAATATCCAACTGTGTTAGTTTGCTTCCTATTACTGTAATAAATACCTGAGGAAAAAACATATAAAGAGAAAAGTAGGCTCTGACTTAGGCACAGAAATTGGGAATATTTGAGACATGATCATTTGTTCCCATTGCTTTTCAGCCTGTGGTGAGACAACATGTCAAGGTGGGAAACAAATGGCAGGGCAAAAGTTTTACTTTAAAGTTGGAACATGAGAAAAGAAAAGAGAGAGATGACAGCCCCACAGTTCAAAAGCGTGATCCCAGTGACATAGACCTTCTTTCAAACCCATATTGAGAGGTTCGACCTCTCAGTAGCACCAGGAGGAAGGCCCAGCTTTTACCACAAGGACTTCTGATTCAAGATCCAAATTATACTATCAATCAGCTTAACTATGTGGAATTTGCTATGTATCATTACTTAAACCCTTTAACATATACTTTTAATCGTGACTAACATAATCCCTCTTCTATCACTCACTCCTCCACAGTCTCTTCTCATTCTCTCCCATCTCTGAAAAAGGACGACATTGTAACACTGAGCAAAGAATAGGACAAAAGGACCTGATGTCTGCTTTTTACGATGCACATTGAGGTTCTTCTCCAAACGAACAAGTACGACTTGCCTTTCACATTCTTATTGAATAAAAGTTATAGTGAATAATTACATTACTTCATTGCCTCAAGCTACTATTCTAATTTTACACATAGAACACTTTCGTGCAAAGCTTAAGCATAATTTTCAGTTTATGAAGTCATATAGCTAATGAATTAACATAAATAAGCAGTGTTTTTTTGAGAAATATTTAGGAGTGAATTATGAAAAAAATTTACTCATTATACATGTTTGTGAAAACATACATAGTGCTCACTTATTGAACATTTTCAGTTCATTTTGTTTTACTACCACTTTAGCAGATAAAGACACCTAACGAATGCCTCTGTATTCAATTCTCCATAACAATATGGCAGCGTGCATGTGTGTATTTGTAAAAAGTTATTTTAATTCCTATTGTATGTTGTTTTTTATGCTTATTTTGCCTTGATTTGTGTTTTATTTCATTTCCTGCAACACAAAGGTAAAGAACAATCATAAGAATAAACTTAATAAAATGATAATTATATATATATATATATATATATATAATTATCATTTTATTAAGTTTATTCTTATGATTGTTCTTTACCTTTGTGTTGCAGGAAATGAAATAAAACACAAATCAAGGCAAAATAAGCATAAAAAACAACATACAATAGGAATTAAAATAACTTTTTACAAATACACACATGCACGCTGCCATATTGTTATGGAGAATTGAATACAGAGGCATTCGTTAGGTGTCTTTATCTGCTAAAGTGGTAGTAAAACAAAATGAACTGAAAATGTTCAATAAGTGAGCACTATGTATGTTTTCACAAACATGTATAATGAGTAAATTTTTTTCATAATTCACTCCTAAATATTTCTCAAAAAAACACTGCTTATTTTTTTAATTTTTTTGTGGGGAGTACCGGGGATTGAACTCGGGTCCTTGCGCTGGCAAGGCAGGCCACCGAACCACTGAGCTAAATCCCCTGCCCAATTTTTTATATTTTTAAGAGTTAATGTTTGCTGATTTATCATGTTAATAAAATACATAAATATTCTGTTTTGTGATGTTGGCCATATAATATCTAACATTTGAAAAAGAACACTTCTTTCTATGAGGTACTGTATTTGTCTGAATTCAGACATTTTATTTGCAACTCCAAAAACTCAATTTATAAACAAATGATCAGTGCTCTTCTAAGCCATGGATTCATTTAAAGCATCATTGTTTAAGAAAAATATTTTATTTATGTCTAATGTATTTATTTATTTATATTAACATATCTTTTAAAATTGTGTATTAAATATATTAAATATTTCTCTTTTTTCTCTCATGATAAAAATAAAATTTCATAATTATATGATACACTGATAACTGCCAAATCTTATTAAAATTTAATCATGTTATTAGAGATTATTGAAATATAGGTACTTGTCTATTTATTAAGATTATAATAATAATTATGAGTAGATTTTTGGCTTCTGTATCTTTATAAACTCCTATATTCTCCTCTTAAATTTAAACTTTAATTTTAAATAAACTAGGAATAATGAAAAAAATCTCTAAATGAGAAAGAGTTTTGTGTTTCTTCAGTTTTACCATGGGAAGGAAGAGAAATATAGAGATAAGACAGAACAGAAAAACAGAGCAAAGCATATTAGATCTCTGTGTAAAATCAGTTTTTAAAAATTTGGAATAAAGAGCAAAGAACTAGCTATGCTTGATATTTAATGACCACTAAAGTATGGATACTTCTTACTGGTTATGGTTTCCATAAACAGCACAAGATTCTGAAGATCTATTATAGGTATTTTGATCCTACTTTTATTAAGAGTAATGAGGTTTGGACAAGGGGAAATTAATGAGAACCAAGACCTGTCATATAAAGGTACAAGATCCCAATAATGAATGTAACTGTACTGTATACCTAAAATATACCAATAAACTCAACAACAACAAAAAAAGAGTAATAAGGTTCTTGAAAGTGCAGGTCTAGTATACCTAAAATGTACCAATAAACTCAACAACAACAAAAAAAAGAGTAATAAGGTTCTTGAAAGTGCAGGTCTAGTGCAGCTATAGTGTTTGGCCTATGTATATTCCACATACTTGGAAAAACTTTAATAATAAATTAACAAAAAAGTGAGGTCAATACAGTGTGTGCTGTTGTAATGTCTGCCTACTTCTGTGCACGTCAAGATGAGGAGTAAGATTAGTTGTATTTATTTTAATATCTGAAATATATATTTTAAATTATTGAAATATATGTGTATGTATGCATATTTATGTTTTCAGCTCATTTCCAGATAAATTTTGGATAGCAGAGAGGAGATCTTGAATAAGAGAACTTCAAGTACTTCACAGTTCAATATTAACTCTAGTATTTACTTTCCTTCTTTCTTTTTTCTTTTCTTTCTTTTTTATTTTTTTTGATACCAGGGATCGAACTGGGGCCCTTGGGCTTCCAAGGCAGTCAGCGGAGCCACTGAGCTAAATCCCCAGCTATTTACTTTCATGTTAAAAGTTTTCCCTGAAAGATACTTTCTTACTTACTAATTATAACACTGAAGAAAAATATGCTTCTATCTAGATTACATTTGAGATTCATGAAAGCTTTCATCAATATCTGAACAATTGCTCATATTCAGTATTTTCAATCGTACCTAGGATTTAAGAATAATTACAGACCTCTCCATTATACTTAAATTAAATATTTACAAATATGCTTATTCCAGGGAGATTCAGATATTTATGATTGATTGCTGTTCAGATAAAATTTGTCTCAGAATTATAGCAAGACTAAATGTATTGGTGGCACACACTAGAAATACTTGTATATAGGAAATTGTTTTCAAAGTTGAAGTTAGTATAAATCACCATGTTTTACTACTATTCACTAGTCAAAATATAATAACTGATAAACAGAAACAAAAAATTAAAAATGAGGTTTTTTGTTTACATACACAGAGAATACTGAAAAATGTCATAACCATAATTTGTATGGATTCTCTTAGTTCAACTAAACAGCTATTTTTTTTTGCCCACAGGGGAGAAATTATACTGATTCTATGAAATGAGGAGAAATTTCCAGATAAATTTTAAGCAATTATAGATTATGATAAGAAATTAAATGGTAAAATAGAAACAATATCTTTTAACATACATGTACAGTTCAAATATTTCCCTCTTCTAAAGAAAAATATTTAAAATTTAAATTACAGAGTATAATGTGATTTGTAAATAATTATAATTTAACTTCTTTCTTTCATATTCTTATTCTTTTTGTTTCTTTCTCTTGTCTAATTCTTGTGGCTAATGATTCCAGAACTATATTGAAAAAGAGTGGTAATGAAGGACATCCTTGTTCTTGATTTTAGGGTGAAAATTTTCAGTAGCTTCAAGTAAATCCTAGAAACTGACAAACTGTGGAAACCATTACTGTGGTACTTTTAATCACAGCAGCAAGATCTGCTGTTCTATAACCAAATCCAACATAAAATAGGAATTTGTAAGCAGTGAGTTTCCCCTTACAGTGGTTTTACCCTGTGTGTGATGGGGAGGGGTATTTAAGAGGAATAGGGGGAAATAGAGGGGTAAAAGCATTGAAATATGGTAGAAGCAAAGCTGAAGGACAAAGTACGATTACCAAGCCGGGAGTTGGAGAAGAGAATAGAAGAGAATCAATGAAAGAGAAAGCAAGAATACAGAAGCAACCCAGAAAGACTATAAGATGATGTTCAAACACTTGAAAATATGAAAAAAATCAATAAACACAGTTGAGAGAAAGAGAAAAAAGATGAACAAAACAAAGGAAACAATAAAAGTAAAAACTTAACCCAAAAAAGACAAAAAAAAAAAGTAAAACTAAGAAAGAAACAAAAAAAACAATAAAACTCTTCTAGTATCCACAGTTCCATGGCAGTGCCCAAGTCAGAGCCCAAACCGGTGCTGGGTGACCCCACCAGATCCACAGTAGGATTAATGCTGGGTGCAGGGGTGATCATGGTCTCTGGATGCAGGGGTTGAGGCTAGGGTCTTCAGCCTGCAGCTTTCTGGTTATCTTTGCACTGCCTACCCACATCTCATAATCTGGTTGATTTCTGATTTACTCACAGTTGCCAGGGTGCTCTCAAGGACAGCCCAAGGCTATTCCTATTCTCATGTACAGTTGAACCCTCCTGGTCCTTGCATGGCCTCCTCTGTTTCACTCCACTGGAACATTTCTCTCCTGTCTCACGACACAGAGTAGGGCAAGAGGGGGGCTGTTATACTCAATACCTTCACCACTTCTGCTGCACTCCCTAACCTTCTTGTCACTAGAGTTTCCAGTTTCCTTTAGAAGGCACAATTTGGATATCAAAATATTTATTGTATCTAAAGTGACCAGTAAACTGCATACTGGTCAATCAGAATGTATTATGGTATTTATTGAAATGTGACATTCTGATAATAGTTGTGATTAACACACTTGTGGTAGAATTTCAAAACTCATGGATTTCAAAAAATAGATACTTATACATGTTGAGTTTAACTCAGAAAAATGCCCAAATTTTGGGGAATTTTAATTTCTGAGCTCAGAGTTAGCTTGATTTGACTAAACCACATTCTCAATTAAATATATATTTCATAGATATTTATCAGTACTCTCCATATGTTAAATGGAGTTTGTAGGTACTTTTTGGGGAGGCATCCACAGCCGTTAGTGAATTATCAAATTGTTATGGATTACCAAAAAAGATAAAAGAAAAAAATCTAATGCAGATTTCATGGCCCTTTTTATTTCCAAAAGTTTGATTCAGTCCAAATATGTAGTTAAAAACTACTTCTGCTCCAAAGCATGATTGTTAACTAAGAATATCAATGCATCTTTGTAATAAATAATTTGTGATGTGACAAAAATATAATTTGCTTATTTTGAAACCTAATCTTGAACCAGAAATTATTAGCTTGCTGAGTCTGCCTTGTTAGAAGTATACTCACTGTACAATTTCCAAACAGTGAGTAAATTTACCCACTGAAATTTCACTTAATCCAAAACCATTAAACCCTTAAAAGAGAGAGAAGGGGGTGGTACAAACTCATGAGCACCACTAAAGGTTTGTATAATTAAAGAGCATGTTGTTCTTAGAGAAAAATGTGCCTCAGCAGCAATTGTTGTCATCAGTCAACTTTATAGTCATTATTGTCTACAAAGAAGCACCAGGGAAGGAAAGACTCATTCAGCGGCTGCCAACAGCAGCCTCGCTGTTCACACACTGCCTGTTAAAGCATCACAAAGAATTACATTATTTGCCATTTCCCATTATGTCGATCACAAAATTTCACATGGAGCTTAATTTGGCCCATGCCAACAAAAATTCTTGCTGCTTTTTTCTTTCACAAATAATGTACTCTATCACGAATTTCAGCTGTGTTTAAGGACAAAAAAATACCTTTCTAGATAGAAAGCCAAAGATTGAAACAGCAAATCATCTACACTAGCAAAAAGGAGTTTACTCAAAGCATTCGATCCTCCAGTACTACATCTGTAAAAGGGTTACAATTTTACTTAATTGGTTAAGATGAGTATTGACTCTAATGAGAGCTCTGTCAACATGGTATATGGAAAATAGTGAATAACTGACAAACTACTGACAACTATAACATATCACAAACACAACTGGAAAAAAGGAGCATCTCTCCAATTTATTATAAATTTACTTACTAAAGTTGTGTCTATATATGTATGTTTATTGGGTGTATAAATATAGTCAGTTATAATGCTAGTGAGTAATATTTGCAAGTCATTTTCTTTTAAGAAGAGACATAATTTGAGCAAGGCTCTCAGGTTTATACAACCTCTGATAGACTCATATTTACTGAATAGTAAAATAAGGCTTCTCAAGCACAGAAAAATGATTTTTCAGGAAAGGAATCTAGATGATCATGTACTAATACTATATTAAAATTGAAATAAAAGAGGATCACAAAGATTGAGTAATAGTTTTTTTTAACATTTTGGTAGTCTTTCAAAGATGAAAATGAAGAATAAAAGAAATCAAAAAAAGGTAGCTATCATTGTAATCACTTTGTAACTATTTCTTTTACATTCTTTTTGTTTCCTGTATTTCTATTGAAATTCCTTTACTTTATAAAATTTCCTTCATTTCCAGAGTTGAAAATTGGGCATGCATATGTGTGTGTGTGTGTGTGTGTGTGTGTATGTATGAAAATCTGATTTTCTGACTACACTTCTCTCTTCAAAATATTAAAAAATTATGTTATTTAAAAATAATTTTTTTTTGTACCAGGGATCTAACTCAGGACCTTCTGCTTGCAAGGCAAGTGGCATCATCACTGAGCTAAATCCCAGCCCAGTCCATATTTATATTATAAAATAAAAGACAGGTAAGAGGAGAAAATGAAAAGAAAATAAAAAAGATTGAAATTCAGTGCAGAGAATATATCTAAAAGCATACCTTGGCTTAGTACAATTGTTTTACATGTTTTATATGTTCTTTGGTCTATTAGTGTGATATTCAATCTGTATATATGATAATTAACTTTATAAAGTCTTGTAAGATACATAAATTAATCTTATGCTGGAAAACTAAAAAGTGAGTGAGGGAGGGGAAAAAAGAAGGGAATTTAAATTCATTATGTAAACATAACAATTCCCTAGAGTGATGTGTACATTATAAACTGTAAACACATATTAATTTAAAAAATAAAAATTTAATTGATAAATAAATAAATGCATTTCATATAGGGTTGTGTTTGTCAGGTAGTTTATGTTAGGGAAATATTTTCTAATAAATAATATTAACTAAATGTAAATTTCCCAGGGCCAGAGATTTAGCTTAGTGGTGTCACTGCCTGCCTTGCAAGCGCAAGGTCCCAAGTTTGATCCTCAGTAACAAAAATATATAAGTAAACAAGTAAATAAATAAATAAAAATAAACTTCCCAACTTTTCATGGAAATACAGCTAAATCACATTACAAGATAACTAACATACCAAAAATAATATTATAATTGAAGCTTATTGAAGATAACAGTATTTTAATATTTTAATACTATCTCAGAATATATTATTAAGGTTTTTAAAATGTGGTGCTTTTTATCTCAATTAAATGTTATTCATGTTGTTATCCAGATAATTTTCAACTTCTCAAAATTGAAGTGATTCAATTTCTTTGTTTTTAAATAAAAATAAAAAGTACACAATAGAGTTTATGGCTGATATATACACAGAGAGTGTATATAGAGACTTTTTATATGTATGTGTAGCCTTTAAAGATCAAAAGCATTACTGTCTTACAATCTTTGTGATTTGGCTTCATTTTAATTTTGATATATTTATTAGTATTTATATAAATTCCTCTCCTATAAAATCAGAGTAATAAAGAACTATTTTGATGATGCACAATTGTACACAATTATATTTTAAAATAAAATACAGAAATGTTTAAAGAACTGAGTCACTAATTTCATAATAAAAGTTTTCCAGTTCTTTCATCTGTTTGACCAAGACATATCAACTCAAAATATCTTTAAAGGTGAAATTTAAGAGTCTAAATCATACTAAATTCTACCTCCTTCTTTCAGTAATTTATGTTCACTCATACACATGACAATTGAGGATTTCATTAAGCTCACTTATATATTTTGGTTATGATATATAAACATAAGGAAGATATTTTGAGCAATTTG
The DNA here is from genome assembly GCF_012274545.1 of Fukomys damarensis. NCBI lineage: Eukaryota > Metazoa > Chordata > Mammalia > Rodentia > Bathyergidae > Fukomys > Fukomys damarensis. The sequence goes on from NW_022900924.1 coordinate 26,827,905, forward strand.
TATTAATATTAGTCACCATCAGACGTGTTTCTATCACTGACTTACAGAAATGGGATACAATATAAAGTTCTTATTTTGGTTTATTTATACAATTTTGAGATTGAAATTGAGAATAAATTTATCACCAAAGACTTTCCAGAATAAAATCAGATGAGACTTCAACAGCAAGGATAAAAGGATAGAGGTTGTATGCATGTTTATTGGAATATATAAAATATACTATAGAAAAAAGTGTTACTTTTTAATAGATGACATGTCATCATGAAAAATATTTTTACAGATATACTTAGTCATGTAGATGTAATAATATTTTCATTTTTGGCAATTATTAAATTTGCTATTTGAGCTGTAATATAATTTTGCAGATCTCAAAAGATCATAAATGCACAATTATTCTTTATTATAGCAGATATAAGCAGAGTGTTATGGCTAAATAACTATACTTATATAAAGGATTGCAGTAAGAAGTATTTTTTAAAGATAATTATTTTATTTGATTTTATAAAATGTAAAAAGTGATGTAATTAGTTGCTTGTTATCTCATACTTCTTTTAGTCCCTTCTCAAAAAAATAGTCAGTTACTCATAATTCTACATACAAGACTTCTAGAATTTCTTTGAATACAGGGTTTTCTATTCCAGAAAACACTAAAAAGTGTGAGTAGTCAGGTCTGAGGGCAGAAGACAACAGAGACTTGCACCTCACCCCAGTAAATGAAAAAGGCCAGTATTAGAAGCTGTGTATGACAATCTGTTTTGCTGCACTATGGAGATGGCAAAATCTGAGAAGCTAGTACTAGTGGACATGTTTAATCTAGACAAATATTAATCATTGGCACTGTGGCAGGATTATAAAATTTGAAGGCTTTCTTCAACTAAAGGGGCTTACCTGTGCTCCTATAAACATAGGTGCCCATCAGTTGGAAACTGGACAAAGAAGATGTGGGTTTTCTATAAAATGGAATATTATTTAGCCATAAAGAATGAGAAGTTAGATTCATTCATAGGAAAATGGATACATATTGAAGATATACTCCTAAGTGAAATAAATAAGTCACACATGTGTAAATACCAAATAGTTTCTCTGGTGTGAATAAACTATAACAGTACATAAGATCCTAATGATATAATGGACATTGTAAAATAGGAAGAAAGGGGCTAAAGCTGTAGGGAAAGTGGGAAGGGTAGAGGAAAGCTAATAAAGGAAAAGTAAAAAAATGAGAAAGTGAAAAAAATGGAAATGAAGTGTTTGTAAAGGGAGAGTAGAGGAGGGGTGAAGGGAGGGCAGGGGTATGGGGAAAAAATGAGAAACAAGACCTGTCATGTAAAGGTACAAGATCCCAATAATGAATGTAACTGTACTGTATACCTAAAATGCACCAATGAACTCAATGAGGAAAAAAAAATAAAGGGGCTTACCTTACTAGATGAATAGTACCCATTATGAGCATATAGCCAAAGTAACAACTCAGAGATATTATTCCACAACTCTCTAAAAATTTAATAAAATCCTCAAAAACAAGGGAAGCCACAAGAATGCTCTAGGGTTAAATTCCTACCAGTACAGAAAATTAGGAAATCAAAGATTTCATTTGATATTTAAAAGAAAATTATTGACTATAAAAATCTGTTATTTTACTGCAGGCCTGAATTTGTAACTAGATATGAAATATAATGATGTATATTAATTTTGTACTTTCTTCAATAACAAACATTATTTTAAAAATCACTGCAAGTGATAAATGAAAGTGGCCATTCCACTTCCATAAAAGGTAGCTTTTGTTATTATAATTCAGCACTACTCAGTGATGATTTGCAAAAAGACAAACAATTACACTGTTAGTCCTGCCATACCATCAGTAAGTGTACGCACATCCTAGGGACCAGCTGTGTAGACCAGAGTGTCATGGAGGAAGGCAGACCCCAGACAAGCCCTGCCCCAACCCCAGAGTTGCCTGCACATATGTGCAAGATGTGGTCTGTCTAGAAAAGAGCTGCACAGGCATGCACGCTTCATCCAGAGCCCCACATACCATCAGCCATAGTTAAGGGCCCACCCGAAAAAGAACTACACAGATACACAAGTAACAGCCAAAAGCTCACCCTGAAACCACTGATAAGTGCCTGGAAACTCTAGTCAGAAGCCTACACAGACAACAGAAATTGAGATACACAGCCCCAGCCAACCCCCCCCCCAGACAACAGCTACATTGGGGACCCATTGAGAGGGAAACCTAGGTACCATGCCAAGTATGCACAGGCACAAGCCAGAAGCCTGCCCAGACAACAGATCAGCTCAGGTATACAGAAGGCCACCATTCTTAACACAGCAATTGGTATACTGGAGAATAGCAGAGTGAAAGCTGCTCAGTGGCTTACTGAGAGAGAATTGAAGACCACTGGTTGCCTCAACAAAGGCACAGCAAAGGCACAGCAGTATGCATTTGTAGAAATGAGAAGACACAGAAATAAGTGTCAAAACCAGACTTCAATATAACCTAAGGGAAGACCACAAAGAGATGGAAGAAACTGGTATCAACCAACTGGACTCCCTGAACTGTCAACAAAAGAGCACCTGGAAAAAGTGAAATGAAAAATAATTTCTGAGAAAATAGCAGAGATTGTGCCTATAGTACAAGACCTGATTCATAAATCTAGAGTGGACACAGATGAAAAGAACTGAGGACCTGAGTAACATGATGGAATCCCAATATAGAAAACAAATGGAATCCATAAAACAGATGCAAACAGATCTCCAGTAGATTAAAAATTCCACTGAAAGTTTATGCAGCAGAACAAACCAATGTGAGGACTGAATTGCAGATATAGAAGATAGGATTGCAATTAGTGATCAGGAAAAGAAGAATCTCTTAAAACTAGTCAGAAACAATGAGAGATCAATCCAGCAGCTGCTAGATGATTCAAAGAAAAATAACATAAGACTGACCAGAGTCAATGAATAAACAGGAGAGGGTGCAGATGACATTAAGAAAAAAAAAAAAAAAAAACCTGTTCACAGAAGTAATGGCAGAATACTTCCCAAAAAGGAGAAAAGAACTTGACATATAGATAGCTGAGGCTTATAAAACTGCAACTAGCCATGACAAAAAAAGAAATCTGCACAGGATCAGGGATTTAGCTCAGCAGTTCGGTGGCCTGCCTCCCAAGAGCAAGGACCCGAGTTCGATCCCTGGTACACATTAAAAAAAAAAAAAAAACTACACAAAACTATATAATAGTTACAATTCCAGAAACCCAAAAGAAGAACAAAATTCAATAAGCAGTTAGAGAAAAGAAATCACATACAAAGCAAAGCCTATCAGAATCATAGAAGACTTCTCAATAAAAACCCATAAGGCAAGAAGAGCATGGAGTGATGTACTGCATGCCCCAAAGAAAAACAACCTCCAACCCAGATTGTTGTACCCTGCAAAACTATCTTTCAAAACTGATGGAGAAATCAGATACTTTTATGATAAAGAGTACCTTAGGAACTTCATGAATACAAAACCATCACTCCAAAAATTTTAGACAATATCCTAGAAAAGACAATGAGGATCACAACCCCAGGAAGCCCAGCAAAATGAATCTTTCAGGCATGACAAGAAATTAACTATAAAGGAGGAGGACCCAACAAAAAGAAAAAGTTATGGCAGGATAAGTTAATGCATATCAATTATAACCATCAATGTTAATGGTCAATTCACCAATCAAAAGAGAGACTGGCAGAGTGAGTCAAGAAGAAAGTTCCAATACTCATATATAAGAAACACAATTCAAAAAGGAACTCATATACCAAAGACAAAGGGTGGAAAACAATAATCCATGTGATAAGAACCCAAAAAATCAGGGGTAGCTATCCTATCTGCAGATCAAGTGGATTTCAAACCAACACTGGCTAAGGGAGACAAAGAAGGACACTTCATCCTTGTCAAGGGAACAGTCCAAGAGGAAGAAGTGACAATAATGAATATAGATGCACCAAACACTAGTGTAAACAACTGTATAAAATACATACTAACAGACACGAAAAATCATATAAGAACTAACAAAGTAATAGTGGGGAAACTCAATATCATGTTGTCACAGGTAGATAGATCAACCAGACAGAAAATAAACAATAAATTCAAGAACTCATTCACACTCTTGAACAAATAAGCTTAGTGAATGTTTACAGAGTGTTCCACCAAAAAAAATCAGAATAAGCATTATTTTCAGCTGCACATGCATCAATTCCTAATATAGACCACTCACTCACTCATAGAACTCATTAAGTGCAAAGTAATTGAAGTTATCCCATGTGTATTATCAGACCCCAGTGCAATGAAATAAAAAAATAGCAAAATAAACTGTAGGAATTTCATGAACAAATGGAAATTGAATAACACACTTCTGAATAATCAATGTGTCACAGAGGAAACTAAAAGTGAAATCATACAGTTTCTACAATTAAATAGCAATGAGAATAAAACATATCAGAATCTATGGGACACAATGAAAGCAGTCTTACAAGGGAAATTCATAGCAGTGAGTACTCATATAAAGAAAAAAGAGCAAGCTCAATTAAATAACCCAATGAGAAATATCAATATTCTAGAAAAAGAAGAGCAGGACAAACACAAAGCTGATATAAGGGAGGAAATTACAAAGATCAAGGCAGAAATTAATTCAATGGAGACTAAGAGAAAAATTCAAAAATTATTGAAGGCAAGAGTTGATTATTTGAAATAATAACAAAAAATTTGCTTTTTTTCTCATTGAGTTTATTGGTACTCTTTAGGTATAGAGTACAGTTACATTCATCAGTGGGACCTATAATAAACAAAATTGACAAACCCTTAACTAAATTTATCAAAAATAGGAAAGAAAAGGCCCAAATCCATGCAATTAAGAATGAAAAGGGTGGAGGAGGGGGTGAAGGAAGGGCAGGGACAAGGGAAAAAATGAGAACCAAGACTACCTGTCATGTAAAGGTACAAGATCCCAATAATGAACGTAACTGTACTGTATACCTAAAATGTATCAATAAACTCAATTTAAAAAAAGAATGAAAAGGGTGCAAAAAAAATGTAGCCAGGGATTTAGCTTAGTGGTTCTGCTGCCTGCTGCAGGACAAGAGTTAAATCCCTGGTAAGAAAGAAAGAAAGAAAGAAAGAAAGAAAGAAAGAAAGAAAGAAAGAAAGAAAGAAAGAAAGAAAGAAAGAAAGAAAGAAAGAAAGAAAGAAAGAAAGAAAGAAAGAAAGAAAGAAAGAAAGAAAGAAAGAAAGAAAGAAAACAGTAAAATTACAGTGGACCGAGCAAAAATTCAGAGGATCAATACCTAATTTGAGAACCTATACACCAAGTTGATGGAAAACACAGGAGAAATGGACAGATTCTTAGATATGTATTCATTACCAAAGTTGAAAGAAGACCTAAAAACTCTAAACAACTCAATATCAGTCAATGAAATTGAAAATGTAATTAAAAACTTACCAACTAAGAAGATCCCAGGCATTGATGGCTTTACTACTGAATTCTCCAAGATATTTAAAGAGGAACTACTGCCACTACTGTTTAAGCTCTTTAATGAAATGGAAAGGGAATCAATATTCCCAAATTCATTCCTGGAAGCATTTGTCACCATTTCCCAATGTAGAGAAAGATGCAACCAAAAAAGAGAACTATAGGTCAATCTCACTAATGAACATAGATGCAAAAATCCTTAATAAGACACTGGCAAATAGAATGCAAAAGATCATCAAGAATGTCATACACCCTGACCAAGTGGGATTCATCCCAGGAATGCAGGGATGGTTAAACATATGCAAATCAATAAATGTAGCACACTATATTAATAGAGCCAAAGACAAAAACCATATGATCATCTCAATAGATAGAAAGCATTTGACAAAACCCAACACACATTTATGAAACCCCCCCAAAAAATTGGAATAGACATTCTCTAACACAATCTGATAAAACCCATCTATGAAAAACTAACAGCCAATATCATACTAAATGGTCAAAAATTGAAATCCTTCACACTAAAATCAGGAACAAGACAAGAATGACCACTATCACCATTCCTGTTCAATATAGTTTGGAAACATTAGCTGCAACAATCAGACAAGAGAAAGAAATAAAAGAAATAAAGATAGGAAATTAAAGATTCAACTTGTCATTATTTCCAGATGACATGATACTCTATGTAGACTATCCTAAGAATTCCACCAAAAGTCTGCTAGACTTAATACCCAAATTCATTAAAGTAGCTGGATACAAGGTCAATGCACAAAAATTAATAGCTTTCCTGTACATGAAAAACAGACGTAGTGAGAGAAAAATTGGGCAAACAATTCCTTTTATAATAGGATCCAAAAAATTGAAATAATTAGGAATCAACTCAACAAAAGAGATCAAAGACCTCTACTCTGAAAACTACAGCACTCTGAAAAAAAGAGATTTAAGAAGGTATCAGAAAATAGAAAGACATCCTTTGCTCCTGGGTAGGAAGGATTGACTTAGTGAAAATGGCCTACTTCTTAATTTACTATATAGTTTCAATGCAATTCCAATTGAAATCTCAGCAGCGTATTTCACACGTGTTCATAGAAAGAAAGAAAGAAAGAAAGAAAGAAAGAAAGAAAGAAAGAAAGAAAGAAAGAAAGAAAGAAAGAAAGAAAGAAAGAAAGAAAGAAAGAAAGAAAGAAAGAAAGAAAGAAAGAAAGAAAGAAAGAAAGAAAGAAAGAAAACAGTAAAATTACAGTGGACCGAGCAAAAATTCAGAGGATCAATACCTAATTTGAGAACCTATACACCAAGTTGATGGAAAACACAGGAGAAATGGACAGATTCTTAGATATGTATTCATTACCAAAGTTGAAAGAAGACCTAAAAACTCTAAACAACTCAATATCAGTCAATGAAATTGAAAATGTAATTAAAAACTTACCAACTAAGAAGATCCCAGGCATTGATGGCTTTACTACTGAATTCTCCAAGATATTTAAAGAGGAACTACTGCCACTACTGTTTAAGCTCTTTAATGAAATGGAAAGGGAATCAATATTCCCAAATTCATTCCTGGAAGCATTTGTCACCATTTCCCAATGTAGAGAAAGATGCAACCAAAAAAGAGAACTATAGGTCAATCTCACTAATGAACATAGATGCAAAAATCCTTAATAAGACACTGGCAAATAGAATGCAAAAGATCATCAAGAATGTCATACACCCTGACCAAGTGGGATTCATCCCAGGAATGCAGGGATGGTTAAACATATGCAAATCAATAAATGTAGCACACTATATTAATAGAGCCAAAGACAAAAACCATATGATCATCTCAATAGATAGAAAGCATTTGACAAAACCCAACACACATTTATGAAACCCCCCCAAAAAATTGGAATAGACATTCTCTAACACAATCTGATAAAACCCATCTATGAAAAACTAACAGCCAATATCATACTAAATGGTCAAAAATTGAAATCCTTCACACTAAAATCAGGAACAAGACAAGAATGACCACTATCACCATTCCTGTTCAATATAGTTTGGAAACATTAGCTGCAACAATCAGACAAGAGAAAGAAATAAAAGAAATAAAGATAGGAAATTAAAGATTCAACTTGTCATTATTTCCAGATGACATGATACTCTATGTAGACTATCCTAAGAATTCCACCAAAAGTCTGCTAGACTTAATACCCAAATTCATTAAAGTAGCTGGATACAAGGTCAATGCACAAAAATTAATAGCTTTCCTGTACATGAAAAACAGACGTAGTGAGAGAAAAATTGGGCAAACAATTCCTTTTATAATAGGATCCAAAAAATTGAAATAATTAGGAATCAACTCAACAAAAGAGATCAAAGACCTCTACTCTGAAAACTACAGCACTCTGAAAAAAAGAGATTTAAGAAGGTATCAGAAAATAGAAAGACATCCTTTGCTCCTGGGTAGGAAGGATTGACTTAGTGAAAATGGCCTACTTCTTAATTTACTATATAGTTTCAATGCAATTCCAATTGAAATCTCAGCAGCGTATTTCACACGTGTTCAGAAAATAGTCCAAAAATTCATTTGGAGCAAAAAAGACACCTAGAATAGCAAAAGCATTTTTAGGCAATAAAGACAAGGTAGTGGGTAACAAAATTCCTAATTTGAAACTATACTACAAAGCTACTGTGATAAAAATAGCATGGTACTGGCAAAGAAACAAACCTGAGGGCCAGTGTAACATTTGCAGAGACAACTCCAGACACCTCATCTCTGACAAAGGAGCCACACACCCTCACTGGAGGAAAGATAGCCTCTTTAATAAACGGCGATGGAAAAACTGGGTTTCAACTTGCTAAAGATTAAAATTAGACGTATATCTCTCAACATGCACTAAACTAAAACGAAAATGGAATAAATACCTAAAAATAAACAGAGACGTTAAGTAGATCTCTTGAAGGCATTGGTGTAGGAAAATATATTATGAACAAAACCTCAGTTGCCTGTGAACCAGCACAAAGACTCAACAAGTGTGATCTCTTCTTATTAAAAGCCTTCTGCATAGCAAGAGAAACCACCAGTAGAGAGACCACCTACAATGTGGGAAAAACTTTCACCAGCTCTTCCTCAGACAAAGGTCCACTATCTAGAAAATATAAAGAACTGAAAAAATTCAGACCAAATTTAAAGACCCAATCCATATCACATATTGAGGCCATACTCTTAAGTGAAATAAATAAGACACTCTTGTGTAAATACCAAATAATTCCTCTGTTTTAAAAAAATAAAAGTGTAAATAAGATCCAAACTATATAACTGAAACTGTGAAATGGGAAGAAAAGTGCTAAAAGTGTCGGGGAAGTGGAAAGGGTAGGGAAAAGGAAATAAGGGAAAAGAAAGAATAAGAGAAATGGAAACAAAATCATTGTAAATAGAGGAGGGGGATGAAGGGAGGACAGGGATTTGGGGAAAAAAATGAGAACCAAGTTCTGTCATATAAAGGTACAAGATCCCAATGATGAATGCAACTGTACTGTATACCTAAAATGTTACCAATAAACTCAATGAAAAAAATGGGCATCAGAAATGAACAGACATTTCTCAGACAAAAAAGGAAAAATTGCAAACTTTGAAAAAACGTTCAACATCACTGGTGATTTGAGAGATGCAGATGGAAACAACACTAAGATTCTACCTCACCCCAGAAAGAATGTCTGCTGTCATGAAATCAACCAATAATAAATGTTAGTGGGGCTGTAGGAAAAGAGAAACCCTCTTTCACTGCTGGTAGGAATGTAAACTAGTGCAACCACTCTGTAAATTAGTGTGGAGATACCTCGGAGAGCTAGGATTGGAACTCGCATTTGACCTATGTATCCCGCTGCTGGGTACTTTTCCCAAATTATTAAAAGCATCACGCTGTAGCAATATGTGTGCATCCATGTTGGTAGCAGCACAATTCATGATAGCTAAAACTTGGAAGCGGCCCAATTGCACCTCAACAGGAGACTGGATTAAAAAAAAAAAAGTATTGTTTTTTTTTTAATAAAATGGAGTACTACTCAGCAATAAAAATGAGAACCTAGAGAAATTTATAGCTAAATGGATGTACATTGAGGCAACATTCTTAAGTGAAATAAATAGAACACATATGTATAAATACTGAGTAGTTTCTCTAGTATGAGAAACTGAGCATGTAAATAAGGACTAAAAGGTATAATAGATAATGTGAAATAGGAAGAAAAGTTGTAAAGAGAAGGAAAAGTGAGAGGGGTAGGGGAAAAGAAAGTTGGGAATGGAATTAACATGAGAATATTAAAAATGGAAACAAAGTCTTTGTAGAGAGGAAGGGGTAGGAGTGTTGAATGGAGGGCACTGGAATTGGGAAAAAAAAGAAGAACCAAGATAGATTATGTAAAGTTTCAAATTTCCAAAGATGAATGTAGTTACATTGTATACCTTAAATGTAACAGTAAAATTAATTAATAACAAAAGCAACTATGCTCTTCCTTTCCCTGAGTCCTGCAAACGAAAATTAGTACATTCTGCCACATGCCTAGCAAGAGCAAGGACCCAAGTTTGATCCGTGGTACCAATAAATAAATAAATGAAATTTAATATAGAGAAACAATTGCCAACTCACTTTTTACTTGAAGAAACTATAATTTGGAAACATACCTCTGTTACTATTACTTATTAATTTTTTTTTCATTGCATCTAATCCATCAGTTTACTCCGAATCGCAGAATGGGATTTCTCTAGTTCTGTTATTTTTCCTCAGCACTACTTTGTAGACATTAGTGCCTTAGAAAAATCTTCCTGCCATGGCACTAAATTATGTTTCTTACATGTGTCTGATTTGAAATGCCAAAAATTCAAAGTAATTTTACTTCATCCCACACATAGTGCACAAACACTTTTGTGTATTGGTACGCAAAAGTATGTGGATGTAGTGTATGTATATAGATATGGAAAGATTTAATAATAAACACAAAGTGCATTTGGAAAGGAGTCATTTTTATGATATTTTGAATCATCTAAGGTTAGCTGAAAGACCTTAGAATTTTGGAGTTTTCCAGGTGTTTTGTCATCACAAGTCCCAGAGTCTTCTAAGGATGAATTTTCATTTAAAGTTGATGACTTTTAGGGCCAGAGATTTAGTTCAGTGGTGCTTTGCGAATCTCACAAGCCCAAGGTCCTAAGTTAAATCCCCAGTACTAGAAAAAAAAAAAAGTTGATGAGTTTTATTCAAATTTTATTAACTCCAAGCAAAATAATTAAAAATACATTAATAAGAATTATTTTACATACATTGTTTCTGTCTATATGTCTGACCTTTGTTTCAGAGATACAATTAATTTTTCCATTTCTATTCATTTTTTAAATCATTTGAACATTTTCTAAGATATAAAGAAGACATTTTTAAAATTGTTTATGAAGACAAATTATCTATACTGGAATTCTTCAAAAACTTTTGGCAGTACAAACTGGTCCTCACTTGCACTGACGACGACAGAAGTTTTTAGAGCACAAAACAACACAAAAGAGTAGCAAAATAGGCTGTTTGTCAAAATATGCTTCATGTATCACCTATATCGGTTATCAATTAAATGCTTTTAATAGTAAAATTCAAATGCTCACCTCTCAAATACTGAATTATTACTGATGGGAATAGAAGGAAGATAATTTTAAGCAGTTGCACTTGGCTCCGCGATGGACACACTTTAATGCTTTCCTCAATTGTAGTCTTATTTGCGAAGTAGGTAGCAGAAATCATACATAAAAGCTCAGGATATTACATAGGGTACTCTCAGGTGCCCAGTAATTAAAAACTCAGACAATAAGGTTCATCATATGCAAACTTATAATTTTGTTTTTATTTTTTACTTTTTATTGAGTTTATTGTTACGTTTAGGTAGATCTTATGATCACATTCATGAATGAGAATTTGTACCTGTGCATGATAAATCTTGATTCCCATTCTTTCCCTGCCCTCCCTTCAACCCCTCCATGCCCACTTATATACATAAGCTTTGTTTCCATGTTTTCCTTACTTCCAACCTTTTTCTTTTCTTTGCTTCCTTTCCCCTGCTGCCTCCCTGTTTGCCATTTCCCTTTAAACATTTTCTTCCTATTTCACAATATCTGTTATACAATGTGGTCCTTCAGTTTCTCACACGGAGAAATGATTCAGTGTTTATACACGTGTCCTATTTATTTTACTTATGTGTATGGCCTCAAAGTGCATCCATTTAGCTATAAATGTCTCAAGTTTACTTTTCTTTATGGCTGAGCAGTACTCCATTATATATATAAAAAAAAATTTTGTCCACTCACCAGTTGATGGGCTTTGGGGCTCTTGACAAGATGCAACTATTACAAATTGTTCTGCTATATGCATGGGTGCACATACATGGCTGTGAAATGATGCTTTTAATTCTTTTGGGAGATACCCAGAGGGGAATAGCAGGGTCAACTGAGGCCTCTAATTCTAGTTTTTAAAGGAATCTCTACAGTGAACCCCACAGTGATTGCACCAGTCTACACTCCCACCAACAATGGAGAGGGTTTCTTCCTCCCCATATCCCCACCAGCATATGGTTGATTATTTGATAGCAGCCATTCTTTTGGGAGTAAGATGGAATCTCAATTTTTTTTTATTTGCATCTCTAGAAAGACCAGTGATATTGAACATTTTTCATATGTTTATTTTATGCTTCCACTTCTTCATTTGAGAAATGTCTGTTCATTTCAGATGCCCATTTTTGAATTGGATCTTCAAATCTGGGGGATCTGACTATTTTTAAGTTCTTTATACAATCTAGATAGTTGTCCTTTGTCTCAAGAACAGCTGGTAAATCTTTTTTCTAAAATTGTAGATTGTCTCTTAGTTCTATTGGTGGTTTTAGGGTTGTGGGGACAAAGGAACCCTTCTCCACTGTTGGTGGGAGTGCAGACTGGTGCAAGCACTATGGAAATCAATATGGAGATACCTCAAAGAGCTGGGACTAGAGGTTCCATTTGACCCAGCCATTCCTCTGCTGGGAATCTTTCCAAAAGAATTAAAAGAATCATACCACAGTTATATATGAGCATCCATATTTATAACGGCAGTCTGTAATAGCTAAAACTTGGAAACAGCCTAATTGCCCATCAGTTGGAAACTGGATAAAGATATGGTTTTTCTATAAAATGGAATACTACACAGCCATTAAAGAATGAGAAATTAGATTCATTCATAGGTAAATGGATACATGTTGAGGATATACTCCTAATTGAAATACATAAGTCACACATGTGTAAATACCAAATAGTTTTTCTGGTGTGAAAACTAAAAGAGTAAAAAAGATCCAAATGGTATAACGGATAATTTGAAATAGGAAGAAAAGGGCTAACTGTGTAGGGGGAGTGGGAACGATAGGGGAAATGTAATAAGGGAAAAGAAGAAAATATGAGAAAATGAAAATGTGGAAATAAAGTTTTTGTAAATAGGAAAGGGTGGAGGGGGCCAAGGGAGGGCAGATGTAGGGGAAAAATGGGAACCAAGACCTGTCATGCAAAGGTACAAGATCCCAATGATAAAGGTAGCTGTGCCATATACCTAAAAATAAACTCAATGATGATAAAAAAACAAGTCTTAGAGCAGTAGATGTAATATACACAATTATAAAGAAGGATACTTAAGATAATTTCTAATCAACTTGTTTTTATGTTTGAATTACAGAAAGAAGAGAACATATGCTTTTAAATTATAGTTTTTAGCAAATATCTATTATTTTTAATTATTCAGAGGGTATCATGCATAAGTTTTAAAAGATGCCATTGTTTGAAACCATATTTTATTAAAATAATTACAAAGGCAACAGAAATTAGAGTTTGCATCAACATCTCAGTTGCTTAAAGTAAAATGTTAAGAACACAAGCACAACAGAATAAGAGGGTTCAATAACTATATTAATGCAGTGCATCCAGATTGCTAAACCTGTACAAATGCTTTTTGACTTCTAGGAACTAAAACTAAAATAGGTAATAAAGTTAATTTGGGGGGGTGGGTAAAACAAGTGACTATCTATTTGAGTTATTTAGTAAAATGTTTGTGCCAAACAATATATTATCTAAAATATCATTAACATCTGGAAATCCATGATACCTAGAGTCGTGAATTAAGGATATATCTATCTAGTTAGAAAATAACTGAAGCTATTTTGCTATAAGTATCTCTAAGAGAATTACAAAAAGGTGAAGAGGGAAGACTTCCTAATTCATTCTAGGAAGCCTGCATGCTAAGAGTAAATACTAAAACTACCAAAGTGGAAAACAATAGACAAATAATTCCAATCAATATGAGCACAGATATTCTTAACAAAAAGCTATAAATCTGCATTCAGCTTAAGTGGGATTTATTGTTTATTCTAGAAGTGAAATGATTCAATATCAAAAAGTCAATAAATGTACAAGATCCTCAAAAAATCTAAAGTTATAGCTACCATTTGACCTAGCTCCTTCTTATATATCCAAAGGAATTAAATTCAGCTTGTTAAAATGAAATCTACATTCTTACTTTTATTGTGGTGCAACTCACAATAGGTAAGCTATGGAAATAGCTTAGGTGCAAGGCCACAGATAAATGGTTAAAGAAAATCTGCTATATTTGCTATATGGGATATTTTTTAAAAATATTCATATTTATTAATAAAAGTTTTATTTTATTAGTACATCTTTGCAGTACACAATGATTATGTTTGTCATGAGGAGTTCGTCCATGTATATAACACATCGTCATTCTTTTTTTCATCACCTTTTCCTTTTCCCCTCCCCACCTCCCGTCATCTCTCTCTCTCTCTCTCTCTCTCTCTTTTTTTGGTACTGGGGATGGAACTCGAATCCTTGAGCAGCAGGTGGCGGAACCACTGAGCTAAATACCAGCCCCCGCCATCTCTTGGTCACTTTTCCTTTTGCAAAAGATGTATCTCCCTCTTTTCTACTATTTGCTTTTATTTTGCTCTTTATTTATAGCTTTAGTTTTTCATATAAGAGAAATCATGTGATATTGACATGTTTATCTGACTTATTTAACTTAATATTATAGTCACAAGTTACATCCATTTTCTTATACCTGACTCAACTTTATGTTTCTTTGCACGGAGTAATAAATTGTATAAAAATACCACATTTTATTTGTTCATTTATCTACTGTCAGATATATCGATTGCTTCCAAACTTATCTGAGTTGTACTGCTATGAACATGAGTACACATAAATAAAATCATGTACTTTATAAGGAAACGGATGGAACAGGTGGTCATTATAAGTGAAATATGAAATAAGCTAGACTCTCATAGTCAAATACTCCATGTATTCTCTCATATGGGGAATCAAAAAAAATTAAGAGTTAAAAAGAGAGAGAGATGGAAAGTATAAGGGTACATATCAGATAAGAGAATAGAGATTAGTGGGGCAGGGAGACAGGGTAGAGAGAAAAGGGCAATTATAAACATGTACAAATACACCAAAATGAAATTCATTATTCTGTCCAATCAGAATGCACTAATAAAATAGAACCCTTAAGGTACAACATAGCAATTGAATAAAAGGCAATGAAATGATAATCCCAATATACAAAGACAAAACATTTGACAAAATCCAACATATTTCACAATAAAAAAAAAAAGTCACCAAACTAAAAGCAGAAAAAGTTTCTTGAAGTCAATGAAGAGTATCCTTGGAAAACAGGCAGCTAGCATATTTACTGCTGAAACACTTGGTGAATTTCCAAGAAGGTGAAGAATAAGGCAAGAAGACTGTTCCCTTCAAATCAACACTGTATCAGAGGTTCTATTCAAGTCAGTTAAGCAAGAAAAAGCAATAAAGCTGCCCATGTTTTAGAAGGACTATTAAAACTGCATTTGCATATCCCCTAAAAATCTATTAGCAGTAGTAACATCAGAAAGGTTGGGAGACTCAAAAT
Source organism: Fukomys damarensis (assembly GCF_012274545.1). Taxonomy (NCBI): domain Eukaryota; kingdom Metazoa; phylum Chordata; class Mammalia; order Rodentia; family Bathyergidae; genus Fukomys; species Fukomys damarensis. The sequence continues at coordinate 26,843,359 of NW_022900924.1, forward strand.
CAATATGTAAAAATCAATTACATTTTATACATTTCAATAACAATGCAAAAGTTAAGTAATGAAAATAATTTTACTCACTATCAACAAGATTATAATGCTTGCAAAAATGTTCAAAGAAAGAAGTGTGAATTTTAAATTTGAAAATAATAGGTACTATTGAAAGGAAGTAAACACCAGAATAATTAGAAAAGCATTCAGTCTTAATATGTCAGAAGACCTAACAGTGTTTAAATGACAGTACTGCTCAACTAATCTGTACACCTAATGCAATCCTCATCAGAATCTCAGCAATTTACTATCTGATTGTAAAGTTCATATGAAATTATAAGAGAACTAAAATAGTCAAAACAATTTTGAGAAGAACAAAAATACCTATTGGATGAACACTTCCTAAATTCCAAAAGCACTTTGAGACAAAAAGGAAGACAGTGTGGTAGTATCACAAGGATAAATGCATAGCTCAATCAAACATAATCAAGAATCATGAATTTATTATTGCTGATGGTTTATAGTAGTGCTAATAGCATTTAATAGCAATAGACTTTTCAACAAATACTACTTGCACAATCTGAGGGTCAAATAAAAAATTTTATTTGGACCCTTATGTCACAATATAAAGAAATTAAAAATCAAAGTGAATCAAAAGGTGAATGTAAAAGCTCTTACTGCAGAATTCATGAGAGGAACTCTTTGTGACCTTGGGTTCCACAAATGATGGTTAGCTATGACACCAAAAGTGCACAATGAAAGAAAAAGTAGATAAATTGCACACCATCAAAATGAAATGACTTTTTACTCTAAAAGCCCTATTCTAGAAATTGATATTACTATAAACAGAATGAAAGAAAATATTTGCAAATCGTCTATCTCCTAATGGTTTTCAATTCAGAAGTTACAAAGAATGTTTGAAACACAAATAACACCCAATTTTAAAACTAGGTAAAGATCTACATAGGAATTTTCCCAAGGAGGATATCCAAACTGTCATTAGGAATATAAAATAGTTCCAACATTACAAGTCATCAGAAAAATGCAAATGAAATCTTAGTCCATTTTGGCTATAGAGCGAACAGGAGAAGAGCACCAGTGAGATGTATGTCCTCCAAAATCACACCCTCATTAACCCAAAAACCACTGGACCCAAGAGCACATTGCTCTGAATATCACCTTAGAGTGAGCTGGGACATTTATGTAATCACATGAATCCAATGATGAGTGTTGCACCCCCATGATCCACTCTGCTTCCCAGGAAGCTCCTAACACCATCAGGTTGACAATTAAGCTTAATTGCCATACAGGATTTCTCAGTTAAAATTTCTCCTGGGAGACAAATTGGTGCCAATTGAAAATGATCAAACATTTAAAAAAATTTTTGAAATAAAATTTTATATTTAAGTATAATTTTAATTATAACATTAATTTGTCATTTCATTTTACACACATTAGCATTAATATAGGTACTCAAGGTCTAGTGATTTAATAAAAATGAGCAATATATATTCTCAATATATTTTGAAACTATTGTTATATATTGAAAAGGATAGCTTATCCTACTATATAAAGTTGGCTCACTAATAGAAGTTTATAATAAGATACAACCCATGTCTGTTGCAAAGACCCAAACTTAAATTATTTCATTATGTGAATTGAAGACTATAGAACAAACTTTTTTTGGAAGTTCAAAATAATAAATACAGATGGCATGCTAATTCATAGACAGGGTTTTCAATATTTTTTTCATTCTGGCTTAAAGGGAAAAAAAAGCACTTACTTGAGCAAATCTTAAAAGACTAAACCATCAAAATGGTTTCAAAAATCACTTTAGAGGCCTAGGGATTTAGCTCAGTTGTGTCTCAGCCTGCCTCACAAGTGCAAGGTCTTGAATTTGATCCTTGACAGAAAAAAAATCACTTTAGAGTGTGCTGGGAAAAATGCATTGAACATTAGTACTGAACGTTAGTTGGAATCACAAATAATGAAGAATTTTAAAATGTAAAGAAATAAATAGGTGTATGATTCCCATAATATTGTTTCAAGCTATCTAGACCTGACATTCTTCCATAGAATGAAGTTCAATGTCTGTTGATGTAAATTAGCCTATTTCCATTTTAAAAAGTATTTTTCAAGATATATACAGAAAACAAAGGTGATTTCATAATCATGGCTTAAAAAGTAATAGTATCTGTAAATAGGGAAAGCAGGAGGAGGTGAAGGGAGGGCAGGGATAAGGGGAAAAAATGAGAACCAAGACCTTACATTTAAAGGTACAAGATCCCAATGATGAATGTAACTATACTGTATACCTAAAATGTACCAATAGACTCATTAAGAAAAAAAAAGGTAATAGTGTCTGTTCTCCCGGCTACTTATACACAGCAAATAGTTGTCTGCATTGCTATGAACCTACCAGCTCAGTAAGTAACTACAATATTGACACTAAGCATAGTTGCATACTCAAGTGTTTTCTGCCTCAAGTAATTCATCAATTAAGTCAATTAATGTGGAATGTTTTCTCACGATGTGCCCAGCACTGTCTTTACAGATTTCTTATCGTCATAAGATACATTTCTCAACCCAGAACATTAAGACAGTTACTTATCTAAGAACCAGTCAATTAAAAACATCATATTTACACAGGGACTGTTTTCTAAAACAAAATTTTATTGTCTTTTTAGTTTAAATTATTTGCAAACTTTCTGTGATTTTTCAGAATAGAGCATAAAGTTTATAGTTAAATGCATACGACACTTAACAATCTAGCTTTCCAGCCGTCTTCAACTGCTCATTCCTTCCTTTCAGTATGCACACTACCATGATCTTTATTTTGTTAATTACTGTCTTTATCATATTATAGCATTGTTTTATATATTGTTTTATAGTATATATGCAAAATAAAAATACAGAGAATGTGAACATATATATATAAAATGCGCAGAAATGTGCTAATAAGTTGAAATTATGAAATATGAACTGTAGAGGTAAAAATTAGTTATAACTCTAAACTTTATTCTCCAGTGTTCAGTTTCTCTTTCACTAGATATTATTTGATAACTTTCCTTTACTAACAAAAGAATAACCTTGCTGAAATACAAGGCCCGTATTCACTGAGATTAAATATACATTAAGTATGTGAGAATTACAAGCACAGGAACAGAGAAAAACCTTTCCCAAGAACCATATAAAAGTCATAATGTAATGTAGTGTAAAAGTCACCATATATCTCAGAAATAGAAACAGCTAACTTAATGTGGGTTTTTCTCTTATAATTGGACCCCATGTAGGTTCCTATCATTCACCAAGACAAATATTCAGGAACTATTTTGAGAGATACAGCAATGCCCTTCCCTACTAATCTGGATCCCATAACACCGTGTTCATTGGACATTCTTTACACACCTACAGTACAATACTGTAATAATTCCTTCCTTGACTGTGTATCCTATTAGACTGAGGGCTCCTGCAAAGAAGTGAATATAGAGAATATCAAGATGTATATTGGATGGGCTGGATTCAATCCCTGGTACCAAAAAAAAAAAAAAAAGATGTATATTGGAGTGGGGCGGGGACAGAGAAAGAAGGACAGAGAGAATAATGATCAAATCAACCATTTTACAAAATTTTATTGCAAGAGCTGTGAAACTCTTTTGAAGTAATTGACAATTGTGTCTTGTTATAAACTGATAATTTTTTATAATTTGTTACATAGTTATTAAATTCATCTTTGAAATAAACTTCATGAGTCTTCATGGGTCTAAAATGTATGTTTTTATTACCATAACTTTAATTTTACTTTGAGAGGACCTTCTATAAAAATAATTTTCTTTCAGGCTTGAATTCATTGCCCCATTATTTTATCATCAATTATTGAATTTATTCTGTAATATTCATGAATAACTTTATGCTTTCTCAGGTCTACTCTCTGTAGCAATCTGTTTATTCATTTCACATCTTCGAAAACTGTCTTTATGCCTTTCTTTCATGTTGCCTCTTCTTCAGAGAATGGAATAAATATGTTTAACTTCTTTGTTAATCAGCTATTGGACATATTGCTTTCTTTCCCTCTCTTTCTGATTTTCTTTTTTATTTCACACATCTCTTCCTTTTCCACCAAGCACAATGAAGGTGTATGAGAAGAATGCATATTCTAAGGAGAACAAGTGCTTTTTGATATTTTAATAATCATTCTATCATAATAACCATTCTGAATTTTAGCATAATACATGACTTAAGATGTTCAAATGTCAACAGAGTTTATATTGTCATTTATTTGGTAAAAGAGAATTCATCAATAAGTCTTTTTACGAATATCTGCAAGTTTCAAATGCTTCCTCCAGATAGTTAACTCTCAATTGTCCATGCTGAATGTAGCTTCTCTACATAAAAATATTGGACAATTTAAGGCATGTGCCAATGCCCTACAGTAAATGTAATTATCATATACTGCAAACATGTCCTAAAGATATAAAAACATCTTTAAGAGAAAAAATGAAATATACTATGTGGTGCTATTCCTGGAATAACAATTAATTTTTTGTGCATGCCCTGAAAGCAATAATGTAATGATTTCTAAAGGGTAAAAGTATTTATTTTTTGCAGGCAGGAAGTTATTAGAGGTACATTGGCCAGCTGGAAGCTGAAGTATGTCATAAGTAATTCACACGAAAGAAGTCTAGAGATGTTTATATCTACATGAAAAATATTAAATCAATCTCTAACATCCAGAAAAGAAGCTAACATTAGCTCATATTATAGGGATAATAGCTTTCCTAGGAACAAATTTCTTTGAATCCTTGGACTATTTTTCTTGAGTTATTTAGTTGACTGAATGGAAAATTTCTAATTCCTAATACAATTTGGTTCCTTTTATACAAAATATATTCTCAATAGTCAGGAATACACAATTTTTATAAGTACACATTTTGGAATGACTCTTGCTTATAGAATTTGGAAAGAATTTCTCCATCTATAATGGGTTATGCTTTAACAACATTTACGTTCATTCTAATCATTAGCTTTCAACATATCAGATTTCTTTCTATTATTGTCGATATTTATTCACAAAGCGATTTAAATTTGTTTCCTTAAGCATTACTATTCATCCATTTTCCACCTCATCTTATCAAGCAATTAAATAAAGATGTAAAATTGTTTGACCTATGTAGTCCAGTGAGTTACTAAATCAAATCAAAATCTGTTACTTACATTCCTGATTCATTTTACCTAACCTTTAAAACAATACTTAAAAACCTTATTTTTTTAGTCAAATAGCTTCATTTTTACCAGAGTACTCTACTATTTATCTTCTCCCAAATTATCTCTTTCCTATTATTAAAGGCTGTGGATAAACCACTATCTGCAAAGGCTATGTTTTGTTGTTTTTTTTAAAAAAAAATCCATTTGTGGCTTGCGTTTGATTTTCACTGCTATGATCTTTTTTTTAAGTCAGATGTACACAGATGTCACAGATCATTCTATACCATTTAGAACCAAATGGATTGCTATCTTTCTCATTACTTTCCCTTGTCAAAATCATTTCTGAATATCCTCAACATTAATAAGTACACTACATAAAACATTAAAATAATAGTATGGATAAATAATTCATTTTATCTTCAAAATTTTCCAATTGTGAGAAGACGAGAGAGAGAGAGAGAGAGAGAGAGAGAGAGAGAGAGAGAGAGAAAGAAATAAAGAAAGTCAGTCTTAGTCATTTCCTCCTCACTTCTTACCGGGATGCCTTGTTCTAACGTCCCTGTACTCAGGAATCTGTGCTCAAATTCTCTTCTCAAAGCAAAAATTTACATCTCTGAGTCCTTGACCAATGGGAAAGAGTCCATCTGATTCCTGACATGCCCTCAGACCATTTTTTTAAATTTTCCTAATAAAAGTTCTTGGCTTCTTTTCAATACTAATTTTTCAAGAACCAAGATGGAGGACATCTTTGCAAGCATTGTATGGCAAAAGTGAACTTTTCAAAAGGTTTTTGTGGCCATTTCTCACAGTACATCATGCTAAAAGCAGCAAGCAGTAATGATGCTACAGCCTGAATATCAGGCTGCCTCAAAATATCTTTGGCCAGATTAATTAATCTGCCATGGTCAATCTCAGTGTAACGAAAAGTTTAAGATACGAGCAAAATGTAAACAAATTTTCTGCTGCACATGAACTGGATCCTAAATGACTGAAATTCTTGTTTGCATCTGAAACTTACTGAGCCTGATATTTATTAAATACTGTTTTTCAGCATTTTAGTTTTATGAGCTCAGAACAGAATCTCCAATCAAACTCAACTGAGAGTATTTCAGGATTATTCCCCTAAGTGTTATCTCCAAACCTTTCCAAATTCCTCTCACAAACCAGTTCCAAAGGCTCTTGAATCACCTGGACAGTTACAGAAATGACCACACTTCTATGGTACCCAATATCTGTCTTTATCACTTGTCCCATCACTGAGACACAACACCCAACACTCACAACCTAAAAGAAAAGAGGTTTGTTTGGGCTGACAACTTTTTCTATAGTCAGTGGGCTCCAAAGAAATGCATTACCAAAAGTCACTAGAGAGGAAAAGCTGATTACTTCAGAGGTAGAAAGAAGGAAGGGCAGAGTTAGAGGCAAGAAATACACTTCTAGGTCATTCCACCAGTGATCCTCCTCTTCTGCTGTACCCCATCTCCTAGAACCAAGCAAGCTATATTGCCCCCATAATCAAATCACCTTCCACAAGACCACCTCTGAGCAGATGAGGGGGCATCCAGGTATAAACCATAATACTATGCATATTTCAGAGGTTTCCATTTTATTTCATACTGAGTGCTCAGTCCCTTACTTTTCTGGCATCAAATCTGAAAAACACCGCAATACATAGGTATGTTACACTTACTCAGGAGGAATAAAAATATTTATAGAAGAAATATATTAATTTTACTAAGTGACCAATAACTACATACAATTAGAATTCATTTGTAAATATAAAAGTACAAAACAGAGGACTGTGTTGTGTGAATGTTTGTGTCTCCAATGACCATATTAAAATTTAATTGCAATTGAAGCAGTTTTAAGTCATGAGATTTTAAGAGATGCTGAGGCCATGAAACACCTTTCTCCCTAAAGGAATCAGTCCCATGAGTGTGAACTTGGCCAGCTCTTGCTCTCTTCTCTTTCTGTCTCGGCCACATAAGAACCCAGGCCTCCTCATATCTGGAAGATGAAGCATTTAAAACACAATCTTTGAAGGAGAGTACAGTATAAACTTCACTGAAACCAAACTTGGCAGTGCCAGTATATGTCTGTGACTCTTGAAGTATTGAATATTGTTGCAGCAGCGCGAGCGCGCGCGCACACACACACACACACACACACACACACACACACGCAAGAGAGGAAGAAAATAGATTTATATTGCTAAGTTATTTTGCTATTCTTCTTTGTTAATTCTTAGGTAAATCTAGGCCAGCCTGAATCACAAAACCATAGTTTGGTATAATAGCACACTTACCCTTAATATAGAAAGAATAAAATGTATAGAGATTTTTTTGCAGACCATCAATATAGAAATTTAGTTGTTATTTTCTTCTTTCAGATGGTAGTATTTCCTCCCAATGGTCTAAACTTATCTGCTTGGATTTTAAGGCCACTTTTCTTTCCCTTTTTATCTGAATAATTAGCTTTTCATTGCCCAATATGCATTCCTTCTCTTTCAAGGCCAATTTCTAGACCCCTTTGCACCAGTGAACTTTGGTGAACATACAGTAATTTTTGTCTGTTGTCATCTTTGCCATTTGGGCACAACCAAAAAGATCTATGGCTCTTTCCTAGATTCTGACCAATTTCTGGAAATCTTTGAATTCAGTAACTTTAAACATATTATCTTGGTCTATGCTTTCATTTTTACATTACTTTCTTACTTCATATATTCAGATATGTTCATGTCTGGTTCTGTGTCAATTTGTTGTTGTTGTTGTTTTCATAAGGACTCTAGTTATACTGTATTATAACTCACCCAAATTGTCTCACTTTGGCTTAATTACATCTAAAGGAATTTTATTTCCAAACAGTGGTCATAGTGGAGTAAAAGTACAAACAACATTCTTGTTGTCAAAGCTCATTTTTTATCAGTTTAAAATAATGATATAATAATTAACTGTTATTTCCAAGCTAAAAGCCTCAAACCAAATTCTTATCTAGATAAACAACAAAAAATAAAAAAAGTAAGACAGTACACTACCAGAGGACAAACAGTCACAAAGAGAGAATGCTTGAGAGGAAGAAAGTACCAAGAGATCAAAAAAACTAGAAAACAATTAGCAACGTGGCAGTAATAACTCCTACTTATCAATAATTACCTTGTATATAAATGCATTAAATCATTTAATTCAAAAGCAGACTGATTAATTATGGAAGTCTATATAAAGGCTCATCAAAAAAACTAAAAATAGAGTTACCATAAGATGCAACTATGACACGCCTTGATATACATTATACCCAAAGGGATTACAGTCAACACCCTACAGGGTTACCTGTGTACATTTGTGTATTGTGCAGCAAGTCACAATAACCAACTTAGGAAACCAGCCAATGTGAACATTAATAGAAGAATGAATAAAGAAAATGTAAATGTACACAGTGGAGCATTTTTAGCCATAAAGAACAAAATTATGCCATTTGCAGAAATGGATGGAACTATATAGGTTGTCATGCAGAGAAAGCCATATTCACATTTTCCCTGGTATGGAGAACCTTAAAAAATCAAAATACAACCACTAAGATGACATGAAAGTAGAAGGGATACTAGAAAAGAAGAAAGTAATAAAGAAGAGTGAAGTAAAGAGTATAAGGGAGGCTCTGATCAAATATCTTATATGGGTACAGGAAATACTATCTAAAAAAAAAAGAAATACTACCTAATCCTTAGAAATTTGAATGTAATTGCATGTGTAGATTGCATAAATATCAGTAAGTACAAAAGTTGTTGATTCTTCAAAACAGAAAATATATAAAGAAAGGAGAAATTTGCTAAATTAATGCACAAAATGTTCTTTGTTCTTCATGAAATGATTTTTAAAAGATATTGAAGCTTTAAAACATAAATCTTTTTAAAAACATAGAATAGTTAATTTATAAATGAGCAAGGACATTATACAGTGCATAAGAGAGACTTCACATGTAAGAATACACAAAGACAGAGTAAAGACAGTAAAAACATATTCATGCATATAAACATGAAAGAAAAGGAATGGCTATGCTCATATCAGTTTTTAAAACTATCAAAAGAGACAAAGATGGTTTTACAATTATTAAGTGGTCATTTCAGGAAGAAAATATAGCTTTTGTAACTATACAAGTAACTGACCTGAGAATATCTAAATATATAAAACAAATATCAATAGATGTAAAAAGAAATAGATTACAATAATCACAGAGAATTAAAACACCCTCCTCTAGTAATGCACGTTTTTTAATTAAAATAGAATTTATTGGATTTTCTTAACATAAATATGAGAAAGAAAAGCCTGCATTAAATTATAGCATTCTTTTTAAAATAAAACCAGTCCATACTCAAATCTCCAGGCCTAACACTCCATGAACTATTCTTTTGAGGTGGTAGATTGCAATATGTCATATGCCATTACTTATCATTTATGTCTGTCTTAAAAAATGATGGAAACCTCATCACTCAATGTATAATGTGAAGCACTGCTACACTATGAAAATATTGCTGGCCCAGAAGAACAGTGTTTACAGGCAAGATTCCTAGGATTAATGGGACATGGTGGTGCACACCTCTAATACCAACACTTTGGAGGCTGAGGCAGGAGGACTGCAGTTGAGTTTGAGGCGAGTCTGGGCTACATGGTGAGAACCTGCTCAAAACAAAACGAATAAAAAAAAACTAGAATTATACTTGAGAAGGTTAAGAGTAGAATTTGTGTAACTGAAAACACTAATCTTTAATATTTCACATTTAGATAGCTTTGTAAATCTGAGAAATTATTTACAGTCTGCCCTTTAAGTTGTGAAGTGTTCCTAAAGTTAATTTAAGTTCCCTCAAATAGTACTTGAAACAAGGCACCTATACTGATTTAACATGGAGGTTTAAAAAAGAAACATGCATTGACAGTTGTTGCTATCAAGTCCAATTCCTTGGCATTTACCATGAGTGAATTAATTCTGCACTTCGTAATCTACCAAACCCACAGAAAAAACATTAGGTGATCAAAGCAGATAGAGCACAGCCAGGAAAGAACTACTATGAAAACAGAAGACACTTCTGTAAAGATAGAAAGTATCCCCCAAACGAGTGTCATTTTAAGCTTTGGTACACATATCTACAGAAGTATAGGTTCTACAAAATTATATAACATCATTTGAAAGTTCTAATGGCTCAAAGCCAACATGCACATCCTAGTCAGTTTGACTCCGTTGCCCTGCTGGGCTGTCAAGAGCACCAGGGGCAGACATTTACAAGAGACACCAGAACAAACAAAAGGCAAATATTACACATTTATAAAATTAAAACTTTCAAATCATGTTTTGCTTAAATTTGTAGTGTTTATACTCCTGCCTTAGTAGTGCACATGCTCTTCAGACAAAAACACAGTAGTACAAGAATGGTGGAAAGATTTAAGTTCATGACCCGAAATAGCACTATAATAAATAAATTATTTTGTTTGGATTATAATGCCCTCCAAAGACTAAGTCTTTGGTTAGTTCTCAGTTTGACAATATTAGGAACTGCAAAACTTTTTAAGTGTTAAGGCCAAGTGGGAGGCCTTAGATTATAAGCGGACTGCGGTGCCTGATTATAGTAAAAACCCAAACACTTCAGGCTTCTCTACACTTGGGTCATGAGGTGAGAAGTTTCACTATGCACTCCCACTGGGAATGATAAACGTGGGTTTAAAACTCCAAAAACTGTTAGGAAAAGTAAACTTCTTTTCTGTTTATGGTCCTTATCTCAGGTATTTGTTACAGTGACAGAAAACTAACACTCAAAGTTTGTACTGAAAGTGGGGTCATTGCCTGGTGATGATTCCTTTGGAATTGGTTCATGAGAGTAATTTTTTAAAAATTGGTGAAGTAAGCTTGGCAAAGCCTAGAATGTGGTAAGCAGAGCTAAATTCTAGGCACAATTGTGGTGATAACTCTAGTGATACTGATGAGAACCCAGAAAAGCATAATATTGACAGAAATGCTGATGGTAGTGGCCTTGATGATGAAGATTTATAAAGAGATAAAGATAATTTTGAGCTTTGAATTAAAGACCATCTTCATTATATCTTAGTAAAGAATTTTTAAACACTACTACAACCCTGTCCTGAATTTTTGTAAGAAGCTAAATGAAAAGTTGTTGGAACAGTTTGTTTGTTGAAAGAAATTTCAAGGCAACACAGTGGTTCGATAGTGACAGTAGGATTGGTGTTTGTTTGCATCCTAATTTGCAGTTAGAATAAGGAGAGATTTAGAACCAAAAGATTTTAAAAGTTCACATCTTGTTGATAAAGGACATATTTCAAGGTCTGATTGGGAGTGTGTCAGAAGAGAACCATTAGAAAACCAGACCAATATCGATTGGTGGTGCATAGCTGTAATCTCCACACTGTGATACTGGGGTGTTGGGAGAATCTCATTTATAATAATTAAAACTTACTTAAATGTAAACAATGGGTGAAAGATTTCTACACAGAGTACTACAAAATAAGTATAAAAATTGAAGAAAACATAAATAAATGGAAATATATTCTGTGTACTAGGACAGGGCTCCCCAAACCGCTGCCACAGACAAGTACTGGTCCATGCCCTGTTTAGAACTGGGCCACAATAGTAGAAAATAAGCTGTCACCAGGTGAACAGGATACACCTCAACTGCATTTACAGCAGCTCCCAAAGTCACCTGAGCCCCACCTCCTGTCAGGTTAGCAATAGCATTAGATGCACATAAGATTACAAACCCTACTGTAAAACTGCACAGGGCAGGGATCAAGGCTCCACACTACATATGAGAATCTAATGCCTGGTGATCTGGGGTGAAACTAAGGTGGAAATGCTAGTGTTGTGGAATGTAATTACGTATTACAAATTTACACCGTTAAAAAAAGAAACTAGAAAAGATTAAATGCCCCCAACTCAGTTACAGAAACTTGATTAATGTAATGGGAGACAACAGCAGTCACTCTAACACGTCCACTGAGCAATGTATGGCAGTGGCGTGAAGTGTACTCTTTAGAAGAAAGAGAGAGGAAGGCAGTGTGGGAGAAAGAAAAGAGGAAAACTCAGGGTTAATTTAGCCTGGAAAAATGAACATTAAGCGTAGCATATTCATGTCTTTCAGAAAACTTAAAAAAAAATACCTTAAAAATCCATTTTCTAACTTGTAGGAAAAAAAAATTTGGGAACATAAACATTTGTTCAGTACATATGACTATTTGCTCCTTTTATGTTATAATACAAAACAATATTTCAAAATCAGAATGAATTATTTGTGTCTAACAGGTAAAAATATTGTCTAGTAGTCAACAGAAATTAAGAATAAGAGATTTTAATTCATGCATTTTATTCATTTTCTCTATTATTCTGAGATGAGAAGTCTTTGTCTTATAAATGTGAAAACAGAAAGCAATTTATTTAATACAATACATAGATGATAAATTAGACAGTAATACTCCAAATATTGTTAATGTAGCTCTTAGGAAATCATATTTGTAAGGTTGACTACATTTGACTATGAAAATATTAGTAGTGAAATATGGAAAACAGAATTATGTATTTTAAAAAATTTTTGGCTTTACTTCCATAGAGATCTGTATATCTGAGGTAATAAATGTATGTTAATAAAACTATAGCAATACTCTGAAAATTATATTATAGTTCCATTGGCTATTAAAAGGTATTATTAAGGAAAATAGATTTCATAAAAACACAAGTTTGGAAATCACTGTGTAAATAAATTTATATAGATTTGACATTTCAAGATTCAACATTATATTTTATACTGATATTTTAGATCTCCATAATAAAGATTATATATAATTTCTCAAATATTTCCTGGAATGACCTCCTGAAACTCTTTTTCTGATTCACGTTTAGTAATTGTGTGGCTGTATTAGACAAGCATTCTGAAGTTTAGAGTCAAAAATTTAAAAACAATCAACTTTTCTTATGGAATGAAAAAAATTCAGAAGTCATTTTTTGCATTAAACATTTTAAGAAATAGACCCTATGTAGCCAATTCATCACTGCTTTGGATTCAATTTCCAGTTGAAATTCAATTATCATTATAACAATATTAAGAAGTGAGACCTTTAAGAGATAATTGGGTTATTCAAACATCACCCTTACAATTGAAGTCTTTATCACCAGAATAGGTTAATTGTCACTAGAGTGGATTGTTATAAAAGAGGATGTGGCCTTTCCTTTCCTCTTTTCTTGTTCTGTCGCCACCTAATGCTTTTTGCCTTGTTATGATACAAGAAGACAGTTATCAAATGTAATCCTTCAAACTTGTACTTCTCTCCTTCAGACATCACAGTCAAATAAATGTCCTTTGTTTAAATTTGAACCAGTCTCTAAAATGTTTGTTATAGCAGCATAATACATATTAAAGGAACTATCATAAAAACGAGTTGCAGATAAGAAAGAAATGATACAAGCAGTGATTAGAGGTTACTTTATAATCTATCTCACTGAGATACAGTACATATTGAAATTCCATTCCCCAAGTGATGATCAATTTGATTTTCAATCCTTTTTCAATGTTAATGAGACATCTAATTTTATTACACTTCCTCGATATCAATGTTTACTCATAATGTTTACATTTTATTTTCAAAAAGTGTAACTCTTTAAAGAAAGCACCCAATATGTATTATGTTTAGTAACGTGCTGGCTTATATACTAAACTTGTATTATGTGTAAAACCAAATCTTGTGAACCCAACATTGTTATCATAAAAGCTAGAGGAAATAAATAATCTAAAAAGCAAATGGAGTACCATTTGGAAAAGGGTAGTTAACTTTTCTTTAACTCCATAATAAATTTTTTTAAATTCCCTCCCTTTTACCTAGCTAATGCACGTGGGTATGACAAAACAAATGATTTATTTATATTAAAATAAATTACAGAGAATAAAAATAAATATGCAAAGTATTTATTTATCTTGAAATACATTATGCAGCATGTAAAGAAAAAAGATGTTATCAACCTGGCGTTACATACGAAATAGGTCTCATTTAAGTTACAGTAGTTATAAAGTTATACACTTTATGCCTTAGTAACTTTGAATATACATTTATAAATTCCTTAAAGATATGTTTCAACTTGTTATGGGCTGGTTATGAGTGTGATATTGATGATCAGAGTGCATTTACCTGTAAATTGTTATTTTGGATTTGAAACTATGGAGGTTTTGATCACTCTGTGTGTCCTTTAATATAATAGGAAACACTTCTGATGAATTTCCAAAAGTTTTCTTTATTCTCTTAAGTACCAAATATCCCTTTTTCCTGACATCTATCTTTATTCCAATGTTTTCCTTATGTTATGCTATTCTGCCTTATGGACTTTTAAGCCAGGAAGATCCGGAATTGAATACAGCATTTTACTTCATTTCTTCCAGCTATAGTACTAAGTAAGGTCTTTGATCACTTTCTACTTGATCCCATCCCTTGCAAATTAAAAAAAAAAATGTTAGTTATAGAAGATGTCTGTTGATCCCCACTTCATATTTCCACATCTCAGTCAATGATATTATCACTTTCCTGGACATCCAGGCCACATAATGAAATCACATGGACATCCACTCAGCTAGTTCCCGTTAGACTGCAATTGACTTTACTACTGCTGTTCCTTTTGAAGTTCTTTTACTAGTAATTGATCATCTTGGCTCTGCAATTCTTTCAACCACTGATACTCTCATTTCTGTAAAATAAAATACAGAACAACCATGTCAAAATGGCTTCTAAAAATTCAAGACACACAGATCTTGTAATCTCATAGCTAGTAATATCTCTTCTCAAATATAATAATAATTTTATCTGATAGCTTAGAGTGATAAAATTTAAATGCACACACACACACACACACACACATATTGAAATGCCTATGGCGATTTATGGACATCAGTATGTGCACCCATAAGTTAGTGCTGCTTTACTGAACTAGTAAAGCACCAGAAATTGCCCAGCACTCTGGAAAACTCAGAAGAATAATTTTTATCAAGTCACTAAGAATGAATTTATCTTCCTAAAACAGTCTGAAAAGCAAGAATTACAGTATTCTTTAAATAATTCAAGGAAATTCCTTGTAATACACACCAGAACAGAAAGTATAAATATCTGAAATAAAATAACATAAGGACTTTCATTTGCATTCTTGGTTTGGACAATTGACTTATGACTGAAAAACTTTACGATATAGTAACCTGTGGCTATGCAATGGTCCAAACTTCAATGTTGCCCATTGTGGAAGTTTTACATGTGGAAGGAAGGAAATCATTTGAGAAGGAAAACTACTTTGCTAAAATGCATCAAAAGTTCAACAGTTCTCTTCTTTTCATTTATGCTTCCTCCTCCAATAATTTAATAGTTTGTCATTTTACTTAATGTTTTCACATATTTTGTAAGCATACATTTTTAAAAAATTTGAATCATAGAAATAAGCTCATAAATTTTCACTTTCGATGAAAGTTAAGAATTAAATCAAACAAGCAAAAGTATAGTACTTGTAGAACTATAGTTTTACGGCATTCAAGTATAAAATCAAATTAAAGTGAAATTGACTTTGTCTATCCAAGAAAGAGAATGAAATCTTACTCTCTTCTAACATATTCCTACAGCTAGTATAAGGAAATCATTACAAAATGGCCACATCAAATGAATCTATAGTTTTTTTAAACTTTTAATTACAAGTCTATACATATCTAAGTTAATATTGATTATAGAATATATAAATAAGAATATAAATGTTAGAATGTTTATGTCTTACACACACTAAAAAGTAAATACTTTCTCAGAAACATTTTTTTATTTCTCTCTGAATATCCAAATACTGAGATATTTAGCTAGAATGCTAGTCATTTCTGTGTGATAAATTTTGGAGCAATTAAAATTATTTTTTGTTAAAATTTACTTTGATTTATAAATTAAAAATAAAATTTTACATAAATCATAGGGATAATGTAAGATAAAAATAAATCTTTTTAATGTCTCTAAAATGTTATATTAGCCATTTTAAGATTAATTGGGTACCTCTATCAAATTTAAAATAGAGAATCAAATTTCATGTTTAACTTAGGTGGAGATAGCAAGAAAAAGGGATATATTTTAATATCTCTTCTTAATATGCAGGTAGATATATATTACAGTTAGAAGCCTTGCTTTATATATTATATATTTTATATTTAGCTCTTGCCTATTTATACACAGGACATTCATTCATGTATGTCTTCATTACTTTCTCATTGCTCGGACAAAATACCCAACACCTACAAGTTAAAGGAGGAAAGAGTTTTTTAGCTCATAGTTTGCAAAGTTCAGTCCATAGTCAGCTGGCTCCAAGGAGAGCAGCAAGTCAAAGGAGATACAGCTCAGCACAAGGCAGGCAGGAAGCACAGAGACAATTAGAGATATACATTTATATATCTTTCTAGGCCATGCCCACAGTGAGCCACTAGGTTTACTGCTCAACATCACAGCCACCTTTAATAAGTACATGAAAATTGGTCTGTATCACTAACCCAAAGATACATACATCAAAATCACAAGAAACAGTTGAAATCAAAAGAACAAATATTAGCATGTGCTGGAGAGGATGTGCAAAATAAAAATGACACTGCACAATATGATTAAGAATATAAATTAGTATGCTCATTATAGAAAACAGTATGAATATTTCTCAAAATAACAAAAAAGAGCTATTATATGAACAGTATAACTCCAAAGCAAAAAGAAGCAGTATGCGAAGGAGATATGTTTTTCTGTGCTCATTAAAGCACTATACTCAGTAGCCAAGAAAATGAAACAACCTAGTGTGTAACAACTTATGAATGCAGAAAATATGGTACTTAGATACAATGAAATGTTATTTAGCTACATAAAGGAATGAAATTCTGTCATTTGTTACAACAAGAATGAAACTGGAAATGATTATGCTAGGTGAAATAAGTCAAGCACAGAAAGACAAATATCACATAATCTCACCTGAGTGCTTTCTTTACTTTAAAACTTATTTTATTGGTACAATTTATGTACACAATATAATGACATTCATTCATCATCGGAAATTTGTACTTTTGAGTGATCTATCTAGTAACTTATTTTTCCCTTTCCCCTGCCCGCCCTTTAGCCTCTCCATCCCTTCCCATACACAAAAATGTTGTTTCCAATTGTTTGTTTTCTCATATTGATTCCATTCCCTTCTTTCCTTTCTGTTACCCCTCCCGCTTCATTTCACCTTTGCCCCTTTTCTTCCTATTTCACATTATTTATTATACCTTTTATCCCTATTAACATTTTCAGTTTCTCACACCAGAGAAACTATTTAATATTTATACGTGTGTGTCCTGTTTAACTTATGAGTGTTGCCTCACTGTACATTTATTTATCTATAAATGTCTCTAATTTCTCATTTTTTATGGTTGAGGTAGCACTCCACTTTATTAAAAAAACCCATTTTCTTTATCCAGACTCCAACTAATGGGCAATTAGGCTTTTTCTAAGTCTTAGGTATTACAAATTGCTACTATGAACATGAATACACATATGTCACTGTGGTTTGATTCCTTTAATTCCTTTGGGAAGATACCTGAAGATACCCAGCAGGGCAATAGTTGGGTCAAATGGGACATCCCATCCTAATTCTTTGAGGTATCTCAGTACTGACTTCCACAGTGGTTGAAAAAATCTGCACTACTACCAGCAGTAGAGAAGGGTTCCTTTTTCCCCACAGACCATCCAGCATTTAATATTGGTTGATTTCTTGATAGCAGCCATTCTTACTGGGGTGAGATAGAATCTCAGTGTTGTTTTTATATGCATCTTTCAAATGATCAATGATGTTGAAAATTTTTTCATATGAATATTTGCTGCTTTTACTTGTTTTTCTGATGAGTGTTTGTTCATTTCAGATGCCCATTTGTGAATTGGATCTTTATATTTGGGGTTTGATTTTTTTAAGTTTTTTTATATATTCTAGATAGTAGACCTTTGTCTGAGGAACAGCTGGTAAAAATTGTTTCCCACATTGTGTGTTGTCTCTTAGCTCTGCTTGTGATGTCTCTTGCAGTGCAGAAGCTTTTTAAAAAGATGTGATCACAATTGTTGAATCTTTGTGCTCATTCCTAGGCTACTCAGGATTTGTTCATAAAGTCTTTGCCTATGCTGATATCTTCCAGAGTTCTACTTAAATTATCTTCCAGCAAGCTTAGTATTTCTATTTTAATATTTAGATATTTAATCCACCTGGATTTTAATTTAGTGCATAGTGAAAGATAGGAGCTTAGTTTTAATTTTTTGCAAGTTGAAATCAGTTTTTCCAATACCATTTATTAAAGAGGTTTATCTTTCCTCCATTGAGGATGGTTGGCTCCTTTTTTTATTGAGTTTATTGGTACAATCTAGGTCCTTTTAAAGATGAGGTAGCTGAGTATATTTCCAGTGTTTTAGTTCTTATTTTTTTAAGTTCTTTATATAGTCTACATACTAGACCTTTGTCTGAGGAAGAACGGGTGAAAAAATTTTCCCACATTGTGTGTTATCTTTTCATAAGATTGGTGGTTTCTCTTGCTGTGCAGAAGCTTTTTAATAAGAAGAGATCCAAATTGTTGAGGTTTTCTGCTACTTCACAGCTAGCATAATATCTTTTTTTGTTTATAATATCTTTTCACATGTAAATGTCTTCAAGAATTGCATCTACTTCCTGGCAGCCGGTTTAGTGTTTTTGTTTTAATATTTAGATCTTTAATCCATTTGAATTTTAGTGAGAAATACAGATTTAGTTTTAATCTTTGGCAAGTTGAAACTCAATTTTTCCAGCACCATTTGTTAAAGAGACTATCTTCCCTCCAGTGAGGATGTTTGGCTTCTTTGGCAAAGATGAGGTGTCTGAGTGTGTCTGGGGTTGTTTCTGCATCTGCTAATCTGTTCTACTTGTCTTCCATTCTGTTTCTTTGTTTTCCAGTACCATGCTATTTTTATCACAATAGCTTTGTAGTATAGTTTCAAGTAGGGTATTGTGATATCCCCTATCTTACCTTTATGGCAAAGAATTGCTTTTGTTCTTATAGGTCTCTTCTAGTTCCAAATTAATTTTTTGATTGTTTTCTCAAGATCCATGAAGTATGCTTCTGGAATTCCAATTGGGATTGCATTGAAACTACATAGCAGATTTGGAAGTATGGCCATTTTCACTATATTGGTTCTTTCTACCCAGGGATTTCTTTTAATTTTCTGATATCATCTTCAATCTTTTTTCAGAGTGGTATAGTTTTCAAAGTAGAGGTGTTTGATTTCTTTCATAAAGTTGATTTCTGGGTATTTCAATTTTTGGATGCTATTGTGCAAGAAATTGTGTGCCCCATTTCTCTCTCAGTGAGTCTGTTTTTCATGTAAGGGAAAGCTATTGATTTTGGTGTGTTGACTTTGTATCCAGCTACTTTACTGAATTTAGTTATTAAGTCTAGAAGACTTTTGGTAGAGTTATTGGGGTCTTCTATATAGAGTATCATGGCATCTGCAAATAGTGACAATTTAATTTCTAAATATCTTGTCTTTATTATTTTTTTTCTTTCTTTTGTCTAAGTGCCATGGCTAATATTTCCAAAACTATATTGAACAGGAGTGGTGATAGTGGTAATTCTTGTCTTCTTCCTGATTTTAGTATGGATTTCATTTTTTGACCACTTCATATGATATTGACTGCTAGTTTTTCATACATGGCTTTTATCAGACTGAGTTAGAGACCATCTATTGGAATTTTTGTGGGGTTTTATCATGAATGTGTGTTGAATTTCATCAAATGCTTTTTCTGGATCTATTAAGATGATCAAATGGATTTTGTCCTTGGCTCTATTAATATAGTGCATTACATCTATTGATCTGCATATGTTTAACCATCCCTGCATCCCTGGGATGAATACCACTTGGTCAGGATGTATGATCTTCTTGATGACCTCCTGCATTCTGTTTGCCAATATCTTATTAAGGATTTCTCTATCTATGTTCATTAGTGAGATTGGCCTATAGTTTTCCTTTTGGTAGGGTCTTTCTCTACTTTGGGAATCAAGGTGATGCTTGTCTTTGGGAATGAATTTGTGAATATCATTTCCATTTCCATTTCATTGAAGAGTTTAAACAGTAGTGGCAATAGTTCCTCCTTAAATGTCTTGTAGAATTGAGCAGTGAAGTACTCAGTGTCTGGGCTTTTCTTAGTTGGTAAGTTTTAATTACATTTTCAATTTGATTGACTGATATTGGGTTATTTAGCATTTTAGTTCTTCTTTCAACTTTGGTAATGAATACATGTCTAGGAATCTGTCCATTTCTTTTGTGTTTACCTTCATCTTGGTGTATAGGTTCTCAAAGTAGCTATTAATCCTCTGGATTTGTGCTAGGTCCATTGTACTTTCATCCTTTTCATTCCTAATTGCATGGATTTGGGCCTTTTCTTTCCTATTTTTGATAAGGTCAGCTAAGGTTTTGTTAATTTTGTTTATTGTTTCAATGAACCGACTCTTGGCTTCATTCATTTTTTTGTATCATTCTTAGTCTCTATTGCATTGATTTCTGTCTGACCTTTAAAATTTCCTCTCTTGCATGAGCTTTTGAGTTTCTCCTGCTCTTCTTTTTCTAGAAGCTTGAGGTTCAGCATCAGCTTGTTCAATTGAGCTTACTTTGTTTTCCTAGTATGAGCATTCACTGCTGTGGATTTCCCCTGTAAGACTGCTTTCATTGTGTCCCACAGATTCTGATATGTTGTATTGACATTGTCATTCAGTTCTAGAAAGAGTCTGATTTCTTCAATTTCCCCTGTGACCCATTGGTTTTCAGAAGTATGTTGTTCAATTTCCATGTCTTTATGAAATTCTTATTGTTTCCTTTATATTGATCTCCAATTTTATTGCACTATGGCCTGAAAATATACAGGGATAACTTCAGTTCCTTTGCACTTACTTAATCATATTTTATGAGCAAGTATGTGGTCTATTTTGAAGAATGACCGCTGTGCAGAAAGAAGAATATTTATTCGAATTTTGTGGGTTGGAACACTCTGTAGACTTCAATTAATTCTATTTATTCAAGAGTTTGGTTCAGTACTAATATTTCATTGTTGATTTTTTTTGTCTAGTTGATCAGTCTCTTTGTAACAATGGAGTAGTGAGGTCCCCCACTATTATTGTATTAGTGCTTATATGATTTTTTATGTCCATTAGTATTTGTTTTATACAGTTGGGCGCACTAGTGTTTGTTACATATATGTTGATGATTGCCATTTCCTCCTCCTGGATTGTTCCCTTTATGAGAATCTAATGTCCTTTATCTCTCTTATTCAGTGTTGGTTTGAAATCCATTTGACCTGCAAATAGGATAGCTACCCCTGCTTTTGGGGGGATTCTTGTTGCATGGATCATTATTTTCCACCCTTTAGCTTTTGGTCTAAGAGTTCCTTTTTGAATTGTTTTTCTTATATACAGAATATTGGATCTTGCTTCTTGACTCACTCTGCCAGTTTATTTCTTTTGACTGGTGAATTGAAAGCAATTAACATTGATGGCTATAACTGATACATGTTGACTTATCATCATGAATCTTTGTTTTTGTTGGATTCTCCCCATTTGCATTTAATTTCTTGTCTTGACTGATAGACTTATTCTGCTGGCTTCCTCTGGTTGTGATCCTCATTGTCTTTTCTAGGATATTGTGTTAAAATTTGTGGAGGGCTGGTTTGTTATTCATGAATTTCCTCAGGTGCTCTTTGTCATGAAAGTATCTTATTTCTCAATCAATATTGAAAGATAGTTTTGAAGGGTACAACAATCTGGGTTGGAGGTTGTTTTCCTTTAGGATTTGCAATACATCACTCCATGCTTTTCTTGCCTTGTGGGTTCTTGGTGGGAACATGCACTGTATACACTAATTGAAACATCACATAGTACTCCATTAGTGTGCACATTTTATATATCAGTTGAAAAATAAGTGTAAAAATACATATCTTGCTACACAAAAATTAATATACATAAATAAAATTTATAAAGTTATCGTACATTTTTGAAAGTTGAACAAAAAGACAAGAAATCTGATATTAAATAGGTAAAATATAAATGTTTCTTGTATTTTGACATTTTAAGTTTGAGAACACTCCTTCAATCAGCTAAATATTATGATATATATCACTAATTAAATGCAGAAATACATGCGTACACAAGCAAATATAACTGATTTCTGTATATTATTTTTAGGTACCATTTAAAGTAACTAAAAACTGGGAAATGAAGTGTTCCAGGAACATTTTCATATAGTAATAACCATCCTATTAAAGGATACACTAACTGTTCTGCCACTGAAATTAATGCAATTATAAGAGCATCAAACCAAAATATTATTCTATTTCTTATTGTTCTTATTCATACAAAGCTGATAGTATCATATACTTAGTAAAGATTAAATGAAAATTAAGATAGTGTTTGAAAATTAATATAAAGAAAATGTGTGATTTATGAACATAAGTCCAATAATTTGTGTAATACTATTTGTGTAATAAGAAATCTGATTTCACAGCCACTCATTATAACACGTGTTATCCCCAGATTGCAGAAATTTTTCCACATGTCTTCCATTTATCCAAAACACAAGAGGGGAAAAGAGGGAAAATTTGCTTGAGACTTAAACTATGGCTTGGCACATCAGTGAGTTTAAGGGTATGGCAAATTGAATTTAAATTGGCTCCTGGAATATTCAGCTGCTTCTATTCATGCCTTCATGTAATTTCCTGAGTGTGGTCAGTAGCTCAGATTAGCTCTGGTAAATATGATATGGTTGAAGAGATGCAACTTCCATGGCTACGTTACACTCTAGTGACTTTATCCTCCCTCCACTCTCACTCTAGAGATTCTCCTGGTGCCTGAACAAGCAAGTGGCTGCAGGAAGGAAGCACATATGGCAAGGACTGAAGGAAGCTTCAAGGAGTCGGAGCAGTAAAAGTCTAGAAGCAGAAGAAATCCTCCAATTGACAAACAGAAAGAAGTAAAGTCTGAATTACAGCTTCAAGAAAATTAATTCTGCCAGCCACCTAGGTCGGCTTAGAAACATGTTACATCGTCCAGATGACAGCATAGCCTGACACTTTACTGCAGGCCCATGATAGCCTCAGTCAAAGATTCAACTACACTCTGCTCAGTTTCTTGTCATGGGAATCTGCGAAATACATGTAAAGTGCTAAGTTTAAAATAATGTGTTATATAGCAATTCAGAAACTTATTTTTAAGGAAGATTCATGATTTGTCCTCAAGGTTAAATCCATCCTTCCTTTCCTACACAAATAAAAGTTAGAATGTCTACTAGAGAGAATGTAAAGTAAAATAGCCATAGCACAGAACAGAGAAACAGATCTCATGTTATAAAGGAGATTCAAATTCAGGAATCTCACTTTTATATAGACAGGTACTCAAGCATAAGTAATTTTCCCTTAACTCTTAAAGTAAATAATTAAAATCCTTTATACTAGTTATGTATGAAATACAAAATGTAAAACTAAATAAAATTGCAATATCAGAGCTCTTGTTGCACTAGCCTTTTATTTGAAATTGACATCTTTTAACTAACTTAATGACGAAAAACAAAATTTCTTATTACGACGTGCCTTAGGCCTCATAAAGAGTGTCATTTTTCAAAAACTTTTCCTTATGTCTACTTCTCTGCTAGCATCATGTTGACATCTTTAGCATAAATATTCATAGTGAAACAAATAAGCTTAGCTACTGTCGGGAAAAATAATTCCGTGGAGACCATGGAAAGCCGAAGTGAATGTCTGGAGGATTTGAAGAAACGGAGGTGTGCGGCGAGGACCGAGGGAAGGTCTAAGGAAACATATTTGCTGTGGATTTAACGCTTTCCTCATTCAGGGCAATTTTATGAGTTGTTATAAGACTTTCTTAAAGGAGGTGGAAGAAAGGAAATAGACTAAAACTGAAATTTTTTATCCACAAAATGTCACGTAATCATCATCGGCCAAGAGAGCAAGTGTTTGGAATTATTCCAGTTTGTTTACAGAGTGGTCTTGTTTTGCCCTGTTCCCTTGAGATTATAAGGGAACCGTGTCCGATACTGGTGTCCTATGACAACTGTTATGATATCCTTGAAAATCTTATGGCTTAGACCAGGAATTTAGCTCAGCAGTTCGGTGGCCTGCCTTGCAAGCACAAGGACAGGCGTTCAATCCCTGGTACCAAAAAAAAAAAAAAAAAAAAAA